>NW_019416227.1:255779-337310 GCF_000390285.2 Anoplophora glabripennis | reverse complement strand
ATATTTGAAGTAATTTCCATTTTCCTGCAACATATCGACATACTCGTCATTAGTATACATAATTTGTTATTTTATTCAATTCCAAAACTATTTAATATCTAGGACGCAGGTAAATAGTGACTAAAATCAGTTAACCCTTTAAACTAATACTTCAAAATTGTAATTTACGACTATTATCAAATGACATTTACTTACTCGATTTTTTTATTTATTTAAGTAACTCGAACCTTGGAATTCGTGGAGTTATAAATCCGTAACACTAATTTATGAAATTAAAAATATCTCCTCAACGGTTGGCTTTAGCCATTTTCAATAAGTATATCTTTTTTGTTCAAAAAAGTCCAATATTTCATATTTTGTTACTGAAAGCTGTATACGGGGGTTGGCAAAAAAGTTCCTACATATTCAATGCATAACGTTTCCTGCAGAGGGCGCCTCGTACTCAACACTCAAAAATCATGATCATATTATTTTTCCCATCATTAAAAAACCTATCTGTTGAAAATTTGAAACATTTCTGACTAAAATTATAGAAATTATTTAGGAAAAACCATTTTTTATTTTTCACTTTGACACCCTGTATCTTTTTTATTATGCGACTTGGGATATAGGTATGTTAGGTTAAATCGACTTTTTTTCACCCAAGGAATCTCTGGTATCATTTGTGCCCCTCCATTTAAATACACCCTGTATAAACTTGTTTTATAAAGATTAATTGTATGCTCTTCTTATACGAATTCAAAACTTGGTATACATGCAATGGTGTACACTATACTCGAATTCTAAAACAGTAGGGTGTAAATCACGAATAAATCAAACCACAATTTTGACTACTTCTAAAAGCTGTTTTACATTGACAATTTATATTGATCAATTAATTGATGAAGTCGCTTCATAAAGAAATTTATTCTATCAATGTAAAACAGTTAATATAGCTGTTTTACATTGACAATTTATTGAAGAATAAATTGACGAAGTTCTTCATGAATTAATTCACGAATTTATTGGTAAACAGTGTGGTTTTACACTGCTACAGACTTTATCAATTTTTCTGACGCATGAATCAGTTCTACCAACGAATCAAAGAAGCAAATAAATTTCAAAAATGTCACCTTTCTACTTATAATTGTAGGGATACAACAGCGGTACCGTTTTGACACATATTATATAAATATTAGTGTTTGTAAGTAACAAATCAGTAAAAACAATGCAAAACTAGTACGACGCCACACAATTATTTACATATTCCAATAACATAACCTCATTACTGATCTGAGGGCGGAAATCTGTTGGGTTGGTACTTCCGAACTTCACGAAGAAATTGACGAAAATTAGAAAATGCTCTAATTCGTCAAGAACTTGATGAATAAATTCATGAAGTTATTTAACAGCTGATTTGGTGCATTACACTTGTCCAATTTCATCGACCTCAAAAACATTCAGAGAATTTTTTCAGATTTTTCAGACTGAATTTAACTTTTCTATCCAAAATACTTCATGAATGACTTTGAAATGACCTTGAATGACCTCTAGGGTGTATCGTAGGGGTAAAAAAAACTTCGGATTCGGGTTCATGCAGTGAATACATAAGCTTGAATTTTTTCAGATTTTTTGGAGGTCATTTCTTGATTTGACCTTCAAATCGCCTTGAACCTGATGTCGTGTTATTTGAGAGTTTTAAAGACATTGACTCGAAATTTGAAAAACGCTTTGGAGGGATAAATGTGCATTTTTTCGGGTGATCCGAATATTTCTACTTGCACTAGTGGCGTTCGTGCGAGAATGCTACAACCTTTTTTAATAAAAAAATGGTACGCCACTGACTTCCCAGTTTTGATATTTTTTTTAGAAATCCGCCATCAATTCTAAATGAAATTGGTCTCTTCGATTTTTTTTAAGATGCACCGTTTTTGAGGAAAAAAATAAAAACATTTTATTGCAAGTTGTGTATTTTTAGTTTCTATTGAAACATTATCTAGTAATATTTCTAAATAGAATACAACCATCAAATTTCCAGTCAATATCTTTAAAACTCTTTGAAATAATTAATGAAAATAAATTAAAAATTTATACACTGTATCTCGGAAAAAAAGCATATTTCGACTTACGTTTATATGAACTTTTTTTCACAAAATAACTTCGGCAACCACCCCTTAAAATATTTCGCACTTATTTACAAACATCCTGTATATATGTAGTTATAATTAATGAAATTTGTAAGTACTGCCCTGACTTGCACGGACTAGAAACTAGAACCCTCATCCCATAGACGTATATTGCAAAAATAGGTACCGAATTTCTTTGGGTAGGGTAGGTATACAAAAAGAGTAACAAAGGTTATATCCGTGTTAAGTAACTGATCAAATTCATATGTTTTAGAGTTACCTGCCTATAAAAATCCCTTAATTTTTTGATTCGAATGATGCTGCATAAGAATTACAATACCTGATACAGGCAAGGCATCTGTTACAAGAGCGTAAAAGGCTTTTATGTGGATACAGAAACCCGACAATTACGGTTGACCTTCGAACCGTTGGAATTGTCGGTGATGCGTGACTGGTTTTCAAAGTGGCGTTAATAGGGGGATAATTATCGATTTTATTTTCTGTGAATTTTTCATAATTACTGATATGTTACAACAACCTAACACAATAGGGTTCAGAATGACGAGTATGTCGATTTAAGCTCTGTGTATAGAATATATTATGTACTGGTGATAATTTTCAAGTTAAAGTTGCAAAAAAAATAAAAAAAATGTAGGATGAAGTTAGAGCTGCATTATAATGTATTATTTGAATAGCGCGTCATTTCTGCGTTTGTTTAGAGAACATCCCAAATTACATTATTTTTGATGATAAAATAATATCGTACATTTTTCTATACACGGATTTTTGTTTAGTTTTATATGTACAAGATAAGAGTAATGAAACAAATACATACCATGACTTTTCCTATGAGTTGTGCACCATTTTCAGGAAGAGGTGGTGAAAGGGGCGGTAGCAAGATCGTATTCAAAGGCACTTTCCTATTATCGGCTAACGAGTTCCTTCTGGAATGGACTCCCATGTGTCTCATCGTAATCGAATCACCCTAAATCTACTTTATTGGATATTGTCACAAGAATTTCCTGTAACGCAAGACAACATAAAACTCGTCACCTCTCTGCGGGATATGTGATTGCGCTTTACCTTGAGATTATCGTTACTAAAACTAACGTTAAAACTACAGGAAATGCACTTAAAAAATAAAATATAAGGAATAAATTAAAATCGCTTTTAAACCATCTGTCAGGTTATAGTCAACAATTGGTGGTTCCTTCAATGACACCGCGCTTGCCACGTGCATACGCTTGGTCCTTCTTTGTCGCGTCCTAGCTCCATTCGTCGATTTCCTTCTAGCAGGCTACGTATACGGCTACAAGGGGTTGCCTAGCGACGCGGGCACTCATTCCTACCCCTTTAATAGCAACAAAGTAGTGGTTGCTATGAATGCATTTGAGGGTTAGAAGAGTTATGTCAATTATTTTGTATGATTTGAGTTTTGTTATTGATACAATTATTATTATCGACTTGTGTGCCACTTTCAAGACGCTACCATTTGTGCCCTATTATGAATAAAATTTGTGGACTTCGGCCGGTAAGTGTAAAGAGAAAGATCACGATTAAAGATTTCTTTTGCTTGGTAAATTGCATGTAACATAGTATTTTTCGTCTAAAATAAAACTGTAGCATAGCATAGGCGACGAAACTTTTAAATTTCTGTTTAAAACAAATAATATGAGAAAATATTCAAATATGAGCAATAGATATAGGAGTGATTCTGGTCCTAAGAAAATATATGGAAAATATAATGTTCTTATGACACTGTTCCATGAAGACAATTTTAACGAACCTTTTGAGTTGTTTTTATTTCTTAATTAATAATTTACAATAACTTTTTTGTAATTAACATGTTTTTCAAATTTGCTGCACTTATTGTTGGTTACAAACTAAACCTACGAATATAAATCTTTAAAATTTCAAACTCAAAGGTTAAAATACATTGCAGCCTCTAGAAGTTACTTCCTTTTTGTTTTTCTTTATTGTCCAATTGTGTTTATGCGCAGAAATAACACACAAATTAGTCATGCTTTCTACTATGCCCTCAAATAACAATTATGTGTTAATGTTAGTGCATGTGTTCAAAATTTTCCGTTTTACAAGAGAATCAAACACTATTTTCTACTGTAGCATTATTTTTTTGAATTTTGTTGCAAGTTGTGACAATATCATGCCACATAACGGTTATTTTTTTAAATTTAAGTTGACGAAGACGCAAAAATAAGAGAGGGGCAATAAAAGAAGCAGAGAAGCTGAACCTGGTTCAACTTCTTGCACCGCGAAAATTGTTTTTGAAATAACTAATCAGGCTTTCCAAAAAAAAAAAAAAAATGCCGAATAGAAGCTACCATGTACTTTTACCTTAAAGAGCTTATATGGTCGTTATTGACGAGAAAATTGGTCATTTTTTTTTATTAAAAATTAAATATTAATCTTCATGTTAATAAATCATTGAAGAATTCCAGATCTATTTCCTAAGAAATAAAAACGTATTTATTGTTTTGTGACCACGGTTTTTGTTCAAAGTCTTGTAAGTTATGTTATTTATTATTACTATTTTTAGTTCCACACTTTTTATAAATGTAATTAATTATGATTTGATAGATTTTAAAGCTTACAAATGTTTAGAATATAATTTTCCTTTACATACAAGTCCTGTAGAATATAAACAATATTCTAAAATGAGTTTTTGATTATTTTTAACTGATGCTATCAAAACATGCATACATTTTTTTTCCGTAAATAGTTACATTTGAGGTAATTTTCTAAAAATGTAAATATGTATAAAAATTATGACCGATTTTCTACTGCGTTAAGGCCATTTTTTATTTCATTAGGTCACACACAAAAAAAAGGTCCAAAACGAAGAGACCCACATGTCTTTCCGAAGGAATTCGGAAATTTCTGGGTTAAAACGCCCAAATATAGGTCAAAACTGATTTTTTCCCTAAATTTTGTTCAAACATATCGTTAGTTCAATTTACCCATGACCTAGATATTTCTCAGAAAATCCATTATTTGGGTGAAAACTGACCTAAATATGAGTCAAAACTGATTTTTTCCTAAATTTTGTCCTTTTTGATATTTTGGCCAGTTTTCAATTAAATAGTGAATTTTCTAAGAAATATCGAGGACATGGGTAAATTCTACTAATGGCATCGTGTTGTGCCAAAATACTACGAAAATTATATATTTGGACAAAATTTAGGAAAAAATCAGTCTTGACTCATATTTAGGCCAGTTTTCACTCAAATAATGGATTTTTTTAGAAATATCGTGGATATGAGTAAATTTTACTAATGGCACGTGTTCTGCTCCTCGAAATACTACGAAAATGATATATTTGGACAAAATTTAGGAAAAAAATCAGTTTTGACTCGTATTAGGCCAGTTTTCACTCAAATAATGGATTATTTTAGAAATATCGTGGACATGAGTAAATTTTACTAATGACTTCATGTTTTGGTCCTCAAAATACTACGAAAATATTTTTAAAATTTGGACAAAATTTAGGAAAAAAGTCAGTTTTGACTCATATTTAGGCCAGTTTTCATTCAAATAATGGATTTTTTTTATAAATATCGTGGACATGAGTAAATTTTACTAATGGCACGTGTTTTGTTCCTCAAAATACTACGAAAAATATATATTTGGACAAAATTTAGAAAAAAATCAGTTTTGACTCATATTTTGGCCAGTTCTCACTTAAATAATGAATTTTTTTTAAATACGGACGTGGGTAAATTTTACTAATGACTTCATGTTTTGCTCCTCAAAATACTACGAAAATTATATATGTGAACAAAATTTAGGAAAAAAGTCAGTTTTGACTCATATTTAGGCCAGTTTTCACTCAAATAATGGATTTTTTTAGAAATATCGTGGACATGAGTAAATCTTACTAATGGCACGTGTTCTGTTCCTCAAAATACTACGAAAAATATATATTTGGACAAAATTTAGAAAAAATTCAGTTTTGACTCATATTTTAGCCAGTTCACACTTAAATAATGAATTTTTTTTTTTAAATATGGATGTGGGTTAATTTTACTAATGACTTCATGTTTTGCTCTTCAAAATACTACGAAAATGATATATTTGGACAAAATTTAGGAAAAAGTCAGGTTTGACTCATATTTAGGCCAGTTTTCAGTCAAATAATGGATTTTTTTAGAAATATCGTGGACATGAGTAAATTTTACTAATGGCATGTGTTCTGTTCCTCAAAATACTACGAAAAATATATATTTGGACAAAATTTAGAAAAAAATCAGTTTTGACTCATATTTTGGTCAGTTCTCACTTAAATAATGATTTTTTTTTTAAATATGGACGTGGGTAAATTGTACTAATGACTTCATGTTTTGCTCCTCAAAATACTACGAAAATGATATATTTGGACAAAATTTAGGAAAAAAATTAGTTTTGACCCTTATTTGGGCGTTTTTACCCAAAAATGTCACTTTTCTCCAAAATTCACCGACAAGTGATGAATTTTAACTACAGGATCGTGTCTTTCTATATTCGATTTAAATGTTACAAATATTATTGCTTATAAATACGCTCTCATTTTATTGATGCGCTTGAATGTGAAATCGCACTGCACAGCATATTCGTCCAAAGCTAGAGCATATCTTATGTAAACCAGCAAATTCAGCTGAGCGGAAATCGTAAGACGCGCACAGCACACTCCATTTCGATCTGAGTTTAAAAGTAGGCTTGAATTTTGTCTGGCGAATTTCTTCTAGGGTTCCGTTTTGGACGAACTGAACTACCTCAAAAAGCTGGGATTCAACAAGAAGAACGAGGACGAGATATGGAACAAGTTCTGCGTGAATTGCGACGCGGGCGATCACGAGAAGGGCGACATCAAGGCCCCCCAGAAATTTTCCTCGCACCCCAAACGGCTCTGTTCGGAGACCGACGCCTCGGTCGCCTCGTCGCGACGCACCAGCGTATCTTCGAAAAGTTCCGACGCGAGCTTGAACCTGAAACGGATCAACTTCATTTACGAGCAGAATAAGGTGAGAATCGCGATGAACTAGTGTTAGTCGGCGGTACCTATAATTTTTTGTAGGCCAAGATACAAAACGCCCGGAAGAACTTGACGCAAACCGGAAAGAACGTCACGTACAAGCTGGACCTTGGGATGGGCGACAGCTGCGAGGTGACGCCGCGGAACCGCGACGACAATATTATAACTTACTACGACAGCGGGGAAAAATTCGCAGGGGTTGGGGAAATGAAAGAAAAGGAGGACTCGTCGTCTATCCCGGACAAATTAAAAGTACCGTCCGTCTCGAATTCCGAAAGGGATTTCGAGAAGATCCCGTCGTCCCTGTGCTCGTACAGGAATATCGTCACCGATTCGATTTTTGAGAAAAAGTTCAGGACTTTCATCGAAAAGAGTCTCCACACCATAACGGATATAAGGTAAGGTAGGACACGCTCTAGTATATTCTTTTATGGTGGTGGTGAATGTTTCAGGTCTTTACTAGAAGGCGGCGCAAATCCTCCTGATGGAGACGAGGACGAGTCTAGGAGGATTGTACGAGTTAAGGAGTTCTCAAATAGATTTTCAAGGAACTATTTGTATCCGTTAGCCCGTCAGGTATAACACTTGCTCGGTCAATGTAATACTTAACGGTTTTTGCAATCCGCCTCGTCGGGAGTTTGAAAAAAACATGATTCTAACGCTTTCCAGCTGGAGGAGCTGATCCAGATGTCGCCGCGCAACCCCACCTTCAACCAGAAGCTGCTCTCCTCGTACCAGATCATCCTGAACGGCCTGCAGGCGTACCACAGCCACTTCCCCACCTCCACCGGCCTGTGCTCCTCCGACAGGCTGAAGATGCTGTTGGCGCACTCGGTGCAACTGTGCCACATCCATTCCAAAGTCATCAGACGCCCCGACGACGTGGACAACGATTTCATTAACGTAAGTAGAGAAAATGTCGATTGTCCCGCTGTAGAGTCTGGGACGGACATTTCGTCGTTATTTTGCAGACGTTCAAGGCCAACGCCGAGCTGACCTTGCAAAAGGTCGACGAGCGCTTCAGCGCCAAACTCCCAGACGGCAAGCAGAAGCCCGACCCGCCGAAGGCCAGCGCCAAGCGGGCCGGGAATGCGAAAATTTCTAGCAACAAATCCAGGAAGGGCAGCCTAGAGACCAGACTGTCCATGTACAACGTCCCCGCCAGCAACTTCAGGAAGGACCAGCACTGGAAGAAGATGATGGAGCTGTGGGCCAAGAAGCGGTAGGTGGTTTGAGCAATTTTCTTCTTCTTCTTCTATTTACAGCTGGCTAGTAGTTCTCCTACTAAAACAAACCGCCGCACTTTATTTTTAAAGCGTAAATTTTCCGTTATTCTAATGATGGTGCGAAACTATCGTAGGACGAACGTGAAATCCCGCTACAAGACGGCGACGTACCGCCACAGGCCCCCGGTAGAGAAGAAGTCCCCGGAGTCGCTGCCCAGCAAGTGCAAGCTGTTCGCTAAGAAATCCTCCATGATATTGAAGCGGACCCCGCTGACGACGCCCGTCGACGAGGACAACATCACCACCATGGTTCAGATGGAGGGAGGCAGGAGTAAGGGGGAGGTCGTGGGCTCAGGGTGCAAGGGCGAAAAATCTACGGAGGTGAGTCAGTTTTTTCATTTTAGCATCGATGCGTGAATGGTTGCATACCGACGGACTTCGGTTTAATGTTTTATACATATATTTCATCTACATTTTTTTTTTCTTACAAATCGAGCCTGTTAGGGATTTTTCCCGTTTGTTATTTATTTGATCGAAGTAAAATGAAACTACTGAAATTACTGATCTATCTGTTAGACATGTGCAATTCTAATAATGTTCGAAATTACCCCAAAAGTTACTGTGACATCTAATCTCACGACCTGTGACAATTATTGCGAAAGTTTACTTGCCCAATTTCAGCCATTTTCGGGTTTTTCGTATTCCCCGAGGGGACAGGCAAAAAATAGTTAAGAATGATGTTTGAAATACTCGAAAGTCTTTTTTATATGCAAACAATTTGTATTTCTGTAAAATAATTTTTCATTCAAATTTTTCTCGTACAATTTAGTGATATCCCATATTTTTTCACAGCTTCCCGTGTTTGAAATTACTTCAGAAATTATTGCCACATCTAATCTTTTAACTTGCGACACAGATTGCAAAAGTTTTGGAATTAGACAAAAAATTGTAAAAATCAGTTTTTGAAAAATTGAACGCCCTTTTTTACATGAACAATTTTTAGTTCTTTACAGAAATCGTTCATTTACTTTTTTTTAATTCAGTGGCTCTTGCCATATTTTTCTGCAATTTCCCTTGTTTAAAGTTTTCTTCAGAAATATTGGACATTTTTAATCTCATGATTTGTGACACTTATTGCGAAAGTTGACTTTGCCCAGGTTGGGCCAATTTCAACAATTTTTGTTTTTTTTTCGTATTTTTTAAAGAATTTAGACAAAATGTAGTTAAAAATCGATGTTTGAAATACTTGGAACATTTTTTTTATATGAAATTATTTTTTTTTAAATAACCTGACATATGCCATAGTTTTCTACAACCTAAATTTTTTTCTGAATTTATAGCAACATCTAATCTCACGACTTATGACATTTATTGCGAAAGTTGGTTTGTCCAAGTTTGGTCAATTTCACATTTGGGAATTTAAATCGATTTTTGAATTGAACACTTTTTTTACTTGAACATTTTTTATTTCTTTACAGAAATCTTTCATATACTTTTTTTTTTTCTAAAGTTCAGTGGCTCATGCAATATTTTTCCGCAATTTCCCGTGTTTAAAGTTAAATCTTAAATTATTGCACATCTAATCTCATGACTTGTGATACTTATTGTCCAGGTCGGGTCAATTTTAACACTTTTTGTTTTTTTTTTCGTATTTTCTAAGAATTGAGACAAAAATAAATGTAGTTAAAAATCGATGTTTGAAATAATCGAACGTTTTTTTATGTGCGAAAATTATTTTTTTCTGAAAATAACCTTTTACTTAGTTTTTTCTCAGATCGCACTGGCAGATATTATATTTTCGTACAACTTACTATGTTGAAAAATATCTCAAAACTTAAGTTCGACAAAAAATAGTTCAAATTGAGAAATTGATGTCTTTTTCATATTTAAATATTTTCTATTTCTGTAAAAAAAAACTTTTTAGTTTCTTATTGCAACATGTCTCATGACTTATTGGCGAAAGTTGACTTGTCCAATGCCTTGAACCAATTTGGACACTTTTGAAAAAACATTTCTTTTATCCCTCGAACAAGTAGACAAACAAAGAGTAGTTTAAATCAATTTAACTCCTTTTTTTAAATGTCAAAATTTTTTATTTCTAGTTACGACGCGAATATATTTTTTTAAATGCATATTTTTTAGTTTTAAAATTCTAAGTCTGTCCGTTTCAGCAATATGCGTTTTTGTGAAAAGGCCTTACAGTAAAACATTTGGTGTTGCAATTCCTTGCGAGAGATGCTTGTCCAAAATATTTCAACATAACGTCTCTCAGACACTGTTCTCGCAAAAAAATTGAAGTCTACTTCCTGGAGACGGTCTTTTTCGTTTCGTTTTAACGGAAACTCTGGTGGTTTTGTGCTGTTAATCCTTTATTTGTAAAAGTTACGCAGAAGCCAAAAAATACCGTACAATTAGTGAGTGGATGGCGTGTAGAAAAATATTGAATATAATATATATATAATACACATATATAATATAAAGGATTACAATATCATAATTTTATGGGTCTAATATTAATAATATATAATATATAATAATAACAAATATAATAAAGTTGTGCGTGAAGCCAGGGGAGTGGGGCGAATTAACATTTGACGCAGTGCGGCTTGCCCCCCTCGACTTGGAATGACTGGTCTTTCATAATTGGTTTGGAGCATCTCTGGAAAAGAAAACAAAAATACAGGCGTTAATAGTAATACAGTTTTGCCGTACAGTTTTGACGAATCGGTTTTACAACTTTCAAATTTGAACCGACGCCAAAACTATTTTAAAAGGAAACAACACTTGGGCAGAACCAGGTTAATGTTTATTACATAAATGTTAATATTAAAAATGATGTACATAAACACGCCCGCGGTTATTAACGTTACTATTTATCCAAATTTATTGTTACGCTTTGGATTATGCCTTGGCGAATTTCCACCTGTTCGCTTAATTAGATAATTACCGGTTTTTGGCGAGGGCACTTTGTCAAATAATTACGCTGCATAAACCTACACATCGGTCGTCTAATTCACAATTAAGATACATTGAAATAACCTAATTGAACGGTGTTTGCTTGTCTATTTTTTATACAAACCATCAACGAAATAGTGTAAAAAATAGTGACTGTTGATGATTCTTTTGTTAAATATTTTCGACGGTACTGCCATCTGGCGTAGCGTGTTACAGAGATCTCTGAAAATATCATTATTTTCCAAATTTTAACATCACTGATTAAAATTTTAAAAATGGCGGCACTGCTACACATTATACAGAACGTTATGGAGTCTCATCTAACACTTTCCCATTTTGGCATCACTTAAAAAGTTATACAGTCGCTTTTAGTTAAAGGTAGAAGTAATGTCCTTTTAAATTTTCTCACACATTTTTTTTAGTGTTACACAAAAGCCTTTTTTCTCCTTAGACTTTATTTATTCTTAAAAAAAATTCGAAAAAAACTTGTATCTATATATAAACTTTTTACATCTCATTAAATTTTGGTGTCTTCCTCAGTTTTCTCATAAGTAAATTATACTTTTAATATTTCAGGCATTCAACAGACAATGGTTAAGCGTGCATTATTCTGATTGACATTTGCAACTTGCCCATATTTTTTAAATGTCTGGAATTGATTCATAGCCTTCTATTACCATTTATTGAAAACATTACATATCCCTAAGGGGTTGCTAATCAATAATTAAGTATTAAAGTTTGGAGCGCGAAATAAATATTTTAAACGGGTGTTTACTGGCGCGCTAATTCGTGACGTCATTTAGTGCGTTGCAGAATTTACGGCTAACAAGTAACAAGAGTCTAGACTCTTGCCAAACTCACTGTCCTCACTTTAAATAAAAAGATGAAACTTATTTTATACGTAATCAGAACAACACTATTAAGAAAATATTTTAAAGATAAAAGTTATCGTCTTTTTATTTAAAAAAAAAAGAAAAAACCGGAATTTTGTATGATATACTTAACAAATGTTGCTAAATATGTAGTTAAAGTTTATAAAACATTTTTTTTCTCTTTAATTTTAATAAAAATAAAAAATATGAAAAGTTGAAGACAAATTACTTCTACCGCCACATAAAAAGGGCTGTTAGCTTTTTAGGGAGATATTTGCTAAAAAATTTAATATAAAACACCTTCCATAAAATTAAACAGAGATTCCACCATTTATTTTTTTTTCAACCATTTCCGGAACTGCGACAGTGAAAACGGCTTCAATGTACAGAGTGATTAAGTCATAATGTCATAAATTGTAAATTGTGTAAAGCCTAATAAAGACAATATCGAAAAAAAAAATTGATAGACCTTTTAAAAGTGAATTACCCCTTAATTCTGACTAACCCGGCGCCCCACTTTGCACCTTTCTGAGCGTTCGAACATTGAAGAGAAACAGCGGATTTCCTCAATCGTCTTGAATTTTGCAAATGGTTTCAAAATCAAAGTGCAACTGATCCCAACTTTATTAACAAAGTGCTGTGGATGAATGAGTATTTTTTTAGCCTTAACTGGCATTTTAAATACGTGGGTACCATACTACTCTTTGAAAAGCAATAAGTCACTATGTACCTATACGTACAACAAATTGAATAATTAATAGACCATAATACTAAAAACTCATTTTTCAATTATAAAACCTAGTAAAAACGTTAACAATACTGAAAATAATAAATTGTAATACATAACTTAACATTCGAAAACAATTATTCTCCATATTTGTTTTTATTAACAAATAAATAATACCTGTTAATATTTAAAATGTAAAAAAATATCTTGTTCATTCATGCGTCTAGGTAAAAAGATCTGTTTACTCACTGTCGTTCCCTACGTATTAAAAACGCAATAAAAACTAGGTTAGTGACCGAATAATACGGTAGATCATGATTCACTCTCAATAAACCTTTATGCGTGGCAGCAGTCAGGAGCGGTTCAAAAAGGGTTTAAAATCATGATTTGAAATATATTTTTTTCAGCCTAAATACGTATTTTAAATTTTTTCTAATCGCGTACCTATTCATATTTTACCCATTCTTCCTTATCTTTCCTTAAAATTAATGACATTATGACTGAATCACTTGAAGTACAGTAAGGTACCTATATTTCTAAAATTACTGTTAAAATTTAACTACTTTGTTAGAATCTTTGATTGACTTTCCTTTATACATTCTTTCTTAATAACAAAATCTGTAATAGATTAAAATTTGTTAATTAAATTAACCCTCGAAGGTCACACTAGTGCGAATTCGCACCACCGTTTTTTTGAACAGCTGGCATTTCTAAGGTGGCAGTTGCTTCCTTCTATAGCCCAAACAGTTGAGCCGTACCATAGCCTCAGTCTGTTATTATCGGCCAAACTAGAGAATCTGAAAAGTCCGATCGGTGCGAATTCGCACTAGTGTGACTTTAGTGCGGGCAAAAGTGTGGCTGAATTTATATCAGATAATCTAGAAATAAAGTCGATTGAAATGCAAATTTCCGATTGTTTTCACTTCATTTTACGTGTCGACTAGAACTTTGTTTATTTATTGTTAATAATTTTTCAAACATTTTCTTTTTCATCGATAATTTAATTGGGACATATATTTGCCATTATTTATGAATAATATTGTTTAAATTAATATTTTTATACAAAAAAGTGCAAAATAAACGTCAATTTACAGAAAATGAGCCAAAAATCATAACTTCAAAAAATGCCTATATTTGAGACACCATGAAAAATCGATAATTTAATAAAAAAAAAAGTAATTTTTCGAAAAATGTTTTTTTCTCAATCGCAATTTTTACTAACAAATAAATTTTTTTTCAAAGCTAATTATACCATTCGATTTCTTGGAAAATTTTACCCCAGTTTTGATATAAATACGCCGTTTTCGTTAACAAAAGCTGTCAAAATCCCAATTCGCACTAGTGTGACCTTTGAAAGTTAACGATATTTGCCGCATAGAATTTCATCGCGAAAAAAGAAATTCGTATAAATTTCTTTTTACTTACGGAGCATCTGAAGCACATCTGGTGCCACTTGCCGTCGAGGGCGACGATAGCCTTGTCGGGGATGGGCTTGCCGCAGCCCTTGCACCTGTCCGCGTGTTTGGAGACGTAGCACTTCTGGCAGTAGGGCACGCCGCCGACGTCCATGAACTGGGTGCCGATCAGCTTACTCTTGCAGTCGTTGCAGAGGAAGTGGTCCTCGTGCCAGTTGGCGCCCATCGCCTGGACGCATTTCTAACGGGAAGAAAAAAAAAAACATCGAGTTAGTATTTTTCAATCGGTATCTCCCCGGTATCGCGCACACTCTGCGTTAAGGCGGACTTACATCCATGATCGGCTGGTCGCAAGCGTGGCATGTCTTAGCGAAAAGCTTTACGTGGCAAGGCGTGCAATAAGGCTGGTCTTCGTTAGTGTGGAACCGGCTCTCGGTGATGGGTTTCTTGCACTCGTTGCAGATGAAGTGGTCCGGGTGCCAGGTCTTACCTAGGGCCGTTAGGACCTGGAATAAAACTGTTAGTCGAGCCACACGCAGCTCACGAACGTCGCGTTCGTGTTTATTATTCGCCAATCAAATAAAAGTAACAAACGTTAGTCGTATTAATTCAAATAAAAAAAATGTACACTTAATCGGGCAAACGAAAAGGTACTCACTCCGCCTTTGATGACTTCCTTGCATTGGTTGCAGGTCTTTGGTTCCGTTGATGCTGCGGTGCTCTGTAAAATAAAAGAAAAACAATTATACAAATATGTTACTCTCGAATGGGGGCAATTCGCATGAAAATTTAATTTATTTCAGGACCGATAACAACTAACAGTGGTAAAAACTGGTCCTGTCTCTGTCATTGATCTATTCGATCGCACTATATGACGTCACGAATTAGCGCGGCAACAAACCACCTTTTTTTAATAAGAGATTTCTAATTTTACTTCCGAGATTAAATAATTTCTAGATATTTAAAAAATATATGCAAGTTGCCCATTCACGAAAAAACGAATGCATGCATCACAGGGTGTAACTTTAAGTGGGGTCAGTCAAATAGTCGAATTATAAATAGTTTTTTAAACTGCGCTTTAATACTTGTGTACGCCGTCACTGTAATATTCATGTATTACAAATACATGAATTGTAGGCAACCAACAGTGCATGTGAAGGGAGATAGTGCCGGTAAACGGTGACGAAGCGAAGGGCGTCAGTTGTTCCGCATTTGGAGACAGTACAACTGTGAATTTTGGATGTTGTTCATCGTATATTTGCAATTTTTTTAATTGGATTTTTTTTTTGTTTTAATGCAATTAAAACTTTCCAAATTCTAACGTCAACTAGTTTGCAGGTTGCAGGTGTTTTTCCGTAAACTCGTAAAGCGTCATATATTTTAATTATAAATGCATGCAGGTTTATTTATGAGACTTTAAATCAGCTATGATAGTTTTACAGTCTTTTAATATTTGAGTTTATTTTCGCGACGTTGCATGTGCCACAAATATTTACTAAATCTAAAATGAGACGGTAAAAGTTTGTAGGTAATCGGAACTTTATTATTAAAGGTCCAATTTTAGAGTGAGAAAAAAGAAAAAAGGAATAAGAAAATGTTCAAAAAATTAGTGCAATAACAAAAAATTGTTCATACATATACTGGATGTAACACAGCGTGTCGAGAATGTTCAAATGTTTACATTCTAGGGTTTTTAGTGATAGTTTCTCTTAGAGCTATCAAATTTTGGGGTTTTTCATTTAAATATGTCCTATGTAATATTAAGTTAAATTTAAAATCGCTTGGATCAAATAAATGACCATTAACAACGTTTACTCCCCTTTTTCATGGATATACAGGGTCATTTGTAGATTTAGACCAAAAATTCTTTTCGGTGCAATATTTGAACGGGTTCTTCAAATTGTATATTTTTATTTGGCGAAACTATACAGGGTGATTCACAAATGGTGACTAAAAATGAAACCTCGTAAGGCTTTCCTATAAAGTTTTTATCTAGGACGCTTCGCTAAAAAGATACAGGGTGTTCAACTTACAAAAATATTTTTAATATTTTTAAATAATTTAAAAACTAGTAAGTAAACATTGTCTAAAATCTGAGGGCTTTTCCTAAAATTTACATGTTCCAGTGGCGGAGGTACAGGGTATCGGTGGCATATTTTTCTAAATTAAATAGTACGCCATTGCTTTAAGGTAACAACCATGATATTTTCGGATTCGTCTTTCAATTTTCTATAAATTACTACTCTCTTATGTTTTTCGAAGAAAGCATGATTTTCGAGTAAAACTTAAAAAACAACTGAAATCTCATACTTAAATGACATGACCAGTACTAATCATTCGGTTATTTATTGGAATAAAGAAATAAATAACATTAGTCATAATTTTAATGATTTTATTTTAGTAAATGCCTCAATTTCCACGAACACAGGCCTGACATCTTTTTAGTAACGAAAATGTAATTTGTTCGAAATTTATTGTTGCTTGAATCTGATGAAAAGCATTATTTATTCTTTCTTCTAACTGCTCAGGTGTATTAATTTGTTCACTGTATACCAGCCGTTTAACAGCACCCCACAAAAAGAAATCCAGTGGGTTGAAGTCTGGTGTTTTCAGTTCGTTTTTTAAGTTTTACTCGAAAATCAGGCTTTTTTCGAAAAACATAAGAGTAGTAATTTGTAGAAAATTGAAAAACGAATTCGAAAATATCATGATTGTTACCGTAAAGCAGTGGCGTACTATTTTATTTAGAAAAATATGCCACCGATACCCTGTATCTCCGCCACTGGAGCATGTAAATTTGAGGAAAAGCCCTCAGGTTTTGGACAGAGTTTACATGAATACATGCGCCCAATTTCAAATTATTTCACTTAATGGTTTTTAAATTATTTAAAACAATTTAAAATATTTTTTGAAGTTTAACACCCTGTATCTTTTTAACGAAGCGTCCTAGATGGAAACTTATAGGAAATACTCTCCTTAAAATTCACCAAAGAATACGAGGTTTTATTTTTGGTCACCATTTGAGAATCACCCTGTATATTGCGTCATAAAAAATTAATTAGGAGGGTTCATATAAAAAAATTCGCCCTGTATACGATTTGTTTTAATGTAATAAGGAATGTTAAAAGTAGACAAATGGGTAAGGAAATGTGTATATTATTTTGTCACACTTTTGTTAACTTTTTTAAAAATAAATTTTTACTAAAACTAAAAATTCAGCATAAAATATTAGTTCTTGCATCATTTACATTAATTTTGTCATTCTGTCTAATTTCCAGGTCAGTCTGTAATAATTTTAATTTTTTTAATTATTAACTACAAAAAGTCTAAAAATTTCATGTTTTTTTTTAAATTTTTTCATATGTCTGAATTTACGAAATAAATTTGTATGTACGATAAGGAAAAACTGTAAAACAAAATTTAAAAACTAAAACCACAAAACAAGACGAAAACAGAAACCTAAGAAAAACCAAAGAACTAATTATTAAAGAAAATCTCGGTACTTTTTTGTTTTCTTGTGCTTGTTTTCCAGCACTTGTGGTTAACAATTTTGTTTTTTATTGTTTTCTCAATTTGTTTTGTCCTGCAAAGTTTTAGTCTTGAATTTTTTGGGGTTTTCCGTTATCATCCATACTAATTTATTTTGTAAACTCATAAACGTATGGGGCAATTTAAAATAATTTTTTTTTTCTTTTTTTTGAATTGTTTTATTGCGCATCCATTTTTTTAAACATTAAGGATTAATGCTCTGGAAATTAATCGAAATGACAGTATTAATGTAAATGATTTTCGATTGAAAGTGTTTGCTTTTGATCAAATGCTGAATTTTCAGTTTTAATAAACATTGACTATTTGCAAACATTTCAACAAAAGTGTGACAAATATGTCAAATACATATTATGCAGCTTTCCTTATTTGTCTCCTTTTAAAAATCCCAGTTGCATTAAAAAATATCGCATACAGAGTGAATTTTCGATATGAAATCTTCTAATAATTAAATATTTAATTTTATTATAATTTTCGAGGATTTTATCAATATTAATACAAACTTCGGCATTTCAATGTAAAATGTAATCGTAGCAATTATCAGTGGAACTTGGAACCTTTTGAGAATCTCGTTAACTTATATCAGTAAACACTGAACAGATGCATTATACGAGTACAAGGAACATAATTATCTTAAAGTGGTTCTGAAACTCTATTAATTTCACTTCACTTCAAATTAATAATTTCGGTATTTTTAAATCATATGTTAATCACGATTCTTATCTATTTTAATACTCTTTCCTGGACAAGTAAACAATTCTTATTACGGTCCTGGATAGCGCTTCTCCGTCCAAGGACACCGAAAACTGCTGATTGATATCAAAGGGCTGACAACGGAATGTTTTGCATATGCTTGTAGACTAGGCGGTATCTGTTTTGGTTTGGGTGAATGGTGAATCGTATATCCACGGAGATTTTTGGCTTTTTGGCTTTCAAATATCACTAGAAATTAAAATTTTTCTAGGCGCATAAAAAAACGTGGGCCTAACTTTTGGCGGCACAATATGTTAAAAAAAATTCGAAAAATGTCATATTTTTCTTCCTATTTAATTATGTATCTTTTCAAGAGTTGGTTTTAGGCGAAAATGGAAGAGGAAAAAATGTTTGTAATTAAATTTAACAAAATATGACTAGTTACAAATCGAATGAATCATGATTATTATTGTAAAAATCGAAAAAATCGCCAAAACTGGGGTTAAAAAACATTACTTTTTAGGGATTTTTTTTGGGGATTTTAAGTTGGATATAGGACTTTCATACTTGACTCAAGAAAAGTTCATGTTATGTAGAATCATCATACCAAATTTCATCAAAATCGGTTCTATAGATTTTGCATAATAATTTTGAAATCCGGATTTTGAAAATAAATTTGCAAATTTTCAAAATTTTGCACAGCAAAACCCAAGGCCCTTAGATACTTGAAAATTTAATCACATATAGAAGAGCTCTCAAGCTTTCAAGCGCCTTTTGAAAAATTCGAATCCGTCAATTAGGAGAACTCTGGCGCTTGTTTAAACAGTGGTCGAATGTTTGTATTTATAAACAATTAGAATAATTTTGTGAATATTCAATCAAATCAAATTTTTCAAAGCTGGTTTTAAAAGTTATTGGAAAGACGCTTCTTTAAAAAAAAAACAGATCGGTTGGTCAATTAGTTATAGCCGATCAAAGTTAACCGTAATTTACAGTAAATCCGGGACTAATTTTTCGAAAAATACCTTTGGTATTCCGAGTTCTTACCAGGTCTAAGTTTGCAATACTTTTCTTCATTGGCAACCTACTTTAAAACGCGTTTAAAGTTATTTATGCAAGCGAGAAATTCAAGAAAATCGTACGGGTGGTGGTGGTGGGGGAAGCAGAGAGCGCGGCCGCTTCGGCCTGCTCGAAATTGAATCGGCGAGTTCAAAACCGCGACGCGCTTAAAAATTTTTAATATCTCAGTTTTTAGAGGTCCAATTTTGATGATTTTTTTAAATCGATGTCTCTCGATTTAAAAAAAAACAATTAGCGTATTTTAAAATGCCTATCGTTAATAATAATTATTGGTCTTTCAACAGTCCGATAATTATTTATCTTTAAACTTCCTTTAATTATCAACTTTATTTTTTTATTGTATCAAAGGTAAGTGCATAAACTTATATACTGTTTATCAAAGATCAAAAACAAATTTATTTAAATATTTTAAAATTGTTTAAACAACAATTATTTTAAAAATGTGTCGAAAATTAGTAATTAATTAATGATTTAAACATTATTTCTTTTGAGATTAAAGTATAATTAAAATATTATTTACTGTTTAAAATATAAGCAAATGAGAAATTAACTCATTATATTACAAAAATACAAAATTATAGTACAAAAATTCGACCAATGCTTAAACAAGCGGCAGAGCTCTCCTAATTGACGGATTCGAATTTTTCAAAAAGCGTTTGAAAGCTTGAGAGCCCTTCTATATGTGATTAAATTTTCAAGTATTTAAGGGCCTTGGTTTTTGCTGCGCAAAATTTAGAAAATTTGTAAAATTTTCAAAATCTCGATTGCAAAATTATTATGCACAATCTGTCGACCCGATTTTGATGACATTTGGTGTGTTGATTCTACATAACATGAACTTTTCCTGAGTCAAGTATGAAGGTCCTATACCCAACTTAAAGACCCCAAAAAAATTCCCTAAAAAATAATGTTGTTTAACCCCATTTTTGGCGATTTTTTCGATTTTTACAATAATAATCAAAATTCATTCGATTTGTACTAGTCATATTCTGTAAAAAATTTAATTACAAACATTTTTTTCCTCTTCCATTTTCGCCTAAAATCAACTCTTGAAAAGATACATAATTAAATAGGAAGAAAAACATGACATTTTTCGAAGTTTTTAAACATATTGTGTCGCCAAAAGTTAAGCCCACGTTTTTTTTATGCGCATAGAAAAAAAAAACTTCATTTCTAGTAATATTTTAAAGCCAAAAAGCCAAAAATCTCCGAGGATATAGGATTCACCCAAATATGGGCGATTGTATTTGTAAATTGTAGCGATATAACTAGAAGTAGGTATATCCGAAAAATTAAAAAAAAAAATTAGCGTACAATTAATATTCTTCGCGAAATATTTGGATTAGAACTAAAATTTGGCCACATACCATCGTATCGAAAAGGAAAGTTTCCCAGTAAAACGCACCCCACACTGTTCAATTGACTACCAAAATCCTTCAACTGACGTTCACGTGTACCGACTGACAAGCGTCCCCTCTGACGACGGGGCCTCAGCGGCGGCCATGGCAACCACCGCCTGCCGGCCTACCCGTTTCCTTCCCAGAAAAAAAATTCTATATCGACCGACGCGTTCTATTTCCAGCCCGCTGCAGCCGTTGCGGATCACGAAGGCATCGTGGTGAAGCTGCTCCAGCTGGTACTGGATAACAATCGCGGAAGGACGAGCTGCGGCGGTACGGCCGAGGATGGCGCCGCCAAGGTCGCGGATATATTGGAACGGCTCAAGGCCGGGGGGGACGTGGAGGTGTTGCGGAAGGTGCTGGAGGCGGTGCAGAACGGCGGCGAGGAGAAGGCCGGCGAGGGAGACGAACAGCTGAGGCTGCAGATCGTCGGGAACCAGGCGGACGCGGGGGAGGCGCCGCCGAAGAGGAGGAAAGAGTGAGTGTTGTTTGTTTTGCAATTTTTTTAGCGTGTAAGTTTGTTGCTGCGGTGAATTTTAGAGGGAGCCGCGCTATTTCCCACAGAAGTGTGTTTTCTACAGCGTTGCCAGTTTTTTTTCGGGCAAAGCGGGAGTTTGAAACCTTTTGAATAAAAAGCGAAGTTAACCCAAAAAATTCATAAAAGTCAAAAAAACGGTTTTTCCCTAATAAAAAAAAACTTGAAGTCCAATCGAAAAAAGTTAAATGAGAAAGTTGTGACTATTAAAAAAACTATCGAATCGTATTTTTAAATATATAGATTGCTATATTACCTTTCGAGATATATCGACAAAACCGTCAAAAATCGACTTTTTTTTTGCTGTATCTCTTGCAAATTAAGATTTTGAAACTTGGTACTTGCTGTAAATGTAGCCCTCGGCAAACAAATAAAATGCATTTCTTTTAAATTAAAAAATATTACAAATTTTTCGAATTATATCGATTTTTCGAAAAAAAGGTCGTCTCGAAAATCGGCTCTTCTTGCTCGACAAATGATCGTTGAAAAACGTATCTGGACTCATTTTTTTCCTTAAGAGTTGTACTTTCATGTTAAAAAAAGAGTTATAACGATTTTATTCATTTAAAGTGCCCAAAAATGATTTTGAAAAAACTAAAAACTTTTTATTATTATTTAAAAAAATAGGATGTATCTGCGTCAGCGGTTGCAAAAATAAAATCTGCGATTGTAAAAAAAAAACAAGAGGTGAGAGAATTTTAGAATAAAGCAAAATTACATTTTTCAAAAGTAATTAATTATGCTTTTGAGGCCGTTGTAAACGTCATATTTTGGTTTATCTCGAGCTACCCCATTTTAAGTACAAAAGGCTTTTTGTACGTGGTCCAGAAGTCGAGATAATGATTAAGAGCGCTTTTGAACGGGCGAATTTAGTTTTCGGTGCGGCCGAATAGCGTTACCCCCACTCCGCCGCACGCAACAGTTAGCTCCTTGGAGCATATTACTCCTAGAGGCAGCCATCAGTGCTGAGAAAGCGCAACTGGTGTGCGAGAGAGAAAGGAGAATACAAGGACATGCTATCTCTCTCACTCCGCGAGCTGGATTGGTCGGTGCGTGCTCCCCTCCATGCCAATGACCGAAAATTTTCAAAAGTATCCGGACCCCACCTAAATTTACTTGCCGACCCCTGCTCTAGGAGTATATGCTCGAAGGTTAGCTCGCGCCTGGCTCGTATCGTATGCTTCGGTTGGACGCACAATTAAAAATGCAGAAGTGGCTAAAATGAACCACAGTATTTTTTTTATTGAAAATATGTCCAACTTCAATTAAAAAAAAAAAATTAGTTCGGCTCCAGAATTCGCGTAAAAATGCAAACAATCAATTCCTGTAATAGACATTATCGAGAAATGGAAATCGAAAAAGATATTCAAGAAAAACACGGCCAAAAAATGTTTACTTTTTTCAAAGTCATTTTTGGTTACTTTAAATTAACAAAATCGTTATTACTCTTTTTTACCATGAAAGTACAACTCTTAAGAAAAAAAATGAGCCTTGATTCGTTTCTCTACCACTATTGGTCCAGCAAGAAGAGCCGATTTTCGAAATGACCTTCTTTTCGAAAAATCGATATAACTCGAAAAATTTTTAATATTTTTTAATTTAAAAAAATGGCACTTTTATTGCCTGCCGAGGGCTACATTTACAGCAAGTAACAAGTTTCAAAACCTTAATTTGTAAGAGATACAGCAAAAACAAGAAAAGTCGATTTTTGACGATTTTTTCGATATATCTCGAAAAGTAATATAGCAATCGATATATTTAAAAATATGAATCGATAGGTTTTTTAATGGCTACAACTTTCTCATTCAACTTTTTTCGATTGGAGTTCAAGTTTTTTTTATTAGCGAAATACTGTTTTTTTTACTTTTATGAATTTTTTAGGTTAACTTCGCTGTTTATGCGCTACAGGAAAAAAACGCTATCTTAGAATTTTTTTCCTGTATCACCATATTTTTTCTTTCCAGGTGGTATTTTTTGTAAATTTAACATTAGGCCGACATATTGATGGACTGATTTTTTGCTGATCTTGTTTTTAAGGTATAATAAAAGTACGTTTTTTTAGAGCTACAGCTTTGAGTATATAGTGATCCTTGTTAAATTTCGGGGAACTACAAATTATATGGACGCTACTGTGTAGTACTGTACTTGCAAGAAATGCGTACAAGTCGTCAGTACCAGAAATAATATTTTGATTTGATTTTATGTTTGTTATCGAATACGTCCCAGATCTCGAAATTTGCCAAAATTAACAAACTACTCGCCCAAACCGAAACTTGTAGGTTATTTTTACGCGTAAGGTGAATTTTGTCTTTTCTCACCTTATTACATGGCGGCCTTTCAAGAGCGGCGTTATTCCATTGCCAACGTTTTGTGTATTTTAATTTTACTTCGAATGAAAACTTTCTTATGATTTATTCACTGGCAGGCTACATTTATACTGGGCCAGATAATAATAAAGCTCGAAATTGTTTCAAATTTAATATTTTACAGCCGAATTCAAATCATTCATAGCTTTTTTTATTATGAAGAGTACAAGGTGATTCACTCTATTTTGACTTTTTCGTTTTTCGAATTTAAAAAAGTGTGAAATACAAAAGTTGCACGATTTTTTATGAAGTTTTCTAAAATGATAGTCTAAAAGGAAATGAAGTCCAAACAAAATGGCCGCGGATGATAACTTTGTTAATTTAAATGGAACACCCTGTATATTTTTACATATTTGGATAGAACGTTCCCTGTCGAGTTTTTATAAAGTTGTAGCCACCAGTATAGTAGTACTTAAAAAATACTAAAACTAAACTATGTTCTTAGAAAACAACATGTACCTAGAGTTTCGAGGTTGGTTTTTCTCGTACAGTGTTGACATTTAAAATAATATTTCACATTCAGGTATTTAAATATTTCTAAACATCTATTTTTGTATTTACACCGATTAAACTTTGGCTCTATTGATATATACAGGGTGTATAGTCTTTCCGATGTCAGTTGAACATGTATAAAAACGCCTAGCAATAAAATTTAATGAATTTCATAATGTAATGTGTAGAAAATGTCTTTATATGTTCATTTGGCCAACAACATATTTTAATTATTTATGTCCTCAAACAATGTTATTATATTGATGGTAAATTTCGTTTTGTTCCGTTTCAAAAGGTCTCCAAAATGCCATGTTGTAATAATATTATTTCTCCCTTTCGCAATTGTAATATCAATGATTAATAGAAGGTGCCTATAATAAATTAAAATTACCTGAATCACGCCAAATTCCGCATTGCTGCACTGCACTGCTAGGCAGTTTGTCGACCACTTGTCAACAACTGAGATTTATTGCCCAGTCGCCCAGTGCGGCTGTGTTTGTGCGCCGTTTGTCTGCGCGCGTCTTCTTCAACTGGGCGTATACATTTCTACCACCTCCACGTTTAGTTGGAATGGGAACAAGTTTTTCAAATATTTCAATAACGAGTTGCTGCGTCAGCGACCGAACCTATTACATACTGCGAACTTCTTGGTTCTTCAATTGAGATCGGAAAGACATATCATTGAAAACGGATTTTTCCATAAGTTTGATAATATCAAAAAAACACAACAAATTTTTCAAATAAAAGTTTCATCATCAATTTCCTCATATTTTAGGATTATTTTTCATTATACAGCGCGTTTCATTTCTCCTAAGCGTTACCTAACTTCATTTTTTCATATTAAACACCCTGTATATTATTGCATTTTATAATTTCTCGTTTAATTCAGGGCCCACTTTGATACACAGGTGTTGATGTACAGTTTCAGTGTTATTTATCGTTTTTTTTATACGGCGTTTGCAAAAATATAAAATATTTACAAAACTAAATGTTACACTTTTCATGACATGAAAAAATCATTTTAACAAATTATTTAATTTTTTTTTTTGAAAAATAATTTTAGAGTAATTTTTTATTTGTTCAACTTTTGTGACGTGTCATTAAAAAGTTTAAAAAGTAATAACTAAAAAATGACAGGTTTTTCGAATAAAATTAAATAGAAATTTTGTTCAGCGGCGTCGAGATTTTTAGGTTTTCAGTGGCTCATTATTTTTTTAAATTCTATCGTTAATCAGGAGACAATATGTAGTAGTCACCTGACTTCTTTCATGAATAGAAAAACAAGATAAATAATTTTCAAGCCCATCCGTGAACCACTGTTCACAAATGTATAAATTCGGTGAATTTTTACAATTAGTTGTGAGAAAGAAATAATTTTTTATTAATAATTAATTATTTATAATTTTACTGTACTTTGAATTATAATAATATAGCTTGTCTTTGAAGTGACTTTTTAGCATCGAACGAGAATTTTTGGAAAATATTTATACTCAATTTAAATATACAAGGCGTTTTTTCATTTTATTTTATCACACTTTCCAATTTTTCTTACATCTAAGGGTGCCTCAACTTCATATCAGGTTTATTTATATCACTTATGATGTCACTACGTCGGCACTTACCATGATTCGTTCCATTAATTCGCAAACAAACCACAATTATTATCGAGTGTACTGCCGCAAGCAAATCAAGAGGCGTTCGGGTTCTAACTGTGCCGGTTATTAAAAAATATATATATAGCGAACGTGCGCCTAATAAAACAATGCACAGTTAATTAGCGACGAATATCTAAATGGCGCTCATCGAAATCGTTCGTAGCTCATTGCGAAAATCATTTGCGTTGGTATATGGCCACGCGTTATTCGGCAATGTTTACGACAGGGAGG
This sequence comes from Anoplophora glabripennis, assembly GCF_000390285.2. Taxonomy (NCBI): domain Eukaryota; kingdom Metazoa; phylum Arthropoda; class Insecta; order Coleoptera; family Cerambycidae; genus Anoplophora; species Anoplophora glabripennis. The sequence continues at coordinate 310,983 of NW_019416227.1, read as the reverse complement.
CTTTGAAAGCTGATAGATTCGACAATGGCCCGTAAGTAATGATAATGATGTTCCGCGTGATGAATTTCATGTACCGGGTTATTTTACTTTCGTGGATAAAAATCGATGCAGTGGGCCAAAGTTCTAAGAAAGTTTCTTGTGGTTTCAAACTGTACTAAGAAAACAAATTAAGATGAAGAGACGTATTCTTTTAAAAATTGTAAAGTTTGGAAATCGTGTTCGATAAAATTCTGTTTTTTTTTTTTTTGAGGCACCTTTTCGTACATCTGACGACGTTGATCCTGTTGCGCTCTGACCGCGAACGGCCTAACTTCTCCTTCTCCTTTTGTTCTTTGTATCTAATGATAAAACTATAATTAGTTCTTCAAATGAATAATTTAGACCGATCGAGGTGGTGGTGGAGGGTTGATTTGGGGGTGTTGAAAAGTGGTGAAAAATGGTATTATTGCGATTTCCGCCGAAAGTTTACTTTAAAAAAAGTATTTAATACAAAAGTTGTAGATCATGCAAAAATCTATCTTATATATATCTTATTTAACATAACCTCAAAATTTCCAAAAAAAAATGCCAAAAATCGTTTTTTCTTTTGTTTTTCGTTTTTTAATTTTCTTCTTTCTTTTTAATTCCGAAAAAATAATTTAGTATACCTTTCTGTCTCAAATAACATTTTTTTAGAAGTTTCGAGATATTCATTTTTTCCGGTCCGAAACAATTTTTTTTCAAAAAAAAATTCTGCTTAGAAAAATCATCGTACAGAGTTCTACCGGTGCTAATTTTGTTCGTTTTAACATAATTTTTGGTAAATTAAAAACACGTATAATCGCAATTCAAAAACATGCTTAAAAATGCAAAAAAAAATTATTTGACTTAGATGCTTATAGCAATGTTTATACTGTAGAAAAATAAAGTTTCGGGTCATACAATGAAACAATTTCTTTTGTATTTTTTTCCATACAATTGAGTGGTGTAATCAGTTTTTGAATTTTTAAAAAAATTAAACAAATTACCAACAATTACTGAAAAATTCATTGTTGCAAGTCATTCTTTGTATTTTTGAATTTTTGAGCATGTTTTTGAAAACAAGTGTTTCGGAGCGGAAAAAAATATATAGGTAGGTATCTCGCAAACTTCTTGATTTTTTTATCCAACAAAAATTGTGGTTATTTAAGACACAGAAAGGCATGCTTTCACCAAGTTTTGTCAAAATTAAATTATTTCTGTAGAAAAGAAATATAGCAAACGAAAAACAAAAGAAAAAACGATTTTCCGCATTTTTCTCGAAAATTTTGAGGTTATGTTAAAAAGTGATCTCTGATTTTTGCATGATCTACAACTTTTATATCAGATACTTTTTTTTGACGTCAACTTTCGCATACCATTTTTCACCCCTTTTCAACCCCCCAAATCAACCTTCCACCAACACAGCTCTCGCACTTCTTTTTGTACGTTTATTATTACTTTTATTATAAACTCCTTTGCCATTTCCGCTTGTAAAAGTCCAGGTAACAACTTTTTTTTTCTCTAAGAATAAAAATGCAATATGAACTCATTGTTTTTCAAAGGACATTTCTGAAATCACAGAAACAATTCATACAATTTTTTACCCTGTACATTTTTTTTGTGACCTTTTGTAAGCCATCGAAGATAATGTTATAGTTTTAGTGGCTCTCACTCAAATATAAGATGTAAAAAAAATAATTGTTAATTTTTTGTTCTGCATTTAACATTTAAGTGACAACCACTGAAAATATATCATATTGTAATCATCTTCAGTCATTTTCAAGAAAAACGCATTTCCCAAGATATACTCTATACTTGTTGAAATAATCACGATTATCCAGTTGCTAATACATACCCTGTTGTGATTTTTGTTTTGTGATTTTTCGAAAAGGATGTCTGACTTAAAACCTCCTTATCTCAAATTTCATCAATTTATAATATAATATACGGTTTGTCCAAGATAAGGATGGGATAGCATTAGGATCTAGGAAACGGTAAGAGATACGGGGTGGCTCAAATTAGAAAAAAGTTGTGTTTTTTTATACCTAACAATATGCCGTTTAGAAAGTTTTAAAATTCCGGGTAGTTCCGAAGATACCCGAAAAAACCGAAATTTTGCAAAATCGTTTTTTTTTTCTGGCTGTATTTGAAAATGAATTTAAAAATAAATTGCATATTTACAGTGCCACTTTTTACGCTCTATCCAATGGCGCCAACATTTTTGCAATCCGACGTTTCGTCTTCGAGGGGCCATCATGAGGTTAATTTTTTTAAATACGTTGCTATTTTTAGGACAAAATCTAGTCATTTTTAATTCTGAATTAGAGGATATTAATATTGTACCTAATCGCTTAAAAAGGTTTTTAGCTTGTTTTATTTATCATTTACACAATTTTTCCTGAGTACGGCTCTGAACGCTTTCAAAATATCTATTTCACCACAAAATATCCAACAATTTTTTTTAATCAATAATTTAAAAATGTTGTACATACCTAATAAAAAAATAATACGGATTTATGAAATGTTTTATTATTTCTAATTAGTATTGCTAATAGTAGTAAAAAAAATGTTGGAGATTTTGAAAGATATAGATATTTTGAAAGCGTTCAGAGCCGTACTCAGGAAAATCTTTTAATGATAGCTAAAATCCTTTTTAACTGATTACAGTAGTAATATCATCGAATTCGGAATAAAAAATCATTTTAGATTTTGTCATAAAAATAGCAGCGACGTATTTAAAAAAATTAACCTGATGATAGCCGCTCGAAGACGAAACGTCGGATTGCAAAAATGTTGACGCCAATGGATAAAGCGGAAAAAGTGGCACTGTAAATATGCAATTTATTTTAAAATTCGTTTTCAAATAAAGCCAGAAAAAAATTAAACGATTTTGCAAAATTTCGGCTTTTTCGGATGTCTCCGGAACTCCCCGGAATTTTAAACCTTTCTAAACGCCATATTGTTAGATATAAAAAAACACAACTTTTTTCTAATTTGAGCTACCCCGTATCTCTTACCGTTTACTATATCCGAATGATATCCCATCCTTATCTTGAACACACTGTATATAATTTTTTTATATAAGTTTGCTAACCTTGAAAACTTAAATTTACAAGTTCGGAAAACTGCTAATTTTTCACGGATTTTTAATAGTAATTTTTTTTCCACTGCAATATTTTGAATATCAGAACAATTGCTGCCCATTTTGCGTGAATTAATTTGACTCAGACAACATTTTAGACCATCGCCATCGGGACGTGTGATTTTTTTTGGGGCCGCCCTATAGATCTCTGTTCTGACACATCTTCTGTGACGAGCGCACCACTGATTCGCGATCTAATTCTATATTAAATAATACACCAGAATAACTCTACTGGAAATAAAAACACCGTAAAATCGCTCGAGTTTTATGTTTGATGATTCATAAAATATTATGTTGTGTATGTTGGCAAGGCGTTACGGCAGGCTCGATTGCTACCGATTTTGATAAATCACCGCTCACTTACATTTTGAACCGTTACGTTAAAATATGTAGTCGCTTGTTATTATACATCTGGGTATCGCGATTTTTTTTTAATACGCATATTTCAATCGATCTGTAGCTTCACTGCACCTCTATTTATATACAATATAAAACTTCGCCAGCGGTAGAGTAGGTTTATTTTCGTCAGAAATAAATATTTACTCCGGTAATGGTGTACGCGGAAAGAATACGATATGATCGATATTTTTAAAGGCCGCTGATGTCCGCCTATTTCAAAATCTATTCTGGGTCGAGGGAAGTGTGTAAATATCGCAAACAAAATGATTCACATTATGCATCGCTATCGACAGAATGCTTGTTCGATTTTTGTAATTCAGTTTATCTTTATACAAAGGGTGCCATGATGCCAAACGTCTACGGAGTGTTCCTCTGTCAAAAGTAGTTCAAATGAACTAGATGTATAACAGATTTTTTTAAATATTTTCCTAAACCATTTGAAGTAACAATAAAAAATTTTAAAAGGTCACAAAAAATAAGTCACATAGAACTCACTATTTCATAGCCTGTTTGTTAAAATCGATGTTTAATTTTTTTGTCCCCTGGAAAAAGCGGTTTTTGACCATGTCGCATGAAAGAATGATATGTTAATTGAAATGATGATTGTACTTGAAACGTTTTGACTAATAAAGAATGTAGTCCAAGCGATAGAGCAGTAGAAGTAGGCTTTAGCGTTTGTATTTGAAGTCATTTATTTTGTTGTACAGAAAAATCCCAAATTATTATGTAGAATAAGAATCCGAGTTTGCCTATTCCAAAAAACCAATGCTACATTCAGAGGAATAACAAACATACAAAAAGAACGAAAAATTACCCGTTTCCAACATATTTTTCCCTGTAACATTAAAAGTAAGCCCAAATCAAAAAAGTTATTCTTTATTTTTTGTTTATTTGACGATTTTCTATAAAGTTACAACTGCGAACCAAAAAAATTGAATTTTGCATTAACAATGGGCGAAAAATAGTAGAAAATCATATGTATATTTGGAGCAATTTTTAAAATAAGTAAATATTTATAAAAATTGTTGAACCTTTGTGAACAAATAGTAAAACATATGTCAATTCTACCCTAAAAATTTTGCATCGATCGATCGCGTGGTTTTCGATTGACAGGATTGTTAATTGAGAAACTTTCAAAAAAGTTTTCGTATCGCGTACCGTGGGTTTAAATTAAGGTTTAGAAAGGGCACACAATTTTTTAGAGATACCTTTACCTATTTTTACACTTTTGTAACCATTTAGAATTTTTTTTTAAAATGTTCAACATTTCACTCTATAAACGATTATTTATTGGCCAGGGAATTTTCTATGCATTCGACAATCGAATGCAAAAAAAATATTCGTATTCCCCTCATTTTGCTATATCAAATTTAAAAAGAAATCGTCTTGATAAGTGCTACCGTTTCCGAGAAAAGTCATCTTTTATCGCGCATACGCATTTTGAAATTCATGAGGCGCGCGGCAGCACAGCTGCTCTCAGTCATTCCCACTCCCGCTCTGCCGAGAAATTCCAGTGACCACGGCACCTTTCTTAATTTTTTTTTTCATTAAGCTTTTATCTGCCGAAAATGCACTAAACCGATATTGACAGTACTTGTTAGCTATAAAAAGATTTTTTTCTCGACTTCACGATTACGCAAGCTATAAATTATTATTTATGCTTGCGTAAGGTGTTCCTAAATAAGTGTCGCAACGGAAAACGGTAAATTCCTCTTCATAAAAGAAACTTTCTTTTCCTCTTCCATTTTTCTCTTCGGGCTTTCGTTTTCGAGATACACCGTGTTAAAACTTTCATTTTTTTAAATTTTTTTGCCAATATCTTAGGAACCTTTTAAACTACAAGACTGAGTTTTTGTACACACATTACCACTATTAATAGCTATTTTTTCGCACCTTTCTCGAATTCATTGAATGTGCCAGTGGTGGAGATTTTAAGGTATCGTAAGGGTTTCCCCCCTAACTTTTACGCCACTGGAAAAATTGACATTTGACAGCAAATTTTGAAGCGCCAATGAATTTTACACAAAGAGAGTTTTCTTGGTTCATTGCTCTAAAGTCAACCGTTTTCAAGAAAAATGACTTTTTACGAAGAAAAACAAACATTTTGCTAACGTTTCGAGAATCTTTTGTAATTCAAAAGACAGATAGTAATAATTAACAATTTTAACGAAATTTAACAACATTTGTAACAAGTAGCTATTAATAGTGGTAATGTGTGTACAAAAGCTCAGTCCTGTAGTTCAAACGGTTCCTAGGATATTGGCAAAAATATGAAAAAAAGTTTTGACACCGTGTATCTCGAAAACGAAAGCCCGGAAAGAAAAATGGAAGAGGAAAAATATGATTCTCTTTTCAAGAGGAATTTACAATTTTCCGTTGCGACACTTATTTAGGAACGCCCTGTATATCTCAGAATCTACACAGTAGAATGCTGTCGTAGTTGGCTAAAAAGCAAGGGGTTACGACGTAGTTTTTATGTGTACAAGATTTTGTCGATTGGATAGAAAATTCCCTGGGCAATAAATAATTATTAATTATACATAGAGTAAAATGTTGAAACATTAAAAAAAAGTTCTAAATAGTTATAAAAGAGTGAAAATAGGTATTTTTAGTATTGATCATTGTTTATTATGGCAACAAAAAATATATAAAAAATGGTGTGCCTTTTCTAAACCTTAATTTAAATCCACGGTAACGATAAACTTTTTGAAATTTTATTAATTAACAATCCCGTCAATCAAAAAACCACGCGATTGATCGTTGCAAAATTGTTAGGATAGAATTGGCCTATTTGTTCACAAAGATTCATCAATATCTATAAGTATTTACTTATTTTAAAAATTGCTCCAAATATACATACGATTTTTTACTATTTTTCGCCCATTGTTAATGCAAAATTCAACTTTTTTTTATTGGCAGTAGTTGTAACTTTATAGAAAATCGTCAAATAAACAAAAAATAAAGAATTGCTTTTTTTTATTTAGGGCTTACTTTCAATGTTACATGAAAAAATATATCGAAAAACGGGTAATTTTTCGTTCTTTTTGTATGTTTGATGTTCCCCTGAACTTAACAATGGTTTTTTTGAATAGGCAAACTCGGATCCTTATTTTACATAGTATTTGGAATTTTTCTGTACAACAAAATAGATGACTTCAAATACAAACGCCTCGAATGCCCTACCGACTGGGCTAATGGGATTTTTTAATTTGTGATGTTCATCTTACAATTTTTACATATTATTATTTTGTATTTGTCTTAATTTGAGCAAAGAACCATTTTTGATTTGTGTTGACACGCTTCTAATAGTATTAAACGTCAAACTTGTTTGTTTTCAGTCAGAAAACTTAAATATCGTTGGTATTTTAAAAATTTTATATTTCCCGCAAAGTATATATTTTTGGAATGCATTTTTAGTCCTCTTTCCATTTTTTTTAATTAAAATTCCATATAAAAAAGCACAAGTTGTGGTTATATTTCAAAAACTAAAAATATTATCACATTTATTTTTATGCCATCGAATATATCTCAAAAAAGTGTTTGTAAGATGTTCAAACCATTTTAAGATATCTTGAAAAGGAAACGGGAAAAGTCGGTTTAGCCAAAAATCGAGAAACGCCCTGTATCTCGAAAATGGTAACAGACAGAGAGATGCGATTTGCGCCATTGTTATTTTCTCTAAACTGCTTTTCATTTATTTCCACCGGTCCAAATTCGTGTCAAAATTAAGTGACGTTTCTACTACATCCTTTTCCGCCCTGCCTCCAAAATCTAACCTATTCCGCTCGCGCCTCCGCAGATCGATCGATATTGCAGCCGCTTTCGATTACTTTGTTAGACTCGCCTCCACCTGCTCGTGTTGTGAAACGGTTTTTTGGCAATAATTCAATGTATTTGGGAAATAAATGCGACGCCGTGGGATACAAAGAAGCGTGTGCAAAATTCGAATAAATTTAGAACCGATTTTTCAAGAATCTTCCCCCAGCTCCCCGCCCGCCGCACCGTCTTCGGCGGGGTTCCGAGCTGGCGGTCCATGTCGGGAACGGTGCCCACGCCCGCTCGTTTCGCTCGATCGGGATGAGATGAGGCGCGTATCACGTACGCTGGCATTGGAATGAGGCGCGAAAACGGATTTTTCCTTCACCGGTGGTTCTCCGATTTTAAAAGTTACACGTAAAATTAAATTTGTTAGTGTGGAATTAAGTTTTATTTGGAGAAAAATAGAGAAGTGTTTTTGGAAATGCGATCAATCAAAGAAATAGCTTTTATTGTTGTTTCTATCACCTTTGACAATGATCAACGCCAAAACATAGCCACGATAGATAGATCTCAAATATTTCTGCACTTTGAGGACTGCTTCTTGAAGGAAGGGACTTTAAAAAGCAACCCTCAAACTGCAGGGTTAGCAGTTTGAGGGTTGCTCTATCTATACGTGTTCGTTTTCGTCAAAGATCAGAGGACAACAAAAAAATATATATATTTTTGAAAGATTACATCATTTAATAATCCCAGGCCAAGTTTTTCAATTAAGTATGTTTTTTTAATATACCATCAATTTAGATAATTCAATTACTAACTGTTTATTAAAGCAATATCTTCATTTTAACATCTTGTGTGTGATGTTAGGTTTTGCACAATATTGGTGGATGGAATCTTTAGAAGAAAATTGTTGTTTTTATACTTTTGCACTGTTTAAAATTGTTTAATTCTATTTTTTTTCGATGGTATAGGCGCATTTATAAAAAAAATTTTCTTTCAGCGTTAATATAATTTTGTAAATACACATTTTCTGATATATTTGGTATATGGATGAATGAAAACTCCAATCCACATAGGTATCTACATTTAAAATATATATTGATGTTGAATACACATAAAAAAGTTATTTTGTGTAACCGATATAAATTTCGAGCAACATACGGAACACTTTAAGGCGCGTATTATATTTAATGAAGAGAGTAAAAATAGAAATATATAAAACTAATTAAAAAAAAAAACGTGACAAGTTACAAATTGTACCGTTTAAATCTGTCACGACATCGTTTTAAGGAAAAAATAAACAAATAGCGCTACTCCTTCTCTTTCTAAAATCCAATAAAAACAGTTTGGGCGTCTTTGATTTAAAATTTGATAAAGGATAAACAATTTTGGGTATTTTTGACGTTTCAACGGAACTGAAAATTAAAAAAATTGCATGCGTTTACGTGTCGCGATAGTTTTTTTGCACTCACGGTACATCCACAAATAATTTTCAAAGAAAAATTATGCCGAACAAAAAAAAATTTAAAAAAAAATAGAAAATAAAGCTTCAAGCATACAATTTTTGCTGATAATTTAAAAAAGTGTCACTCAGCCACCGCAACGGCCACATACCATTCTTTTTCACTGTTTCTCGTCTCCCAAAAATTTACTAGATCGAGGTACACCGTCCCGGCGTCGAGCGTTAACTAAATTCAAAACCGGCGTGAAAACCGAAAATTCGAAAAGGACGAGGCCCGCGGACGAGAGAGACGGCGATAAGGATGAAAGTAAAGTGTGGTAGTTGGGAAATTTTTATTATTTGTTTTCCGAAATGTGTTGAACCTCTTAATTCGCCTCTAATATTAGATCGCGCACTATAATATGTGTTTTATGATACGATCTTACTATAACGCCGCTAAAAATAAATATGTTGCGAAGGAGTTCGGCCGTTTCGCGTCCTCCTGGACTCAGGTGTCGGCGGTTTATGGTATTGTCTACAATGTTGCTATTAGTTCGCGTAATCTCAAGCAGAAACTTCAGATGGTAGCCTATTCCACATCCAGTGAGAAGAAAGTTGCATTACTGTTTTAATTTGACGCCCTGTATATCGAGAACCAACAGCTCTTGATCAGTTTAGACCGTTAGACCGTGGATACATATTGTATTGTAATATTTCGTAATTTTTTTAATATTTGCTTCAAAATAAAGGCAAAAATAATAAAAATTCTATTTATTTATATCAATTTACCAAAAGATCATCTTAATTTTTGTTGTTCTATCATCCACCAATTTTCTGCAGTCATTTTTGCAACACCCTGTATAATACAGAAAATTTATTAATGTTCCAATTACGCAATCTAATAAAAAAGAGTTTATTAATCAAGGTGTCCCATAAACACCCGCACCCCCCGATAATTTTTCAAGGATGAGTCCTATTAAAGAAACCAAATATGCCAGTGACTTTGGTTTTGACCTTGACTTTAAGTTTCAAGGTGAAACCAAGGTCAGGTTGAAAATATTAAATAGAACATCCCATTTATGTATAGACAGCAATCGATATAGCGCTAAATTTTACGTCCGATATGCGCTCAGACAATTTTTCCGATATGTCCTTGAGGGTTGTTTAGAGGTCAACCACAGTTTTTTCTGAACAACTCGATAGAAACGTTTTAAAATAAATTTGTAGCATTTGGAATGGCAGATTGTGACCTTAGAATTGACCTAAAGCTAATTATCAATTTCCAGAATGACCTTTCATCAAATTTTTATTTGATTTTTTACGTAACAATATGTGAAAGCCCAAAAATGTTGTCAAAATTATGCTAATAGTTTTGGTCGAATGCGTGTATAAGATATAATTGCTTTAATATACATTTTTTTTATGGAAAATGGGTTTGACCTTCGAGTGACCTGTAAGGACATGCAGGAAAAATACTGTGATCCAAGATTCCGACATAAAATTTGTTCCCGTATCGGCGACAGGCATAAAAAATAGCGTATTTCACTTGATATTAAGTTGACCTTGCAACTTATGGTGAAAGTCAAAATCCAAGGTCCAAAGAAAAACTAGTTTGACCAGTTTGACCTCCAAACAATCTGCAATGACACAGGAAAAATTGTTAACAAGATCAGGCGTTAAAGGCGCTCTATCGACTATTGGCTTAAAAAATGGATTTTCCATTTGATATTTTCAAATTGACCTTGGTTTGATCTTGAAACAAGCGCAAGATTAAATCCAAAGTCACCAGCATCCTTGGCATGCTGCAATTTTTATCTTAGAGTTTTTTTAATAGAACTCCGTTCTGAAAAACTATGGGAGGGTTCAGGTTTTTTTTGGGACACCCTGTATAATTGGACGTTATTAGAACTGGTTTTGGTGAAGTACTCTGCTATTTTTAAAGTGAAAGTCATCCGTTCTCAGGCGGTGGGCGTCACTTGTGTTGGGCGGGTTCGGTTCTCTTAAGTTGAAAAATAAAAATGATTTAATGTATTGGCAAGGTTGAATTCCGTGCACACTGCACATTACATCAAAATACGAAATAATAAATCTACAAGTAACTGTAGTTTTGCCAAAATTCCACCAGGGATATGTACAAATCATGTACTTCTCAAATAGTGGATACTTTAAATAATAATAGTTACAATTTTCAAAGTTCACGCATTCCGGATAGTTGTTTATGTGAAACTTTTTGCTTAAAATTAGTTTTTCTATTTTTCGTTAAAGGCACTTAGAACGGGGACACCCTGTATTTACAAACATTATTTTTTGTTTTTATTTTGCATAATTAATTTTTACTAACTGTTTAATAATTTTTCCCCGGACTCTTCTCCGGACTTCCCCCCGGAGTTTCCCCGGGCTCCTCCCCTCCCCCTTAGCTACGCCCATGATTTATAATAACTTTTACAGTTACTGAGATATCGATTTTAAATTTTATATCCAAGCGTTTTTGGGGGTGCCAAATTTAATTGTCATCTCGTTCTTGAACAGTCTTATAGAGGGCGCCACGTAGCGTCTCTGCTGTAAGAAAAATTGCTGTAACTTCTTTTACCTAACCTTAGGGCAAAATAATCTGGATTTTTTTACTGAAAATTGACTCATACTTCAGTCGAATTATAGTTTGAACGTGAAAAAATTATTAGTAGACATTTTATTGTACTTTCTGACGGGGAAAGGTACACGGTAGAATGATATCAAAAAAGTAACTCGAAGGAAGTGATGCTAAGTTGGCAATTTGCAAATAACTGGCAAAACTACTAGTTTTTTCACTTTTTTTTCCAATTTTTTAACTGTAAAATAAAGGACAACATCAGTTTTCGAAAATTGCGCATTGTTATTGCAAAAAGCGATGGATGTTGGTGAAATTTTATGGAACAGACGGCCAATCCAATGACTAACTTGTGTGCTAAAGACCGATTCGATTGATCGTGAAATTGTTGCTCCAGGTAATTGTTAATTAATTTTGTTCGTTTTCTTTTACTAAAAGTTAATTTTTTAAGGTAATGTCGCTAATTGATCCAAAGAAACGTTTCGAAAAAGAAAAACTTCAAAAAGTTAAAATTAAGTTGCCCTTAGGGCAAAAACCAACTGCTCAGGAATTCGCTCTTTTTGCCTTTAATAGAGCTTATTTTTGCGGTTAATTTAAAAAACAAATGCAATTTAAAATGCATTTAATGCAAAAAGAGCGAATTCCCGAGCGGTTTTTGCCTGATCTTGGGACAATTTGTTTATAACGCTGTTTTGCAGGTCCTACTTTGTTAATTATAAAGGGCAACTTAATTTCAACTTTTTGAAGTTTTTCTTTTTCGAAGCGTTTCTTTGGAACCTATATCTACTATATATATTAACTTCTAATTAACGTTTAATAATTAAACAATTAGTTGCAAAAAAACTATTGAAATTAATAAACAAATACCTGGAGCAACAATTTCACGGTTAATCGAATCGGCATTTGGCACACATGTTGGTCATTGGATGATAGTCTTTTCCATAAATTTCATCAACATCCATCGCTTTTTGCAATAATAATGGGCAATTTTCGAAAACTGATATTTCCGCGTTCGACCTTTATTTTACAGTTAACAAATTAGTGAAAAATTACTCTAGGTACTAGAGTATTACTCAAAATAACTAATATTCCTTTAGGTGCTCTAGATTTTCGTGAGCAACAGTATAAAAAACACGTAATTTTGCGACTTACTTGCAATTTGCCAATTTAGCGTCACTTCTTTCGAGTAACTTTTTTGATATTATCATTCTAGATACCGCTATCACGCTTTGTGGAATCACTTAATAAAAATGTAGGCATTAGTACCTAATCGCTCTTTATCTTAAGCTCGTTATTTTAACAGTAATCCGAATTTTTTATTATCGCATTTAATAAAATAACAACCTTTGCGAGGACGAATTACCAAAACACATCGTAAAACCTTTCGAATTGTTTCGGAAAATCCTATTTTTATAAATTTTTTAATCGAGTAGCTTATTTCCATCTTGTGTTATTGACTTTTGTTATCACAATATCTGCGGAGTGTTTTAATGTTAATCAATCATTACATAACAAGTGCGACTTGTGTTATAAAAAAAATAAAAGAAAATGCTTCCTATTTTTCCCCATTCAAGACAATGTAACGAATTTTAAGCTCAGGGAAGGCTATTATTAGATTCTAAAATTGATGTTACGTTAACTTCTAAATTATTATAGTCAGGAGCGTACCAAACTGGAAGAAACAGGATAAAACTATTATTTTAATTATACTTAAAATATGGTTAAATAACATGTTGTTGTTACTAAATTTGCATAAAACCCGAGCACTTAAAAATATATGTAGGGTGCGTAGATACGAATAGGCTATTCTACTAGGGTAGCTTCTTTTTAAAAGTGGCAGAGTTGTGGTAAAAATTGAAATAAAAACAATTTTCGAGCGCCCAGTAGCTTTTAAAGGAAGCTAAAACGTTATAAAAAATTGTTCTAATTCAATGTGTCTTCATTCAAGGAAACTGCCCTTGAAGTTATGGACATTTCGCTTCCGGACACTCTGTAGGATATATTTCTACAACCAAGCACAGTTGTCTTAATTTCGGCCTACTTCAGTCTATGTTGTTTGTGAATTTAAAAAGATAATCGAAATGCTCGAGACGCCTACTGCGACCATACAAAAAAAAAAACAATCACTCACCATTTTTCGTTTATCTCTCACAAACTATCCACGAATACACTGACAAGTGATATGCCACCTGGTTAAGTGACATGGTTTTTTGTACCTTCCAGCGTTGCTGTTAATAGTGGTGATCTCACGCCGTTATCAGCGATATTCCGATCATCTGATAATGGAGACGAAAATATTTTTCTAATTTCGGATCAGTTTTTACAGTTAAATATGATTGCATAAGCGCCGCTCTCGTACAGGATGTCCCGCGCCACCTCCTCGGTTTTATTCGTCAGAAACAGATTAATTTAAAAACAGCGCTGTCAGCGCCTGAAAAAAAAAATCTACATCCATAAGCGGTTTATGTGGAATTTATTTATTTTTTAATTTTGAAACTTTTTTTTTAACATAAGATTAATCTCGAAAAATTGAGTTTTCTTTTCGCTCTCATTTGTGTGATTTACGCTATGTCGCGTAAACGTGTCGACTGTCACATAAAACTGGGTAAACGTTTAGATTATGTCACCATCATATCGCAATAAATAAAATTATTTATTTACGGTGATTTTTACAAACAGCCACCTCTAATACTTACCGCGATAGGACTCGCGTTGGCTCCACTTGCATTTCAACTTTGAGTCATTATTTGTACATTCGTTAATGAACAAATTTCCGGGAACTTGTAGGCAAATATTTGTACTGCGCGACACTGGGCAGAATCATTTGAATGGTGTCAAGGTCGTAGATTCCTTTGTTGGGAACCAGCGACTTTATCGGATAAACAAGTTTGAGGGGAAACAAATATTTGTTGTTCTTTGTTGTTTATGCAACGAAAACGGCTTATTCTGGGTGCAAACAGCCTTTTATCTAGAATTGAGTACGTCCATTTAGACTCCACATGGACTTGAATGGACGTCTTATGGAGACGCAGATGTCACAGTTTCCACGTCCATACATCATCCAAAACGCACCCCTTGAAAATTTGACTAGTATACCTTTTTTGGACTTCGAATACACACGCTATTCCATATTTTTTTGGAAATTTTGAGAGGCTGTAGATTCACCAATGCCACTTTGTGCTGCTTCTTTTGAAAACACCCTGTAGATAGGACGAACCGCCAAAATGTGCACAAATTTTAAGTGAACATGTTTTCCCACTAGTGAAACTAAGTAAAAGAGTTTATTTTAACGTTTTTCTAGTAGTATAGATCAATATTAAAAAAAAACAATTAGTCCAATCAATCTGTCACAGCCCAATGTTAAATTTACAAAAAACACCACCTGGAAAAAAAATATGGTGATATTGGAAAAAGAATTCTAAGAAAGATAGTGTTTTTTTCCTGTGGCGTATAAACCTAACCTAAAAACCTAAAAAATTCATAAAAGTCAAAAAAACGGTTTTTCGCTAATAAAAAAAACTTGAACTCCAATCGAAAAATGTTAAATGAGAAAGTTGTAGCTATTAAAATAACCTATCGATTAGTATTTTTAAATATATAGATTGCTATATTACTTTTCGAGATATATCGAAAAAACCGTCAAAAATCGACTTTTTTTGTTTTTGCTGTATCTCTTGCAAATTAAGGTTTTGAAACTTGTTACTTAAAGTGTCTTTTTTAAAATTAAAAAATATTAAAAATTTTTCGAGTTATATCGATTTTTCGAAAAAAAGTTCACCTCAAAAATCGGCTTTTCTTGCTGGACGAATAGTCGTAGAGAAACGAATCAGGGTTCATTTTTTTTCCTTAAGACTTGTACTTTCATGGTAAAAAGAGTGATAACGATTATATTAATTTCAGATGTCCAAAAATGACTTTGGAAAAAGTAAAAATTTTTTGGTCGCGGTTTTCTTCATTATCTCGATTTCTGGACCACGTACAAGAATCATTTTGTACTTAATCTGGGGTAGCTCTACGAGATGAACCAAAATATGACGATGGCCTTAAAAGCATACTTACCTTTGAAAAATGTAATTTTCCTTTAGTCTAAAATTTTCTCACCTCTTGTTAACATTTCAATAATTATTCAATAATTGTTTATGAAATAAAGTAAGTACAACGTTTTATGGCAATTATATCTTTTTATTATAAAAGTATTACAAAATATTTATTTAATTATCGTACAGAAAATTACGTGGTACAAAAATATTCGTCGATTACATTTTTTATTTTCACAGCTTATCTATATCACTCAGTTCTTCTTCTCTTCAATTCACTCGATTGTGATTCATTTTATATTCTCCACGCAATCAACATTTTCCACATAATTAGTTTCATCAAACGCGTCAAAAGGATCATCGTCTAATTGGATGTTTGCAGTTTCAAATTTTTCACATTGGGAACATTTTTTTTTACAACCGCAGACTTTATTTTTGCAACCGCTGACTCAGCTACATGATATTTTTTTAATATTTCCTCTGGTATTAACGGTTCTCCAGTATACACTAGTATTTATATTTTTTGTTATAAATAATTATCAAAATGTTAAGAAGATGTGAGAGAATTTTAGACTAAAGAAAAATTACATTTTTCAAAGGTGCTTTTGAGGCCGTCGTAAACATCATATTTTGGTTTATCTCGTCGAGCTACCGTAGATTAATGGCCTAGTAAATGAAAGAAAATTTGTACAAAAATTCATTTCAGATTGAAACTTGGTTTAATCGTTAGTTTAGGCATAAAGAAATAATATTTCCCAAAAAGCATCGGTTTGAAACAACAAGATTATTGTTTAAAATAATAATAATATGTAAAAATTACCAAAAATTGAGTTTTTTAGCCGTATTAAAAAGCTCTCTCCAACAGGAGTTTTTGCTTTAGTTTATACTTATAGGTTTTCAAAAAACGCTTCATTTGAGACCTGCTAAATTAAAATCCATTAACAATTTGTTTAAATAATTGCAAAAAACCAGCGAAATTTTAATTTGCTATAAATAAAAGAAAACAGCATAAATCGTCTCTAAACTATTAGCCCAGTCATTATAGACATGAAAGAGCCTGTTTCGGGAAAAAAATACTATTAGAAGCAATATTGTTCGGAAACCTGTTATAAACAAAATATCAAAAAATCAACTCGAGGCTAGTTGGGAAACTTTGTTTTAACTGTGGTCAAAGTTATGGAAAAGTGGTTTTTTGACTTACGTAAAAAAGCTATTATTCATAGCGAAAAAAAGTTTATACAAAAAAGGTAGGTATTAAATAAACCTATAAAATGAAAAAAGTCCGATTAAATTCCGATAATTTGTTTATGCACAAGAGCTCAAAAATGGTCGAAAATTGCCGTTTTTTTCAATTGCTAATAATTAATGCAATTTTCATCGCAGACACTTGTAATTCAGGATTTTTGAGGCTTTTTACACCCTTAATAAGTGGTAAAAATTTCAGCTCGAAAGCTTCATTGGTTTGGCGTTGGCGGAATTTGTTATCTAAGAAGATGCTATTTTCAATTCATTTTTCCCAAGCTCACAGGCGTTGTAGGGTTTCGATCATTAGTTGTTTTTGTACCTAAATAGTTGTATTGACATATGCATTTACTGAGAATTTAATTTTTCAAATTTAATTTGTTTAAAAATGACTGAAAAAATGTTAATATTTATTAAATTGTTAAGATAGGTAATTATTATAAAATAAAATAGTAACCTCTTTACTTTAGTTTTCTTCGAATTTAAAAAAAAAATCGTTGTTGTAAGTTGATTAGAAGCTGAGATAATTTTTTTTATTTATTTAATCGCAGTGACCTTAATTATTAATATTAAGAGCCGAAATTTGGAGAGAGTATACATTAAGAGCTATATTTTCATGTCCTACATTAACATTAAGGTGAATTCAACTATTTAATTGCGAAAAAGAAGATAGCGGCGATGCGTTCTATTACTTGGTCTAGCGAACGAGTGGGGAGAGCGAGGCGGAGCATGCGCGCTTAACAATTTAATAAATATTAACATTTTTTCAGTCATTTTTAAACAAATTAAATTTGAAAAATTAAATTATCAGTAAATGCATATGTCAATACAACTATTTAGGTACAAAAACAACTAATGATCGAAACCCTACAACGCCTGTGAGCTTGGGAAAAATGAATTGAAAATAGCATCTTCTTAGATAACAAATTCCGCCAACGCCAAGCTAATGAAGTTTTTGGGCTGAAATTTTTACCACTTATTAAGGGTGCAAAAAGCTTCAAAAATCCTGAATTACAAGTGTCTGCGATGAAAATTGCATTAATTATTAGCAATTGAAAAAAGCGGGCAATTTCGACCATTTTTGAGCTCTTGCGCATAAACAAATTATCGGAATTTAATCGGACTTGTCTTATTTTACAGATTTATTTAATACCTACCTTTTTTGTATAAACCTTTTTTTCTCTATGAATAACAGTTTTTTTACGCCAGTCGAAAAACTACTTTTTCATAATTTTTACCATTGTTTTAACAAAGTTTCCCAACTAGTCTCGAGTTAATTTTTTGATATTTTGTTTATAACACGTTTCTGAACAATATTCCGCAGAAAAACTTCTAATAGTATTTTTTTCCCGAAAAAAAGCTATAATGATTGGCCTATATAGTAAAAGTTGTATTTTGTTATGCTTAAGAAAACCTGAAAATTTGGTAAAAAAATATTTATTTGTTTACGAGTTTTTGCATTTGTTTATGCATTTTTTCAACTGCAAAAACGCGGTTGTTAGCGTTATAATAAAGGGCCTTATGAGGGCTCATTTGTTTCGTCTTGACTTATATTTTCAAGATATGCAATTGGAAATTGTAATTTCATAGGCTAACCTCCTCAAATCGGCGTATAAACAAATAGTGTAATTTGTTTATAAGGCTTTTCGTTAATAACTTTGCGAAGAATGAATATTTTTTAAAGCCGTTTTGATATTCGTAGTAAAAAAATTAAAATCAACCCTTAATCTTCATAATAACGGTTAAAGATATCGAAAAAAATGAATTTTATACTAATTTTTAACCCTTTAAAAAACGTCCTCGAATACATTTTTACACCTGGAATGTGGTGGGGGAAAAAATAAGACAGAAACGTTCCGAGACTTCAAATCTTTACTGTCCAAAAATTTTGCCATATCTCCGGTAATTGTGGACAAATTTTAACGTTTTTTTTTAATCTGGGGTAGCGCATGAAAATAATAACAACTGCAGGGTCTACTTTGCAATAATTAATTATTCATTTGTTATAAACTATTAATTTTGTAATAAAATTTTTTTTTTCGCATTATTTCGAGAAATAATTTTTCACAATAGTACCAATAAACAATTTTCTTAAAAAACAATATTTATATGTAAAAAAAAAATCAGGAGATGACATTATTTATGTATAAAGTTTATTTTAATAATAATACCTATTATGCATATTACATCCAAAAACTCGATTTCTAATAAACAAATGCAAAAACTCGTAAACAAATAAATAGTTTTTACCAAATTTTCAGGGTTTCTTAAGCATAACAAAATACAACTTTTACTATAGTTTAGAGACGATTTATGCTATTTTCTTCTATTTATAGTAAATGCAAATTTCGCTGTTTTTTTGCAATTATTTAAACAAATTGTTAATGGATTTTAATTTAGCAGGTGTCAAATGATGCGTTTATTGAAAACCTATAAGTATAAACAAAAGCAAAACCTGTTGGAGAGAGCTTTTTAATAAAAAACTCCATTTTTGGTCATTTTTGCACTATAATCATTAAACAATGATCTTGTTGTTTTAAAGCGATACTTTTTGGGAAATATTATTTATTTTTGTCTAAACTAACGATGAAACCAAGTTTCAATCAGAAACGAATTACCTTTTGATTTACATGTATTACAAATTTCATTTACTGGGCACAAAACGGATTTTTGTACGTGGTCCAGAATTCGAGGTAATGAAGATTTTAAAAGAGCGGGTTTTAATATAACTCGAAAAATTTTTAATATTTTTTAATTTAAAAAAAGGCACTTATTTTGCTTGCCGAGGGCTACATTTACATTAAGTTACAAGTTTCAAAACCTTAACTTGCAAGTTGCAAGAGAAAAGTTGAGTTTTTTCGATATATCTCGAAAAGTAATATAGCAATCGATATATTTAAAAAACGAATCGATAGGTTTTTTTAATAGCCACAACTTTCTCATTTAGCTTTTTTCGATTGGAGTTCAAGTTTTTTTTTCCATTAGCGAAAAACCATTGTTTTGACTTTTATGAATTTTTTAGGTTAACTTCGCCGATTATGCGCCACAGGAAAAAAACACTACCTTTCTTAGAATTTTTTCCTATATCACCATATTTTTTGTTTCCACTCCAGGTGGTAATTTTAGTAAGCTCTTCTACCTATTGATTGAACAAAATGTTTTAAAATATTTCAGGAACGCGTAACAAAACGTCTGTACGTTTTATCTACATTTCGAGCAACAGCGAAAACTGATTCTTGAAATACAAACCCTTCCTTCTGTTTGCGGGGATTAACAATCTATTACGATGAAATTTCTTCTGCAATAGCTCGGACGCGCAAACAAGTACGCAATGCCTATATATATCCGGCTCTGCCCTTCACGTTTATCGCCGATTATCGTTACAATTAATATAGCTTTATTGCCCGTCATCCTTCGATAAGTGTGCGGTAATATATAGTTGTTGTAAAACGGAGAATTCTCGATAATAGCGGTGCCGGTGACAGCGCCGGTTTACGTGGGCCTAATCCTGAGAATTTTTTCGCCGTTGCACGCGTTACCACATCGATGCGTTATTTAGGTTGGTCATTTATTTTCGCGTCGTGGGTTACAAGTTACAAGACGCCGCGCCGAGCGAGGGATTTCGCCGCATGTTTACTTTTATAACAGCCGAAAGGCAGCAGGACGGAGAGTTGTCGCGTTTAGAGTAAGCAAGGACCCTTGATCGTAGTCGAATTAAGAGTTTGAACGTGAAAAAATTATTAGTAGACGTTTTATTGCGCTTTGTGACGGGAAAGGGGTATGTAAAATCGTAATATCAAAAAAGTAACTCGAAAGAAGTGACGCTTAGTTAGCAAATTGCAAATAAGTTGCAAATTTACGTGTTTTTTTACAATTTAAGATACCTAGTCATTTTTTACTAATTTGTTCATTCTAAAATAAAGGTCTGTCGAAATATCCCACTCCTTGGATGTAAGTGCATGCTAATTTTTGCTGGAATACCTTCAGTACGACTCACATAATAAAAGTGTAGATCCCTAGATCTGGGCGAGTTCCGGAACATTTTCAAAATTGTAAAAATTTGCAAAAAATTGAAAAAAAACCTTATTTCATCTGAGTTTTTTTACTTATATCTTCGAACCTATGCATTTTGGAAGAATATTGAAGAGGAAAAAAGTTTTAGAATTGAATTTTGCACAATTTACATATAAGTTAAAAATGTTAAAATTTATTAACGATGTTGCAAAATAGCAATAATGGATGAAAAAAATCAAGTTTTTTGGATAATTTTTAAAAAATATGTTAATTGCTCGGAGGGCATTCTAATTTTGGTAAAAAAACTTTATAATATAATAAAAAAACACACCAAACTTCATTAAAATCGGTTCTATAGTTTTGGCAAAATAATTTTTTGAAAAAAATTTTGAAAAAAAATTTCGAATTTTCAAAATGTTGCCTAGCCTCAAATAAAGCATCTAAATACTTGAAAAATTTTTAATTTAAAAAAGACCGATCAAGCTTTCAAACGGTTTTTGAAAAATTGAAATCGGTTGATTAGGACGACCACAGTAAATTTTTAAAGTTAACACTCTTTTTTTATTTTTAAACAATTAAATTACGTTTATCAATTTGCAATTCAGTTTTTTCAAAAATTATAATTTGAAAGTACTCGGAAAGACGCTTTTATTTTTATTTTTTTTAAGTTAAATTCCGTTTATTGGTTCTCGAGATATAAGCGGTCAAAGTTTATCGGCATTTACCGTTAATTTATAAACAATTTAGCAATAATCTTTGATCGTTTCTCGTTTTTCCGAGTTCTTAGCTGGAAAAATTTTCATATCCATAAGTTATCGGCAACATAGATAAATCAGCGGAAAAGCTGTCGCTCGCACGCGCGAAAAGAGACTCAAAACACGAATAGTGTGGGAGAGGGCTCGCTCCGAGACTACATTCGAATGTTCAAAATGCAAAGGTACGAAAAATTAGTTGGGCTTCGGGTCCATTGGACTAATCTCGATTTTTTTTTAATCCGATGTCTCGCGACCCAGGGAATTCGAATATCGTAATGCCAACTGTGTAATTTGCACATATTTTGTTATCAACAAAGTTTATTAGTTATGCATTAAATATATTGTATATTTTACCCTATGCTATTCCTTGTTTACGTATATATTTCAACATTCTGAATATGAATGTATTTAGTTATAATTATTGCAATTATTTAAGTAATTTTTGTTTAAACAAATTAAAAAGAATTAATTTTTTAATTAAATAACCCGACAGTCATACGAGCTGATTCACCGTTTCTGGTGTCAAAGTTTACAACTATTGTTATTGATGATTATACGCATTAATAAAATAATAATGACGATAAAATCGAGAAAATAAGATTATTTATTTCATTCATTACGCCATAAATCTTTCATCAATATTTGCTAACTATACGAACATCTTAACATCTAGAGCTAGAGTGTTCATTTGTCAGTAGTTTTTTGGCGAAAAATTTGCGCTTGTTCTAAGGATTTGAATATACAGGGCGTAACAGTTATCTTTAGTTATAAAGCTCCTAAACAAGTGAAAATAAATTAACTCTGTTATGCAGGGTGTCTTAAAACGACCCGAACAAAGTTTTAGTATTGATTCCAATCAAAAATGTTCCAGACAGAAGTTGTACGATATGAACATGCTGGTGGTGACTTTGACCTTAAGTTTGAAGATCAAACTATGGTCCAGTTAGAATGATTAAACAAAACAGCATATTTTTTATTCCAGCAATCGATAAAGCGACAATTTTCACTTCTGAAATGTTTCGGGCAGAATTTGTAGGATTTTGAATGAAAAATTAGATGGTGACCTTGGGTTTGACATTCACCATAACGTGTAAAGTTGAATCGAGGTCAATTTAATATTATACAGTTCAAATTTTGTGTCGGAATTTGTTTAGGATGTCTTTGCAGGTAATTTGAAAATTTAACTCATTTTTACAAAAATAACTGATAGAAAATATTCAACTAAAATTATTAGTATGATCTTGGCGATAATTTTGAAATTAAACACGATTTTATGTTAATAAATAAAATTTAATGATGGGGCCTTCCTGAAGCTTGAAATCTAATCAGATATTAGGTCACATCCTACAAAGTTTGCTTGAAATTTCAGAGGAAATGTAGAGAAAAATGATTTTGACCTATACATATAGGAAAAACTTCCTGATCCCATATGCGGACGTAAAATTTATCGATTTCTGACTAAAAAATGTGTGTTTGATATAATATTTGCATGTCGACCTTGGTCTGACCTTGAAACTTAAAGTCAAGGTCAAATCGAAAGTCACCGACTTATGTGGTATTTTTGGTATGACTGAATCTTCAGGTTCAGGTCTTTTGGGACACCCTGTATAAACGCGTGTCGCGAAAACTCAATCCTCTCCCAAATACACAGATTCAGGGTGTTCAAATTGTATCACGAAAAATATTATTTCAAGTAACTTCAAAGCGATTGGAATGGAGGAAGTTGCTCTTTGAATAATTTCAAGCTCAATTTCAACGCCTCCTGTATATTTCAAAAATTTGCTAGGTGTATTTACCTGCCTGCAGTACCTTTAAGAAAAAACGAAAGATATGCAATTATAGACAAAAGAGTTTTTAGTTTAAATACAGCTTTTTTATTTCACCATCCTCAAAAATATAAAATAATTAATTTTTGAAGGGTTTTGCTTCTTCAATTTGGACTTTTCGCTGATTGGTTTAAAAGTCTACTAATTTAAACACCCTGTATTCGGAGTATCTACGAAACATCGTCATTAGCTTCTACGCTTAAAAAAAGAAGAAATGTTTTAATAAACCGGTTATTAAATATACAAGGTGTTAGAAGAAGTTTGACTGTCTTAATTTTAACAGACGATAGAATACAATAAAATAAACAAAAAGACTTTATGTGACATGGATCCTAAACTCCACCATTTCCGAGAAAAAAAATTATCAATATCTCGAATTTGATGTACAAAAGTTGGAATAATTAAGGAATATCGACGTAACCGCGTGCATAGAATACCATAAAATACAATGTTTATCACTTTTTCGAACTTCTCACAAAAAAAATTGCGGTAGTTTTTGTCTGTACCTCGTCCGTTCTGACCTAATTCCAAATTAAATTGTATAATGATCGTATACCCATCTTGTTGAGAACAAAATAGACAGTAGAAATCTTTAAAACTTGGTCTATTTATTTCTGCAACTTTCGAAAATATAGAATAACCCTTTTTAGCGGCGAATTTTCGAGCCCATATTTATTAAAATTTTCTTGTTATTCTTCGACGTAATCTAGTGAAGTGTGCAGGGTAGCTATGGGGCACTCTGTATACCTGTAGTAGAAGTGCAATACGACAAAACAATGTTTTATCTCGAACAGACTTGTGGTAATAAAGACATTTTTTTTTTAATTAAAGTTCATGCATTTTTAGTAAAGTGCTTGGCATTAGAGAGTTATGGGTTACTTGGTTGCTGCATGCGCTCTACGTACCTACCTTTTCTTTTGGTTGGCAACATAAGGACGAGCCCTACAAAAGTTATTCAGTTTTAGATACACGTTAATCATATCAACGAACGAATTTGGGTTAATTATACATTTGCATTATTAAAATATTTCATACAATTCGTGCTCGGAATAATCCCTGTGGGAATGGAAGTGCACCACATCGAAAAATAGCGTGCGTGAAATAATTATTGATTCAGGCTGCCCCAATTAAAATTATTTATTTTATGCGTAATGGACACTTGGGTTAGTTTGACATTGTTTGTTGAATTAAAATTGTAGTAGGACTGACTTCAGTCGTAGATAATTTCTTTGATATTTGGATTTTTTTCTAAGGTCATTTCTAACGGGAAAATCTGTATACTTAAAACCAAACGCAGCCTTTTTTTGAAGGGAAATAATCTTGTTAAGTGCGTTAACCTAAAAGATGAATTAAAATTGGCGATAGTAAATAATAAATTCCTATTATTTCAGCTCACGTTGAAAATAACCTATTTCGTTGTTTAAAATGAGTTGGATCTTTCCAAAAATAAATATATTACTAGTCGTAAACATTTTAAATGGTACCATAAACATATGATGCTGGCTACTGTAAAGTATCCGAGAATTTTCATAATAATAACTAATGGAAGATTTTATATTACAAGTTGGTAATAATTTTTCTGGCCTAATTACAGTATTTTCAGGAGTATGCTGTCACTTTTATTTATATTTCTTAATCCACCACTGGATATAAATAAAAATAAACATAACATAATTTTCTGAGAAATCAATTTGGTATAAATATGTTTAAATGGGACGTAAAAGCACTAAATTAGTTATCAGTTATTTTTTATTTAGGTGTACAGAATGTCCCGTCAAAGTGCGCACAAATTAAAGACAAAACAGTATTTTAAAATATTTCAAGAGTAGTATCCAGAAATAGTTCTGCAAAATTTGATACAGGAATAGCTACACTTACAAATACAGGGTGTCCCGAAATTCATGCAACAAAATTTGGTCACAGATTCTTAAGACAAATTTAGGGGACCCGTATTTTTTATTTTTGCCAAGTGACCCCCTCTTTCGGAGTTACATCCCCCTGAAGTCCGCCCCTAAGAATAATCTTTTTTTATATCTCAGAACCCTGTTGTACGAGAATCACTAAATTTGGTACACAGGGGTTTTATGACATGTGGAATCTGATGGTGCTACATTTTTTGGCGGGTCCTTAAGACAATTTTTCGTATGATCGTTAAATATGATCGCATATTTAAATTTCTTAAAAATTATCAGTCCACTAGAAAGCCATTAAATTTTTCGTAAAACGCAATGTTTTCGAGAAAAATGTCAAAATGTGATCGAATGCATATCGTGATTCGCCATTTTCCTCAAAACATTGCGTTTTACGAAACAAACATCAAGAGACAAAAAAGTTTCTAAATTCAATAGCTTTCTAGCTAACTAATAATTTAAAAAAAAATCAAATTCGCGACCAAATTTTTCTGGTTTCAAAGACAAGGGGGCCCACGAAAAAGTGTTTCTCGCCAAAAAGCGTAGCACTGTGAGATTCCACATGCCATAAAACCCCTGTGTACCAAATTTAGTGGTAATAAAAGAAAAAAGAAAAAATACCGGTCCCCTAAATTTGTCTTAAGAATCTGTGACCAAATCTTGTTGCATGAATTTCGGGACACCCGTATACAGGGTGGGCCATTAGTGTGAGAAAGTAAAATAACCCCCGTGTTATTCATAATATAGAAAAAAAGTTTATATAAAAGTTGTACAGAATCAAATATTACATTTTTTAAATGGAACACCCTGTATATTTATAAATATATAAATTTCTGAGAAAATTCTATATATGGCAATATAAACAGTTTAACCTTTTTGTGCGGGGTTGCCAAGTTATGTAGAAAATTCTTCGAATTTTGGAAAAAAACATGACCTCGAAGAACTTTCAACTACTAACACTTGGAGCAAAAAAATTTGACACAGTTATAGGCAAATGTTAGGCAAAGACTCCTATATTAGTTAATATCGATATTTTATACAGGGCATTTTTTTAATACGGTCATTTTAAGAATGTTTAAACTTGATTTTATAAATTTTTCAAATGGAACACCCTGTATTTTATTGTTCTATATTAATCACATATCAGTCCACTTCAACTAGTTTTTAAGATATAGCAACATTTCTGGAAAAATCTAATTTTTATTATTTTCAGTCGCACGAAATGGTTTTTGGAAAAAACTGTCACATTGTGTCAACTTGTCAGTTCATAATTTATCATTCCATTTTGAGTTAATTTTATTAGTTAATATTTATTTGTGGTATTCCATAAAATAATAAAAATAAAGTTTTTTCAAAAATGTTGCTACATCTTAACAACTAACAATTTTAGATATAGAATATGCTTAATAAAAGTTGAAGTGAAAATTAAGTTTAAACTTTGTAAAAATGATCATATTATAAAAAATGCCCTGTATAAAATATCGATATTAGCTAATATAGGAGTTTTTGCCTAACATTTGCCTATAACTCGGTCAAATATTTTTGCTCCAAGTATTAGTAGTTGAAAGTTAATACAACTACTTCGAGGTCATGTTTTTTCCAAAATTCTATATAACTTGGCAACCCTTTTTCTTGAATATTATACTTTTATCAGAATAATTCATTTATGAAAAATATTTTTGACAAATACTCGCTTACGGGATTATATTTTATTTTTCTGCGTGTTTGACATTTAAAATTTATTGATTTTTTATTTATTTATGAAATATTGTAATGGTTCTGTAAGCACGCATTTACTAACGGTTAGTTATTATTATAGGGGCTTTTGGAATATTTAAAACAAATGTTTATATCAAATTGGGGTCAGCTAAACAGTTATCTCATACAATTAAAAATGCGTTATTGTTATGAGATTTATATGCAGGAATATTGGTACTCACCATTTTAAATTCCTGCGAGTTGAGCGATATCAGGAAGGTCTTAAAAAATTACCACCCACACAAACTGACACAACCGGCAGGTACGTCTTAAGTATGTACGCCGGAGAGCCGTATGCAACGGGCTGGCGCTGGAAAAGGAGCGAAATATTATTATTACATGCCAATTAGTGTGGTAATGTTAATGTTAATTTGAAATATTAGGTTTCGAACTTACCGTGTCACTGTTTAAAAATAGTGTATTTGTAACGACTGCACATCAGTGGAATAATAATCAGTTTTTATTATATTTAATAATCGTACGTGATGGACATTCGCTTATACAAACAAATGGCCGATGAGGCAATTGGGGCGCAAGTAGCGAAACAACAATGAGCGATTGTTTACTAGTATTTCGGCCGCGTTTATCTTTTTCCGGAAGCTGCGGGTGTTACTCATAGTTGGTCATACATTATATTGTGTTTTGATTTGACTGACTTGATTCGGTAAAATCACTGTAAAATCCGGCTTACCTTTATGGTTCACCTTGTACTGTACCGGACGGACGCGCGAAAAATGGTCCTTTCCGCTTTTTTCCCGTGTAAATGTGCAGGGATAATAGTTACAGGCAGTGGCGGCTGGTGCGCCGCTCCCCTAGAAATTTTCATAAAAAAATAATTTAAATTAAATTCAGTTTATGAAACACATTAAAAAAGAAACGTAAAATTTGTAATGTACAGTCAATTTAATTCGACTTAATTAATTCTTTCTACTTTACTCATAACTTAATTCATTTGAAACACTACGTGGGTTTGTCGTGGCTCGCCCCTAAACCTGCAAATCGTTACAACGGTGGTCATGGTTACCGTGGCGTAGCAGTACAACGCGGAATGGGAGCAGCGCAGTATTATTTCCAACATAATACCGAAATAATAAGAA
The DNA here is from genome assembly GCF_000390285.2 of Anoplophora glabripennis. Lineage (NCBI taxonomy): Eukaryota > Metazoa > Arthropoda > Insecta > Coleoptera > Cerambycidae > Anoplophora > Anoplophora glabripennis. Next base: position 283,016 of record NW_019416227.1, on the reverse strand, counting down.
ATATTTGAGGTAATACTTGATAATATCATTAATACTGCGAGTAATACAAAATAATACAGATAATACTAATAATTATATTGAATAATACCAATAATAGTAAATAATACCTATAATATCAAATGGATAGTCGTGAAAGTAAATCTTTGAATTTTGTATTTATTTATGTTTTTTTGCAAAAAGAATAAGCGTATTGAAAAACGATTCCGGGGTCTGACTCCTGGTTCGACTCCGGGGATCGGCGTCCGTACATGTCCATAATCGCGTAAAAGCGGCAATACGGACATGTAGATTTAGCTCGTGGTTTTTAGGAGACTCCCTGTAATAGTTTACAGACCTTGAATGTGCTCTTCAAGGATATATACAGGCTAAGATCGAACGATGCAACTGTTTTGTCTGTGGTGTCGAAAACGCAGGAGCGTTTTCTTCTTACAAATCTACGAATATTTCCTCATACAAGAGCTATAAATTATGGCAAGCTACTAAAATAATTAAGTAAAAAAATTTGTGAAATTGGGAACATATTTTAAAGCATAGAGACGCCATTTTTTAGTATTTAAATATCAATATGTGTGTGTATACAAAGGTATAATCTCGAAAAATGTATCAAATGTTCGTTGTCTTTCGTCGCATTTTAATTTTTTAAAAATTTTCGTGGTCCATCATTTTTTCAAAAATTTTTAGGTCTGAAAAATTCCGGTAGACAGTAACGACTCAATCCAAAACTGCTGTCAGTTAACTCCGCCAATTTTTCAAATTTTTCCTTAGTTACAAAGTTTTTGTTAGGTAGGCAACATACAATACATACGTGTGTATATTTGGCTGCATAATAATTTATAAAACCGCCTTTAGAAACGCATTTTAATTTTTTGACGAATTTCAAGAAAATTCTCAAAAAAATTAGAATGCCGTCTAAAGACCCCTTATCTATTTTGAGCCGCAGAATACATCGATGTAGTCCGTTTTTATGTAAGTTGCTGTCCTGATGAAAAAAATTAAATAGGTATCTTGAAAATTACACGAATTAGAGAAACTCGTTTTAGTTTTGGATTTGCCAGTACCCTTAGTCTGGAGGATTTTTTAAAAATTTTTCCGAGCTATAATTTTTTGTCCCTCGTTTTTCTCAGAAAAATCTGAAAAAATTCCTGTAGATAACAACGGGCATGACCAAACCAAATCGGCATCTTCTCGTTTTTGAGATTTTTGATTTTGTTCCTTAACGGAAAATGCTAGACAATAATCCTTTACAGACCTTGACCTAGCGTTGTATCAAACTTACACACGAAAAAAACATGCACATTACATTACAAAAAAAGTTGAGACAAAATCGCCTTTAGATGAGCACTTAATTTTTTGAAAAAATAAAAATTCTTTGAATAAATTCCGGATCGTGAATATACTGGTTTTTCATGTACCAGTACTTTTTCACCCTGTATTTGACAGAACTGGTACTTTTTAAATATTACAATACGATACATCAATACCTTTTCAAGTATCAGGCATATCCAACACTGATCTATTCCTTTGTACTATTTTTTTATACTCAATATTTTTGTATTTTCCAGGCCCACAGTAACAATTACGGGAGAGAAAAATGCCAAGTTGATCTGTATCACGGACGAAAATTCAATCGTAGAGGCCGAGGACAACCCCAAGTCGGAAGACAAAGACTGCAGCACAGAAAAGCCGAAGCCTGTGAAACCCGTCTCATCTACGGAAACGCAAACCGTCGTTACGGCTAGTAAAAAAAATAAGAGCACCCAGAGGGCGAGAAAGAACGATTCGTTGAAGATGAAGAGACTCCCGAAGTCCTCAAGATACCTCCAAAAGTTGCCCAAGGATTACGCCCTCAGCGTTATACAGTACAAACTCGACTTCCACAAGCACTGCAAGCAGAACCCCATGTACAAGAAGACTACCAATGTGCAACCGTGGATATTAATGGCGAGGTAAGTTTTTGATATTTTCTCAATATTGAAGAAATTAGGTCGTTTGTGAAAACTTATTCTAGTCCGTTTCAGAGTATCCGACCAGCTGCTAGATAACGCCTTACTGGGAGTGGCCAGAGAAATAGAGCTGAACGACGTAGTTCAGCAGGTTTACGATTCGGAGCTCCATTAAAAAAAAAACTTATTTTTTACTTAGTTTGTTAATTAAAATGCCAAGGTGTCGGAAAACATTTATACTTTATTTCTCTAAGGGGCAATCGATCATTAACTCACAACAGAGGGAAAAAATGCATGAAGTTCCATACAGGTGAATATAAAAATTCAAGAATCACGATCTAATACACAAAAAAATACGTAAAAAAATACATATGCCAACTAATTAAGCTGCAATTATGCACAAAGATCTTTTGCCGCCACAACTCTTTAACTTAATTTCAGTCCATTTTCGTATTTGTTTTTATAAATATTCCAATGGGAATAGTAGTCCTCTGAATTTGTGGATAATTGCAGGATGTTTGAAATAATTTAAAAACTAACCGATACATTTACAATTCTAAACGCTACATTATCTTCTAATATCCGCCTGGTACATAAACGTCTTTCGGATACTCAATGTTTAGGATTTTGTGGCAGGCCCCGTATGCGGCCATTTTCTTTGCCGCCTTCTTGTTTGACCCTGCAACAAATTGTCATACGTTATAATATCTACGACACTTTTGGTAACAAATAATTTAAAGTTTCATATTTCACATTTTAGTCCAAGCATTACAAAGAAGTATTTGTAGAAATTACCTGAAAAAAAAAAATAGTGTATAGTAGAATCGTAAACTAACCTGGTGAGCTCGGTCATAAATCAGAGACCGTCTCCAAAAAACAAGTAAACAGCAGAGGCGTGTGCAGAGGTAAAATTTAATACATGTGGAATTTAAAAACAAATTGGACTTAAAATAAATAGTTTATGAGAATAAAGGAATATTTGATAGAACAGGGGTGCCAGATGTGAACTGATCCCCTCATCCCTTCATAATGCATAAAGAAATTATTTAATTTTGAAACCCTTTAAAACTGTACTGCACTGGATTCCTTGGCAGACAATGATTTATTACTTTACAATGAAAATGATCCTACTATAGGAAATTAAATTTTAAATTGAATTTCTTTAAACTCCATCGAAAATGACAAACATGGCCAAAAAAAATCACAAAGTTGCAAAAAAATGTTTTTTCTAAAATAACTAAAAAAGTTGAACTCCGATCGAAAAAACCGTTAAAAATCTCTTTTCTCGTAGATAGTTTATATTTACTTTCCCATACTTGCTATTTACTGTGTAAAGTATAGCCCGCAGCAAGCCAGAAAGTAAATTTTTGAAAAATTAAAAAATATCAATTATTTTTCGATATACAAGGTGTACCAGTTGACAAAATTTTTTTACTTCGACTTTTATAAAAAAATATTTTGAATAAAAGTTATCAGATTTAGAGGGAGTTAAATTATGGTGACCTTGAAGTCAATTATCAAAGTCAACCTTGATTTTTTTAAATGGAAACCCATATTTTTCATTGCAGATTCGTAATCTGTGGGAAAAAATATCTTTACTTTTGTACGAAATATTTTTTCCCGCAGAATACGAAACTGTAATAAAAATATGGGTTTCCATTCAAAAAATCAAGGTCGAGATTACTTTCAAGGTCATGATAATTTGATCCCCCTAAAATCCGACAATTTTTGTTGGAAATATTTTTCACCATTCTACTTATTTCTCGAGATACTAGTCTGAGAATTAAAATGGAAAAGTAAAAGTATAGTGCACTGGCGAGAGAACGAAGAATTTTCAAAAAAATGTGTCATACAAAAGTTAACGTATTTTTTCCCGCAGAATACGAAACTAATAAACATATGGGATTTCATTTAAAAAAAATCAATATAATCGACTTCAAGGTCTCACCATCAGTTAACCCCCTCTAAACTTGATAACTTTTGTTAGAAATATTTTTTTATAAGTCGAAATAAAAATATGCAGCCTGGTACATTAAAATGAGACACCTAGTATATTTCAAATAACTATTTCAATTTATTTATGAAAATAACACTTGGACGAAGAGATTTCTGACACTTCAAAAATTTAAAAAATATATATATATTTTTCTACACATTCTGGCACCAACAAACTTTTTATTTAAAAAAATACAAGTATTCAGGATTAACCTCTCTCAAACACATTATTGTAAAATGTTAATTGCATGATCTAGATTTTTTTTTAAATAAGTCGGCTCCAGGTCACAGAAAAAATATATATTTTTTTAAATCTGTGGAAACATGTCAGAAATTTCTTTTTTCAAGTCTTTTCATAAAATAAAACAGTTATTTGAAAAAATCATTCCCATTATAAATTCCGGGTAAGAAAATTCTGAGTAAATGCTTTTATTTATTTAACAAAAATCGAGTTTACTCCGAGTATCCCAATCCGAGTAAATGTTCGTCGTCAAAGTTACAGTTTAGCAGAGAAATTCATAACGGAGCACAATTTAGCAGAAGTTTTAGTTTGTGATACCTGCTGTTGTCAAGTTTTAGTTGTTTCTTCTTCTTTCTCAATAACTGACTGACCTAAAGTAAGCTTAAACGCCCCCCTGTAAATTTCTGGTATCGTTGTCGAAAAACGAAAAATAATATTCTTGGGCTCACATCGCTAACAGGTTTTACGAGATGATTCGTGGAAAAATTATAGTTTTATTAACAATTCGTCACCACGACAATCCTCACCTGTACCGATAAAGCTATCTGCATCGACAGAGCACCTGTAGGAATAGGTGAGGTTTGGTGGGGCGCCGCTCCTCCCGATCTCCTCAAAGAGAGCGTGCGGCAACATCTGGTTGATCAGCATCAGGGGATTCATGGACTCTGGATTGTCGGGCATCTTCTTTGCCGGTTTGTTCTCGTGAACCTTCTGGCTGTCGCTGCTGGCGTTCAATTGTGGCTGCAACTGAATTATTAAAATGACATTAGCATATCATTAAAAAAAAAAAAAACTTTACAATAAGCATACTTGCAATGTAACAGTTATTAGTATTATTCCATTATTAATTCTCATATTTTTAATATATTTTAAGTTTTTAAAACTAATTCAAATAAAAAAAAAATTAAAAATTATTCGAAAATTCCACCAAATTCTAAGGTAAAATGCAGAAATAGCAAGACCTTATCTATCTTGGCTAGTTTTGTTAAAAGTGAAAAGAAAATAGTTTTTTTTAAACAAAAGCGATACAAAATTTAATTAAACAAAACACTTACTTTAGGTCCTTTGTTGGGATCCTCGCCCCAACCAGTGAACAGCTTGTAGAGGGCGAAAGACGCAACGTGCTGCCAAGGCAGAGGAGGCTGCGTCCCATCCTCGGCGACGTCCATCTTTTCATTGCCCTCGTCGTCCTTCTTCATTTCCGACAACTTGTTGGACACTATTAGATGCTTCAAAGCGGCCTCGGCGGCCGAATTTTTTGCGTGTATTTTACTACGACCTAAAAAAGAAACAAATGAACACAAACGAATTTTATTAAATAAACAAATAAAATAAATCGGTGGATATCACTGTACGCCCCATTACTACGGCCCTATCCATTAAATGGAATAATGCCAACTCTCCGGTGCTCGGTACAAGGTGGACGGCAGCCGGTCGATCAAGACGATCAATCCGACAGCACCACCAAGCCCTCATCTACCACAGGCGCAACGCTAGGCAGCGTTACGAGACTTGCTGCCCTGCTGACTCCACGTGGAAACTCCTTTTGAAAAAACAAAAACCACTTACCGTAACCTATATGTTCAACGTCCTCGACCAAGACGGATGCCTTGAACTGGTTCATGTCCGTTTTGTTGGGGATTTCCTCCACGGCGTAACACGTGTTCTTCACCAACTCGTTCAGGATCATGACCGCGTTCTTGGGCTGCAACATCTTGCTCAGCCTCACGTTGCGTCTGCGCATCTTCTCCTTCTTGGATACTTCTAAAACGGAATACGACAATCAGGAGGAGACGATTTACGGGAAGAAAAATAAACGTCTGGTAATTTTTATTCAGTTACAAACGTTATCACTTCTCGCACACCACCGCTCGACAAAACACGTTTGGGAGACTCGGAAATTAGGTGCGAGCATCAAATTTGCGCAGTGATTTGTCATCAGAATGAAGAAAAACAATACGACATTGCGTATTCCAATTTAATTTTTTTTTTTTTTTTTTTTTTAATTTTTTTTTTTTTTGTTCAAAAATTAGGCAAACCATAATACACAATCCTGTATAATTAAATAGACAGTTGCAAATAGCCCAAAATGAAATTGCTCATAATACTCACTTCCGCCCTTGGCCCAGAACGGTTTCTTCTTTGGCGTATCAGAAGGATCCACTTCCATGCCCTCTCCGTTGGTATTTTCGAGGGCGGGATTGGGTGGGTTTACACCCGGGAGAACAGGCGGTTGTGACTCTACTACTTTCGCTGGCTGTTGTACTGGGGGCTGCTGCTGCTGCGGCGGCGGGGGCTGAGTCTGGTATCCCTGCGCCGCAACAGAACTTCTCTAATACAAAAAAAAAAAAAATGTAATACAATCCAGTAGCGTTCCGTTTGTAGTTCTGTGAAATATAATTTGCAAGGTAAAAATAAAATTGTGGGGCCAGACGGAACAGTTCAATTTCTGATATCGACAGAACCTTTTCTTTAGGCCGGAATTAATTTGCCACACGACGTAAAACTTTAGTTCATGGTAGCGAACAAGAGTACTGCTGCATGTGGCTGGGTACAGGGACTTTTTAATTAAATGTCACGACATTGTGTAAGGAATTAAGATTTACTGGATTTAATGGTCTTCCAAATGAAATTTTAAACATCTTACTTAATACAAGAAAAAACATAGTTTAAATAAATAAATAAATAAATTACAGGCTGTTGAAATATTCTATCGACACAATGGACAGAATGATTTTACCACATAAGTTTCATAGGCAAAAAAAGTTTAAAGGTTAAAAATTATAGAAACTTTTTTAGACCTAAAACCTGCAAGGACAATAATTGAACATACAGAAATATGAAAGTAAGTTTTTCTTATCATCAGAACATGTATATTTTTTATAGAATGCTTTCTTGCAATTTTAATGATTAAGGTTTCCTGGTACTACCTCTAATAGTAAGGGAGATAAGCACATCCAATTGGTCACCTATAACTTCCTTATTATCAGAGATAGACCCTTCCACAGTGTACCACTGTAATGTAAAAAAACATTCTACCTATCGAAATAAATAAAATAGACCCCTGAGTTTGGAAACCGATATTAAGAAAATGCATTGGAAAAAAAATTTGAAATTTGGACGATATATAGCCTCACTATTACTCTATTGTGTGCTAAAATTTCAGTTAATTGCGTTATCCCATTTTTTTGTTATGAATGAAAATGTTGAAAAAATCACGATTTTCTGCCTACAAAATTGATACCTCTCACTTTAACTCGTAATTTTTTGTTAATTGATAAAAAAATTCCAAATTTTTACTGACGATAAGTCGAACTATTGTCTTGAGTACTGTGAACATCGTTTATCTCAAAACCTCTTTTTTTTTTATTTTTAAGCAAAACAGAAGGGAGAGCTAACCCCGTAAATATTGTGTACTTTAAAAAAAGAAAAAAACTGACAGGTAATAAACAACTGTAAACAATTATCTGAAAAAAATTGTTAAAATAATAGTTGTAAATATTATATTCTTAAAAACAGTATCGGAATGGTCAATTACGTTCACGATACCATGCAGGCTATACAGTATAGTCTTTATAACTATTATTTAAAAAAAAAATAATTCAGATTTTTGTTTACAGTTATTTAATACCTGTCAGTTTTTTTCTTTTTTTTAAAGTACGCTATATTTATGGATAGCTCTCCCTTCTTTTTGCTTAAAAATAAAAAAAAAGAAGAGCTTTTGAAACAAACGACCTTCACAGTAGTTAAACTTATCGTCAGTAAAAATTTGGATTTTTTTTATCAATTAACAAAAAAATTACGATGAGTTAAAGTGAGAGGTATCAATTTTGTAGGCAGAAAACCGTGATTTTTTTCAACATTTTCATTAATAACTAAAAAATGGGATAACGAAACTAACTGAAATTTCAGCACACAATAGAGTAATAGTGAGGCTACATATAGTCCAAATTTCAAATTTTTTTTTCCAATGCATTTTACTTAATATCGGTTTCCAAATTCAGGGGTCTATTTCATTTATTTTGATAGTAGGTATGTAAAAAACATATCTCTGAAACTCAATGCTTGATGTTTTCACAATTTATGTTACGAACAATGTTTTTTTGACAAAAAGACAAAAGACTGGATGACACATATGGCGGAGCACACTGTTTTAAATGATTATCTGACCGAAAAACTAAAATTCATAAAAATGCTGTTCTGCATATGCTTCGATTTTTGAAGTAAAGGTTTATAAAGTTTTAAACTTTATATATTTTTTTGTCTTACACGTTTTCCGAGTCAGTGGACTTGAAATTATATTATTACAGCTTTACTCACTGCTAATCGACATACCACGGAAAAGAATGGCTTTGTATTTTGATGAAGTTAAAAGATACAAAAAATTCACAAAATGAAAAAGTTTAATGATAAAAAAGGTGTATTTTGTCAAAATAAGAGCATCACAACACAAAAAGAATTAGAGGATATTATAAAGGGAAAAGTGTAAACCAAATACGATAAAATAAATCTTAACAATTTTTATTTCAAAAATGTTTTTATTTTTTCTTAATTAAAAAAAAAGATAATGAACCTAAATAATTTAATGAAGTAAATTTTACTAATTATACAGTGTCTTGAAAATGGTTGGCAAAAATTGCATGGTGAAATTGTTCGATTTTGAAGAAAAAGTTCCTACAAATATATCCTAAACCTAAATTAGTTTTGAAGATCTAAGGCTTTAATTTTTTTTTGCAAAATATTAAAATCTATAAATGTGTTTCACCATAAATTAATGAAACTTGAACCAACAACTTAGCTAAATAAAGATAAAAGTTCACTAAATTTGCATTGAATCATGTTAACCAGTGGTATAGATGTTGACAGATACTACCACTGATAAATCCCAAAATTTCAACAAAAATTGAATAAGTTCATTTAATTTGTAAATGTATTTCAAAGAAATTATTTTTTAAATCATGAAATAAATTCACCATTCAGTTAAATACATAAAAAATAATTCTACACCACTTTCACTAAAATAAATATTAAAAAAAATCTAAGGTGCAGCAGTTTGTCCATTTCTATCTCTCAGACAATTCTATACTTCAATGCTAACAACTTTTTAGAATTTCTAACATATAATTAGAATCATATTTGCAAGAAAAATTCCTATTTTTTTTGTGAAACAAATAGTTTCATAAATTATGTTCGATATATTGAACTATGTGGCAAATGAATTTTAGATAAAACAAAGGAATATCTAGAAAATAGCTCATTTTGCAAATCAAATAATCTTTTTCTATTTCCAAAATACTCAAGTCGTCAAAATTCTGGGGTTCTCTTAGTGAGAGGGTCCTCCATATCTCCGCCACTGGTTGATGAGGTGTTTGCCACCTTTTTCAATATAAACAGAAAATTAAATACGATGAAAAAAATACCTGTAGTGTTTTATTTTTGCATGAAACCATTATTTAAATGAAATTAAAAAAATATAATATTAAATCTAATTTAGCAGACCGCCATGGCATGCAAAAATCTGATACTACTCTCCGTTTTTTGCTTAGTAATAGGGAGACAGAGAGGATCTTATCTGTAATAACAATGTCCATAGTCCAGTACGTCACAAATTGAATATACAGGGTGTAACGTAAAGGTTGGGAATAAATTAATCGGTGGATTCTTTAGTTTTAAAAATAAATTTTTGTCATATGAAGTTATGCTCTACGGGTTTTCTTTTCCAAGCTACAGGGCGTTAAAAAATATAAAAAAAATTAGTTTTTCTCCAATAACTTTCGAACATTAGAAGGTAATGGAATGAAATTTTATCCATAGCTTAATTTGATAATCCCCGAGTAACAGGAAAAAGATTGGCTTTGTAAGTTACTCAGTGGCGTGCGTACGGATTATACCGTAAGGTTTTTCGAAGAAAATTGTGGTAAGCCACTGGTGAAAACATTTTTTTGATATTTTTTTATTATCCACTTTTTATTTTAAACAAAATTACCCTCTTGCGTTTTATTCCTAGCTCTTGTCACTTTTCCGTAAATAAACGTTTTGTAAATACTATTTTTTCCCACTGCTAACATAGGAAAATGAAAATAAAAACATTATGAAGTATGCTTTGACCAAGCCACCAAAATTTGTTTTCAGATGTTTTCAGACAAAACATCATCGTCAGTTATGACATTTAGCTTTCCTTAAACGGTTGTATTTTGGTTTAGATCTGTTAGAAATGGACTACTCATTTCCAGAATTAGCAGATATGCATTTTATTTACGGCCTTGCCAACGGGAATACTGTGTTAGCTGTGCGACTTTAGAAGAAGTTCCAATTGAAACACGCCAGAACATGTGGTTTATGCATGATGGCTCCCCAGCTCACTTTAGGCGAGAAGTTAGAGAATACCTCAATGAAACGTTCCCCAATAAATGGATAGGTCGTGTAAGGCCAAGAGCGTGGCCTGCTCGTTCTCCCGAACTTAATCCGTTAGACTATTATGTGTGGGGGCACTTAAAAACCATAGTTTATTCCGTTCCCATTTCTGATGTACAGATTCTTCGTCAAAGAGTTGAAATGGGCTGTCAGCTAATTCGAGATATGCCTGGAATTTTTGGACGAGTAAGAGAATCCACGAGAAAACGCATTGAAAATGTACTGAAGTTGGGGGGCAACATTTCCAGCACATTTTGTAATCTTGTTTGTTGTTTATTATTTCTTATTACCTACTCAATAAATTCTTTAAATTCCTAAGTCACTAGTGTTTTTTTATTATTGTTAAAATAATGTGATACTTTAATATCATTTTCAATACAAATAAGTCTTTTTTTAATGCCTATTTGACCATTTTCGGTGGCTGAGTCAAAGCATACATCATAATGTTTTGTTATTTTCATTTTTCTATGTTAGCAGCGGGGAAAAATGGTATTTACAAAAGTTTTATTTGCGGAAAAATGACAAGAGCTAGGAATAAAACGCAAGAGGGTAATTTTGTTTAAAATAAAATGTGCATCATAAAAAGATATTAAAAAAATGTTTTTACCAGTGGCGTACCACAATTTTCTTCGAAAAACCTTACGGTATAAGACGTACGCACGCCACTGAGTAACTTACAAAGCCAATCTTTTTCCTGTTACTAGGGGATTATCAAATTAAGCTATGGATAAAATTTCATTCCATAATCTTCTAATGTTCGAAAGTTATTGGAGAAAAACTAAATTTTTTGAAATTTTTTAGCGCCCTGTAGCTTGGAAAAGAAAACTCGTAGAGCATAACTTCATATGACAAAAATTTATTTTTTAAACTAAAGAATCCACCGTTTAATTTATTCCCAACCTTTACGTTACACCCTGTATATTAAAAAAATATTTATAAAAGGAGGCTTTAGTGAACAATATTCTGTCAGTCCAGGTTACATTAATCTACGTCAAATATATGTATATGGGGATATTTGCATTTGCTTGATATTTTTCAAAAACTTTAACACCTTGTATATCAGAATCTACACCATTTAGAACAAATTCATGGCAACTTTTTCCCCAATATTGAACAAAGATTCTACCATTTCACACTTTCAAACCATCAATTGGGACACCCTGTACATTTAAAGTAAAAAGTGAAAACAAAAACATAGTAAGGTCTTACGAAAATTACTGTGGAGAAATAAAAAAAATAATCATAAGAAATACAAACCTGGTTCTGGTTTCTGAAGTTAACGCTGGTATTTGTATTCTGTGCTGATGCGACCTGCTGCTGCGGCTGCTGGTGAGGCGGTCTTTGCTGGGCGGCCATCTGAACCCCGCCCTTATTCTGGGCATTCAGCTACGTGAGCAGGTTTTATTGTGTCATTAATAAAAACCTCGTAAGGTCCGAAGCACCGATATAGGTGCATCTTTAACCGAGACGCCATTCGGACATCATACGGATAAAGATATCAACATTTTTCTTATATCTTGACCCTAATTTGCTCAACTACACAAATATCGGCCAATAATACAAGTTAACGACTTAACTTGCTTAAGCGTTAACTTCTACTACCGACCGTATTTAAAATGCAAGTTAGTTTCCAATAACTTTGATCCACTTCAAACTTTATATTAGGCGTGAACGATAAGTTAACGGAAAGCCATGGAAAACCAACAACGAAAAAACGTAAAAACAAAAAACGTAGTCAAGATACAATGTATTTGTTCGCCCTCCAAAGATTACAAGCATTTCGCATCTTATATGCCAATTTTCCCGTTTCATGGCACATACTCGTCGAGAGCACGGCGGTGCTCTCGAAAGCATGCGCAACCCTTTTGGTATGGCCTCAATGGACCTCATAATCTGTGCAGAGCGAACATAAAAACATAGGTGCCTATATGGTGCTACTACCACGGCTCTGCATAGCATTACCCGATGATAGTACCTATATAGTCGTAAAAAATTAGGTTAGTTCACTATCAATGGATATTCGTGAAATGAAAGGCATGTAACAAACATAGTTCTGGCAGCAATGAGATTACAATGGCCTTGAAATGTAAATGCGACATTTTTAATTTATGAATTTTGAAATTAGATAAAAATAATACGAAGGAAGTCTCTAGAAAGAAATTTGAATAGCAAAAAAACACCTCCATGTATTGTTTCGTTTTAAAACATACAAAACCATTTTCAATTTTAGCCGTTTTCTAAAACAATCCAAAACTTTCTTTTTACTGGAAATATTTGACCTTTACAAAGAAGTATTTGTAAAAATTATAGGAATTGGCCAAAATTGAAAAAGTTTCTGTATGAATGAATTAAGACATCAAAATATTATGGTTTTTGCTGTTCAAATTTTCTCTTCAAGAATAAAAAAATATGAGAAACCTCCAAAGCGTCCAAAACAACCTTCGCTTTACATTTCCTGAAGATATTGCATAAAAACTATCTAAAAATGCGAGTTTAACAAACCATAAATTTGAAATGAAAAATTTCCCAGAACTATATTCAAAACATTTTTAGTTGTTTCATAAAATCGAAATATCATGTTATTGAGTGACTCAAACACCTTGTACATTAAAACTCTTTGATATACTGGGTGGTTTATGAAAGGAAGATTCTTGAAATTAAAATAGACCAATTGACAAAGTTTAAACATAATATTTTGTCACAGTGGCAATATTTTCCGAAAATCATTTTCAGTAATGTTTCTCTAAATAAAAATTTCAAACAATCTATTCATTTTGTGATCATTATTAAAAGAATTGATCTCAGATACTCGAAATATTACGAAAAAAAATATATAAAACATATCAAACTGAAGAGAACATTTGATTGACATATTCAATTTAATTGCTATATTTTTCCATAAACCTATCAGTCTTATTCTTAATAAAACATACTGTATTTCCGTAAATCTTTAATATTATTGGAAATTTGACAAAACTTTTCAATTTATTTTCTTAAGAAACTATATTTTAGATTTACATTATACACATAGAGGATGACTAAATTATTTTCCAATATTTCTAGAACAAGTAGTTGCATATAAAAAATAAAAATACGACGAAAATTCTAATATCGCTACAACTATTTTTAATGACATTCATTGAACAATTTGATTGCTTCGGAATATTGCTAAGTTTAATGAAACTATTTTATCTTTAATCCACAGAGTAACTCTTAGAAATATACAGCATAAACCACACAAATAAACAGTTAGAATGTATGCGATAGGAATTAAATTAATTGTATTTAATATGAAGCTCGAAAGCTTAGTCGACATTAATATCTAATAAAGATTAATTCGGACGATTCGATTTTTGTTTGTTGTAATTACATATTTCTGTAACGTTTACAAATTTAAGCTTATAAATCCTAAACTATTCAATTACAAAAAGGGGGACAAGAGCAAAAATCAATAAGCTCCAAGCAAACAAAATGGCGTTTTGGGCTAGGCATCACTAATTAGCATAAAAAAATAGAAAAGATATCTCGAAAATATGGATACTACGCGATTTATTTTCTATATTTTCGGAGTTATTATGTTGCAGTTATCGAAGGTAATATGAAAATTAATGCAAATGACGGAAATTTCCGATACTAATTGGAAGCCGAAACAAGATGGATACCTCACAAAACTTTTTCGAAAAAAAAAACTGTCCAATCAAACTGTTCAATGCAACGTTAAAAATAACATTCAAATTACGAGTCTGCATATACAAAAAATATAGTCACTCACCTGTCCGCCAGGTACAAAGTTGTTAGTTACGACAGGCCGACGTTGTCCAATACTACCCACCGATTGAACCTGGGGCTGAGATTGGGCCTGGGCCCCCTGTCCTCCTAAAATGATACACGTTTTGTAATAATGTTTCTTCAGAATGCATTAATGCAATGTGAATAAAAACAAAACGAAACATACCAAAATTGCCGGTTCTTCTGGTGTTGTAGGACATGATGGAATGAATCTAATTCAAGTGATGTTCACGATGGTAGGTTTATTTTACTGAACAAACAGCAAAAAATTCGAAATAAATGGAATTTACTACGAAAATATTAATTACGTCGCACAACCAAGTTGCTCACAAAGATAGACAACGAGAAAGACGAACGGAAACCTCCTACCACTCCAAACAAACGACGCACTACAACAAGGAAGTGACGTTTTACTACGTGCATCAACACACTTCTTACATACTTTAATTCTTCAATTCGATAATGAAAAATAATATAATATATACGTATCAATTAAACCTGCGATATTTATTTGTATGTAATACATTCAATTTAAAGTCAATCTATAATGTTTTATTAATTATGTAAATGAACAAAAGGTGTCTTCACGTTTCTAAGCATATGGTGTCTTTTATTCGATCTATAATAGCGTGTTCCAATTACCTAAGAATGTACTCCAACAGCGTTTTCGACTTATTTGCATGTCTGCACTGAGAATATTTCCACATTTTATTATTCGAGTTGATAATGTAGAACGAACATACATTAAGTGCATACTAAATGAAAAAGCGCAAACTTGAAAACGCTGTTAAAATGGAAAGGCGTGTTCACGGTTCTTAGTGCGTGAAATCTCATTCGATTTAAGCTTGCGTGTTCCAATTTCGAATTTACTCGAAATAGAAGGCGCGTAAATTTAAATTTCGATGTACAGAAATAATTTCAATTTTCAGAAATAACTTGCGCAAGTAATTTATTGTATAATCATATGTTCCAAATTTGAAAAAGACTAAATAATACTTTAGTATTATTCAAAAAAGTAAAATTCACTGCTTCAGAAGAAAAATATAAGCAATTTATACATTAAATTTTTTTTTTCTTATATTTTATTCATATACTGTTGTTTATAGTCGTATACACTATAAAAATATGTTGGTGATATGATACTATGATCTAATTAATTCTCTTTTTGCTCATAAAATTAATTAATATTTACACGAGATAGGATATCTACTGTTAATTAACGTTTAATCAAATCAAATATCTTTCACAAATAAGTAAGCAGTCTACCTGTACTCTCAAAAAGCATTATGAAAGTACCAATTTGTATCATTTTAGCAATATTGACTAATGCAAAAAGTGATATCGCTTCAAATGAAGTCATCAAATATAAATTATACAAAGTTTTAGATTTTATCGAAGAAAGATATGAGGAATTTCATTTTGATGGCCTATTCGGTGTGACTTTTGCACATGGTAGGTAAAAACCAATAAAAGACTAGCAAAACTACCTATTATTGTAGTAATGTTGCTTGTTGAAGAATTCTTATTTTGTTCCAGCATTTTTACTAAAATCTCTCAAACTGCGTACAGAGAGCACAGAAAAATTAGATATAACTGATTTAATGACTAAATGTAGTGCAATAGAAAACAGAATATACCCCTTGCTGCCCGACCATCCAAAGTATATGATAAGTTGTAAGTGCAATTTCAAATTATGTTAATAAGCTGTTAGTATATTGAAGCAAAATTTTCTAGCTTTTCTTTCCAATGTTGTTATTATTGATTGTTATCAGATCGTTAATTGAGATTTCTTAACGTTTCAAGAGTAACCAAGCCCTTCTTCAGCTTCACTGTTTTGTCTGAAGATGAGAGTGATATGTCTCGAAACATTAACCTATACTGAGGACATGAAAATCATGTAACCGTTTCAATTTATAACTAGGTACCCTACTTTTTAGTTCGCAACAATCTTTTAGACGTCCAAAAGTGGAACGAAATTTTACCAGACGATTTTGCATTCGGCCAGATCAAATATCTGGGATACTACAAGAACTGGACTGCCGACACGATAATCCAATACAAGAGGGCTACCTACAAAGGCGTAAAGTCAGACGTTTGTCTACGTGAAATTTTAGAACAGTCTGAACCTAATCGACGATGTTACGTCAGTTCTATATGTGAGGAAATGATGTGGGATACACGTCGAGTCGATACGGGATATCTGTTAACGCACAGGCAAGTAAATGAAAGAGTAAGTCGGCTTGAATTATATGGACCTATAAAATTGTAGCGGTGATTCTCCGAACAAGACTTATTCGTAATTTTACCCTCAGTGCTTACCTTTGACCAAAGACTACAATAAATTCACCGAAAATTAAACATAAAAACAGCCCCCCTAAAAGTACAAAAAAAATTGAGTCGTATAAATTAATTGTAAATGTTAACATTTTCTCTTTCTCTTTCTAGTAGTTTTTGAACTGAGGGATGCACTTTTCGAAGAAATGTTGTTTGGTACTCGATTACAAAATTCTTTTACATTCTCCAATGATTTTTTCTGCTCGCTATTGCTCGCAAAAAAACTTTAATTCTCGAATGCAAGAATAGCATTTCACAATCTAGTATAAAAAATAACTATTAATTATAACAGAATAATCTCTTTGTAGATAATTATTTAGCGCTAAATTGTAAAAATATTTCAACTTAAAATGAGATAGAAGGGTAGCCCCATGAAAAGTGGACGCAGTGTTTATTTTTTTTATTTATTTTACTTTTTTTAGATTATTGTACATGCAAATAATAAGATTACATGATTGTATACCTCCGAAAAAGTATGGAGACATGTCTGAGTTTTCGAGAATTTATTGTTCGTACATTTATAAGGAAGCTAAAACAAGCGAAAGGCTGAACTTTCCGCATTACGATATATTCTTGGAACAAGGTAAGGTTTTTAAAAAAATACGGATCTTATTCAACCATACGAGTAGTAGCTTTTATTTTGTTTTGTTATTAACCAACCATCCATTGTACAGGATGTAATACTATAAATGTGTTAAATATAAAGGAGTATTTTTCTCCTCTAAAGAATATTTATTTTAAAAATAAAAAATGATGTCTAAATATTATTAAAATACAAAAACTCGTCCTTAAATATTGAAATTGTTCAATAATGTAATCTTACTAACATTGTCCCTAAATAGCCACGATAGAAATATTTCACTATTTCATTTCTACATTTTACTTAGGATCCCAATTTAATTTTTATTTCGGGAATTTCCTTCAAAAGTTTTTCGTTATGAAAGTTCTCGATATGAGAAAGAAAAATTTCTGTATTTTGATGCACTTGCCAACACTCCTTTTTTAGAAACTTGAACACAATATACCAAAAAAAAAGGAGAGCAAATATTTATGAACATTTTTTTATGTCAAACAAACACCCTTATCTCAAAAACGATACAGGTAAACATTTTTCAATTTGGACATGCACTCCTTGATATTTGACACCCTGTACCGTTACGCTCTGTATTTTCATGCCGTTACAGTCGTATTATGTGGAATGGAAGGGTACGCTGAATTTTTGAACCACAAATGGCTGAAACGTATAATAGAGTGGCAAAACCCCCACGGTTGTTACGAGAGCGTCAAACAAAGCGTAACGAGAAGGACTAGCTTCCAGGTAGATTACGGTTGTTCGGACCACACCACCGGACTTGGAGCCGCAGCTTTAGCATTATATTTGAGATACGAGTATTTCCTAAAGAGTGTTTCCTTGTATGAATTATTTGTATGAGTGTTTATTAAAAAATAATATAAATATATGTAGTTCTCAGCAGAAATATGTGTGCTTTTGTGTTAATTTAGAACTGAATAAAAAAAGTCTAAGTATTAGAAACGACAAAGGAAATTATTTGGAGAAAATTAAAATGGAATTTTATATTTGTCTAAATTATTGTCAATAGTTCTATAACATTTATTTTCTGGTACATACCTGAAGTATTGATTTTTTTTTGTAATATGACAAAACAAATTCAATGCTTGAAAAAATTATAATTTATTAATACAACTATTTTATTAAAAATTGAAGACATACTATTTTCTATTTTGTTACCTGCATTTTTGGTTGTCTACACATAAGGATCAAATTATATTGGTTGCCTATACTTAGGGATCTAATGTTATTAGACCCTGAAGTGTAGGCAACCAATAAAACAAAATGCAAAATTGAAAGTTGCATAATAACGAATTTTATACTTGTTTTTTTAAATTACTTCCTCTTCTTTCTCATAGCGCTTCTATAACATTTCATTCCCTGACAAACTTCGCGCCAGTTGATTTTTACCTACTTCTTCGCATATCAGTTTTCTTCTTCTTCTGAATTATGTCGCTCTCTTGCTTCCTGCATATTTTTATTATCAATTTTTCAGTAGTCAGCACTAAAAATAAGCGTAATCTATTATGGATTGCAAATACCAACATATTTAACCACCATAATGATAAAACTTTGCTAGTGGCTTGTATTATGTAACACAGGTTTTTTAGTGTAATTTTTTAAGTCATAGAGGGTGTGGACAAATAAACAGGACGTATTTTCAAATAGTAAATAAAGCTCATTTTGTACTTAAAGTCATCTCTAAATTTAATTTCATTCGCATAGCATAAATAACAAACGGCGATAAAAATCAAGGTTATTTTATAGATATTTTTCATCATACGCTACTGTGTTGCTTTTTATCTAAAACTTTGGTAATTATGATACTTCAGTAAACAGAAAAGAGAAATTTTCGATTTAATATCAACGGCGATGTTTTGCCGTTGGGCGGTGACATCACTCTTAAAAATTTAAACGTTACGAATATCTTAGCATTGTAAAATTGTTGTTTTATATTTCTGTTGTCAATCAGTAATAAAAATTTATACCCTTGATGCTCGTGTTGTCTGATTGGCCATCATGTTCTATTAATAACTACTTATGCTATTTAGATACGATGTTTTTGAAGAACAAACATAAATTCAGTTAAATAAGTAAACTACTGAAATATTATAACAGAAATGGGTTTTGTAAATACATAAATTATTGGTTCTACTAATTTTACAAGTTAAATACAAGAAAAATATGGGATATACAGGGTGGGTCATTTTAATCTATGCACCCGAACTTCTCCGTACCTAAGCGAGATACGAAAAATGGTTTAGACAGAAGTTGTTCAGGTCATTGGGGGTAACTAACTTTTCCAACAACTTCGACATTGAGATTCACTTTCAAGGTCATTTGTAGATCCGAGTGTTTTGTTCTTATTTAAATAGGAACCAATATTTTTGACACCGAATTCGAAGATTTTACGTCCGAAATCATATATTCAAATTTGTTTTCGTGACCCCGAGAAGGTTAATTCAAGGTCAAATGCTCAAAACTGCCTGGTAAGCTGTTTGAGTTTTCTGGCGGATAAAACGTTGTGAAGGCACCTTTATAGGAAATATCGAACTCATTTGTGACAACGACCTTAACAATGTTGACCTCGAGGCCATTTTCAAGGTCATTTGAATGTCAAGAGTGTTTTTATTAATGGAAAATTTCAAAAAAAGTGAGAAATTAACGTCATACTTGATATTTTAATTGCTGTTGTTGTTGTTCTGACCTTGAGATGGTCAAATGTTGGAAATTTGCTTGCTAGTCTATTTAATTTTTTGGGTAGATTTAACGTTATGAAGTTTGATGTACCTTTAAAAAGGTACATCAAACTCAAATTTGACAACGACCTTGACCTTCAGGTCAATTTTCAGGCCGTTTGAAGGCCCTGGTGTTTTTTTACCTTGAATTGACCTTTTCGAGGTCACGAAAACAAACTTGAAAATATCATTTCGGACGAACAATTTCCCGCTCTTTTTGAATCCGGTGTCAAAAATAGAGGTTCCTATTAAAAAAGATATATACTGAAAAACACAAATGACCTTGAATATTAATCTCAAGGTTAAAGCTAGTGGCACAAATAGGTGACTCCCATTGTCCTGAACAACTTTTGTCAGAACAATTTTTCCGTAATGTCGCTTAGGCAGGGAGAAGATTGAGCGCATAGATTAAAATGGCCCACCCTGTAGATACAGAAATGGCAAAATGGGGACGAATTTTTGTCCTAACAATTGAGTCTAAAATTATTTATTTTGAATAACGCTCCCAGACAGAAAAATACAATTATAGGGAACGGAAATACATAAAATTAGATTCAAAATGAGTAGAATAATAAAAAGACTTATATTTTTTAATCTGAATTAATCTTTAAATATTGAAGACTCCAAATAATATTCGCATATTCTAATTTTGACCTCACAAATGCACTGAAAAGTAAAGCAAGTAAAACTGTAGGCATCAAGCAGATGTTGCTTATTTTGCAAGCAAAAGTGAATTTTGTGTCAAAGATTACATCCTGGTCTTTAAACTGTGTGCATCTTTTTAACGTGGTAGGTATCATTTATACTGTAACTGTACTGAATACTGAATGCGAATAGTTTTCTTTGTAAAGCTCATAACATTACATTTAATGGCAATTTGGTATCATACGTTAATTTCTAACAAGCTTGCTACAAACTACAACAGTATTCTAGCACGTCACTTATGAGTTCAATAAATAACAGAGGCCCCAGTACTGGTCCATGGGGACCCCCTGATTGGAATTGATTTATAACTGCAATTCTGATCAGTTTGTTGTACCTATAACGTTTGTTGTTGTAGATCGACTATAAATAAATCCATATTGAGAATATGACATGGGAATTTTCACGGAAACAAGAGATGGGTAGAGAAAATCTGATTTTAAATGACGAAGGACTATTTCAAATTTCCCAAAGTTACATAGCATAACTTTTTGAAGATAGGGCATATTTTTTACTTGCACCAAATTTGAGGCAATGCAAAGGGACTGAAAGATAAATTAAGATCAATACTGAGTGGCATCCCTCATCTCATTAATGAACTCCTTGGGATTTTTAACGCTGTAGAAGACCTACCGCGAAATCGATCGCATTCCACAAACAACGACGGATAGAAACGCCGTAAACCATCTTCTAAATTAGGCCCTGCGACACGAGAATGCAAGCATGTGAGTTTGAGTCATTGTATATGCTATATCGGGGACATACGCCAAATCTACGTCCATATAAGGGAACCATTTTAAACGTTTCATTTCCACTACGGGTGTCGTTTCATGGCAAGTGAGCACAGACGTATTCCGATATAAGGCTTCGTTATTGACTTTATAGGAGACTCTCATTGAGGCTGCACTTTACAGATGCTCCCATTCGGGCCAGTGACGTAAGCCCAAATTTTTCCACGAGGGTCTGGTATTTGTATCGATAAAATATAAGCTCAATTTTGCAACAATCCTCGGTTAAAGTAAACATTGATTTGTACCGTTTGATAAACTAAGTTTAAGCTTTTATAAGACAGCCTTATTTTAACATTTAAAATTTTTGCAATTCTTTTCGTCTTCTTTTTATTTCCATAAAACTTTTTCCAAACCACATCTCTTTAGAAACTGTCAAAAACAAATATCGTTAAATTCGGTTTTCAGGCTTTGTTCCTCTTTCGTAAGGAAATATTTTTTTTATTCGCAAATTAGGTAACGCCATATTTTCTTCGTTCGAAAAATTTGCTCTTCTCTTATTTTAAATAATTAATCATTAATAATTTAGTTTTATTTATACAAATATCGAACTTTTAAATTTCCATACATTGAACATAAATTTTCAAAAGCGGATATCAGAAATGTATATTTACAGTTAAAGTTATGCTAATATGAACTAATTTCCGAGTAGTAGTTCATTTTAATCGTTTAAAAAAGGTGGCTGAAAATGCGCTGTATCAAAATTAAAGACACAGTTAAACATATCAGTTAATTTAACAAATCCGGCCTTACATATTTTTCTATGCACAGATTTAATCGTATTATTAAGCATTTTGATCATTTTACTTATTTGTGATAAGATTTGAATTCAAACTGAGTACTTTCACTCAAATATAGGTACCTGTTAAATAGATTCTGCAGATAAACTCGTATTCGGTGCACTTGTAGCCAAATCGGAGTGGCGCCACCCCATTCTATGGTTGTCGTGCGTTGTCTTTGTCTATTCCCATCGTCCCCATTAAGTCATATCGTGGTGTGGTGTATGGCGTGTAGTGCTGGACAAGTGTCAGTATTAATCCGGTTATTTTGGTGAAAATAACAACAACACGGATTTGAGTAAAATTCACTCACTTCTGTTGCAATACTTTCACTCATAAAATTTTAGTTATACTTTTAAATTTTTTATAAGTTTTTTATGTAATATATCGACAATTCCTATACAGAAAATACTGTTACTGTTATTTTCTAATACATTTTAAAGCGACACCTTTCATGTCAACGTTTTATTTGTCGAAAGGCCATCTCAGTTTTAACATGTAATGTGGGATATTTTGAAAATCCCTGACGGTACGCCTATGGAAGTTTATCGTATTTAGCCGCAAAGCGAGCAGCAAAGCTACAGTGTTCGTGGTAATGACCATATAAGAAGAATATCATACAGTTCAGTCATTAACCTTGCCATATTGCGACCTTATGTCCTATATGGATTACTTGGAGTTAAATATGATCCATTTTCAACACAAAAATGGAGTGATAATATAATATTCCGAAATACGACACGACTTTGAAAAAAAAACAAAAATGGCGAATGCAGGATGTAATATATTATCCGAAGTTACTTATTTGTGGCTTCGTTTTAGTTTTTTACTTTATTTATTGGCTATTTTGTCAAATGGAAAAAATAGAATGTCAATGAATAGAAATAAACCAGGGTTTATATGGAAATCAGTGGTTATTTTCTATGAAAGTAGCATTGCCTAACCAAAATCTCACATTGAAAAAATCAGATAAATAAAAAATTAATAGGAAAAATTCAAAATTTGCAAAAAACGATGAAATTTGATTAAACATTATTCATTATAACCTTCAATAGACATGAACTGGGTATAATATAAGAAAGCTTTGTAAAATGTAAAACAGGGGATGTAGCTAAATTGTGTAAAATATGTAAATTAAAATTTAAAAAATTAAAATTAATTTTTGGTACGCATCTATTCAAGAAAAATTGTGTATCTGTAAGTGGGTCTACAACACAAAGATAACAAATATTTCAAATGAAAAACAATAATATACTAAGAAAGAAGAATACAGGGTGTACATTTTTAAATAACGCACCTGAATATCTCGTCAATCCGAAAATAACCCTCACGAAAGTTGTCGGGTTCGGATGGTAACCTTGGATTTGAGCTTGACCGACAAGGTCAATTGAAAGTGAAAATAATTTTTTTTTAAATGGGAATCTATTTTTGACCCCTGTTTCAGAAAGAGCACAACATTCTACGTTTAGATAAATACTTAAGGGCTCTTCTTTGGAATGAAGGTTATTCAAGGACAAAATATTTTAAATTACGCACCTGAATATCTCGTTAGGGAATCCACCAATCCAAAAATAACCCTTATGAAATTTATTGGATTCGGCGGGGGACATCGGTTGGTGACCTTGGATTTGACTTTGACCTTCAAGGTCATTTAAAGGTAAAATTTAATTTTTTAAATAGGAACCTCTATTTTTGACCCTGGATTCAGAAATGGCCCAAAAATTTAGGTTTAGATAGGTACTTACGGCTCTTCTTTGGAATGACCTTTAAAGGTTATTTCAAGGACAAATTATTTTAAATTACGCACCTGAATATCTCGTTAGAGAAACCACCAATCCGAAAATAACCCCTAGGAAAGTTGTTGGGTTAGATGTGGTACATCGGATGGTGACCTTGGATTTTAACTTGATTTTCAAGGTCATTTGAAGATCAGATTTAATTTTTTAAATAGAAACCTCTATTTTTGACCCCGGATTCGGAAAGACTGCAAAATTTTACGCTTAGATAGGTACTTAGGGCTCTTCTTCTTCTTCGTCAAGGTTAAATTGAAGAACACCATGATGTCCTAGTTGGTCGTGTATTGCATTAATAAAAACAGCAGTATCACAGTCAGATAGATAATTTTTTTACCCTGCATTCTAAAAAAAATTTTTGAAATCGGCCAAAATATAAAGAATTTACCACATTTAAGTGCGACACCCTGTATATAAAAACAATTCTGACTTAAAAGTATTCACAAGTGTTTAAAGTAAAGTATGAGAGAGCTTTGTAAGTTCATGTTTAACGCCATTTATAAGTTTAATAGTCATGATGTGATCAAATAGAACACTAGTATCTACTAGTTTGATTAGTTTTAGGCCTATGTAGACACTTTTTTTTTGTAAAGGCGACATTTTTTTGTTTTTCCCATGAGATATAGCGCATTTTTACATGTGGCATATTGTGTTTTAGCGCACAAATATTTTTTGTGCGACAGTGTCGTTTTTATGTGTCTTCCCCCTGTTTTTTTCTGTGTTATTGTATGTGTCCTTTTTTTGGTGTGTTTTTTGTTTTTTTTTTGTGTCTTTTTTTTTTAGTGAGATTTTTGGAATGTTATTT
The DNA here is from genome assembly GCF_000390285.2 of Anoplophora glabripennis. Taxonomy (NCBI): domain Eukaryota; kingdom Metazoa; phylum Arthropoda; class Insecta; order Coleoptera; family Cerambycidae; genus Anoplophora; species Anoplophora glabripennis. The sequence goes on along the minus strand of NW_019416227.1, from coordinate 258,124 downwards.
TCATAGAAAATAACCCTTGATCTTTTGGCGTAAGTGTTTGTCTCATTCATTTTTTAATTTATTTAACAGGTGATAAAATGCCCAAACAAATGATGAAAGAAAAAGAATATAATAACAAAATGTTAAATGTACCATATCCGAGTTTAAGAACATTTTAGTATTTAACGCGAAAATCAAATTCCGATTTAATTCTGCAGTTAATATTCTATTAATCTAGTTCAAGAGGAAGTACCTGCGGTGATAGTGGTTTGGGGTAGCATCCGATTTTTTTATTCATCCGTCGCAGTCTGCAGATAATTAAAAGATGATAATTAACGCAATTAAAAAAAAATAATTATGTTAGATCTGCCGGTGTGTGTTCCTATTTTCTGGAGCGCGAATAAAATCACTCGGATATAGTAAATGTAATAAATTAGGGAGGATAACAGACACTTTTACATCCATTTCGCTGATGTTTAACATGAAGACGTATTTAAACGTAATTGTTACAGTTTTTTTTAGAATGCATAAAGAGAACTCACGCTGTGATAATTACCCAAACAACGATCATAATTGGAATACCTTAAAATTCATTAATATTATGCTTTTTAAAACTGAAACGCACTCATAAATATTGTTTTGTTGATTCCATTCATAAAATTAAAGAAATGGCAATTTTCACATCGGCTTATGAGACAAGCATGAGAAATATCTTTACTAGAACATTGTAATTATCTCAAGGTTGATTACTTCACCTCGTTACCAGCACAAATATGACTAATACTTTAAATAAAACAATAACGTGATAACACTGATAATAAATTCAAGTCTTATCGTCGAAATGGACGTGACGAGTCACAAGATTACATAAAAATAGCTATCATCTTTCTAATTGTGGGGAAGATAATCTAGATTCGTTTACTAGAATTAAAAGTATGGAAAAAACAGATACAATTCAAAATTGGAAAAAATTAATACACTTTAAATTTTTTTTAAATAATTGCTTTGTTTCGTACCGATAGATTTCTATACCGGAACAAACAGACCATTCATGAGTGAAACGGAGACCCCAACAACCTCTTTACCAAACCCATACGCACTAATCAAAGAAGGCTTTAAGGAATTCTATTTAATTTGTTATAAATATATCCAACAGGCCTTGACACTGGCGCATGAAACAGCTGACTGCTACTTGATATCAATGACTGCTGTCGTCCTTGTCTAGCTTTCAGTCCCGTATTTCATCCGATGGCCAAGGCTTTCCTCGATGCAGATGTTCTAGAATGCAACGCGGAGTTCTGGATATCGTCAATTCGTCTGTGCATTCGACAAATAGCAAAAGAAAATCTCGTTTTCGCATAAAACAAAAAACTTTATTACTGGAACACATTAGGAGAAATTGACGAGATTTTCATGAGGGATGGAGAATTGGAACACCCCGTATAGAATTTGAAGCGCGACCCCGCTGTTTTATTTCGTCTTTAACGAGGCAATTCGAATAACAAACGCAAACTTTAATAATTCATGCGTTTCGGAATGAATATTTAACTCTTCAATCTCCGCCGCTTAAATTTATACTGGGCCAGTCCAGTCTAGTGTTCAGTTTATTTTGTACAACACATGCCTCTGTTTAACAGCCAAATCGGTAAATTATATAAATTAAAACGTCCTTGAATACATTTTTACACCTGGAATGTGGTGGGGGAAATAATACAGAAACGTTCCGAGACTTCAAATCTTAACTGCCCGAAAATTTAGCGATATCTCCGGTAATTGTGGACCAATTTTAACGTTTTTTTTTTTTAATCTGAGGTAGCGAATGAAAGTAATAACAACTGCACGGTCCATTGTGCAACAATTAATTATTAATTTGTTATAAACTATTAATTTTGTAAGAAACATATTTTTTGCATTTTGTAGAGAAATGATTATTCACAACAATATTTTTATGTATAACGTTTATTTTAATGAGAATTGAGTTTTTGGATGTAATAAGCATAATAGTATCATTTTTTAAATACAGTACGCGCTTAAAGTATGGAATAAATTCAGTAAAATCGAAACAATTTTTTTTTGGGAAAAATGCTCGAACAGATCGATTTTTAATTTAAAAAGCACATATTTTAGCATAAAAAGCGATTTTCAACCGTCATTTGTTTTCGAGTAATGACGTCATCGACATTCTTTTTAAATAGCAAGCCCCTATTTTTTGTCTTGATTCTGAAAGATCGTTTCATTGTCGATCCGACAGTATTAAAATGTTGCCATCTTACATAGGAAAGTTTTCGAGTAAATGACGATTGAATGTTAGAAAACTAAATCAATTTTTTAATTGCTTTGATAACGTTTTTTAGACCAGTGCTTAA
>NW_019416227.1:232967-254126 GCF_000390285.2 Anoplophora glabripennis | reverse complement strand
ACCACAGTGCTACGTATCCTGAGGCAGGAAAAATATCATCCCTACAAAATTCAACTTGTGCAGGAACTCAATGAAGACGATCCCGACCGCCGCTTACACTTTTGTGAAATTATGATGGATTTATGTCAAGTAAATAGAGATTTACACCGGCAAATAGTTTTTTCAGACGAGGCCACGTTTTGTCTCCATGGTACAATGAACCGTCAAACTTGCAACTTGGATGGCAGAGACACATACCCAACACCCACAGAAATTAAATGTGTGGGCTGGAATAGTTGACAACAGAATAGTAGGGCCTTTCTTCTTTGAAGGAACCCTTACGGGAGAAAGATATTTAGAGTTTTTACAAAATGATCTTGTTCCAGAGCTAGCAGTAATTTTTCCTAACGATAATGACCCTGATATTCCTGATGACACCATATGGTTTCAGCAAGACGGTACACCTCTGCACTATGCGCGCCCTGTTCCATATTTTCTGGACAATTGTTTTCCTAGGAGGTAGATCGGCAGACGAGGACCGATGGAATGGCCCGCGAGATCCCCAAATCTTACACCCCTGGACTATTTTTTATGGGGCCACTTAAAGTCCAAAGTGTACGTTAATAGATCACATAATTTAGAAGAACTCCAAAATTGTATTACTGATGAAATACACAAAAGTTACCCCAAAAATAATTCATAATGTGCAAGAAGAATTTCTTCATAGACTTGCGTATTGTCAAGAAGTCGGTGGGTCGGTGGATTCGAACACTTAATTTAGGTTAAAAACTTAATGAATTGTATTTGCTTGACATAGGAATTGTTATTTTTTTAAGGAATAAATTTACGTTTTCTAACATTCAATCGTCATTTACTCGAAAACTTTCCTATGTAAGATGGCAACATTTTAATACTGTCGGATCGACAATGAAACCATCTTTCAGAATCAAGAAAAAAAATAGGGGGTTGCTATTTAAAAAAAATGTCGATGACGTCATTACTCGAAAACAAATGACGGTTGAAAATCGCCTTTTATGCTAAAATATGTATTTTTTAAATTAAAAATCGACCTGTTCGAGGATTTTTCCCAAAAAAAATTTATTTCGTTTTTACTGAATTTATTCCGTACTTTAGGCGGGTACTGTATAATATGTAATTTAATGTTATCATATTTAACACCACGTGTCCCAAATTTTATTTAAATCTTTTTGAATTCTGACAATAGTCCCATACTATCGAGTTTGAGTCACCCTGTACATTTGATTAAAATATCGCATTTCGGAAGTTTTTAAATAGTACGGGGTGTAAATAAATAAGCGCGAAGAAATTCAGGGGATTATTCCCTGTGGAAAAATAAGATGGGTATTTTAAAATTATTATTATTTTTTTTGTATTTGAGTCATTTTTCTAGCAGTTTCTTGTAAGTTGTAAAACCACTATGTATAACACTAAAATGTGTCAATGTGCGAATTAACCTAAACTGGTCTATTTTGTGTCCAGGAATCTGCGTATTTAAGGAACACCCTGTGTGTATAGTTCGCAAGAAAATATTAAATAATAAAACGGAAATACATTTTCCAGTTACATCTCGCTACCTGGGCACTGCATAACACTTTTATCAGACTAGAACGTAATAAATAACAACAATAACGAAAACACAGAAATATTGGATAGTGTGCATGTACTTACATACTTATTGAAATATTATCTACATAATGCTGTTGATAATTTAATAATTATGGTGCTAATCACGTAACCGTCGATAAACATCTGAAAATTGCAATCCATACACATCAACTGCATATCGCACGGTGCATAATGTTATGCCAGATACAGGTACATACAATAGTCGTGTAAGCGTGTGTGAACTATTCAAAAAATTAAATCATAATTCTCAAAATAATACGTTAAACGTTTATAGGGTACTGTAAACTATTACATCATCTGAAGAATATCTATGCAATTGGAAACATTTTGAAAAACAAGTTCGACGGTGCCATAGATGCGGACAAATTTTTTTCTTGGAGATATACATTTAAAAAAAATGGTTAACGGATGCATATATTTGCTCATGTGGTCTAAACTACCAAATGGCGGATTTTACATAATAATTTAGTAAAAAAGTTCCTATAAAGATATATCTGGGAACGCATCGTTTTGTAAATACAAAATTAATGAAAATATATGGTTTATATATTGCAGATGCCAGTTGCGAGAACCAGGTAAATAATATTCTGTTTCAGTTGTGCTTAATTATTAATATCAATCACTTTCTCAAATATAATTTGATGCCATAACAGTTTAGTAATATTTTTACCTCTTTATAACAAGTTACGTCATCTCGTATTTGTTGGTTTATATACTTATTTTTGTGTCATAACGTTAATTTCATCAGTATCAAATTTTACAATGAAGACACACAAACACACCCACCATCACTGAAATAAATAACATATTAAATTAAATGTAATAAAATGAATCCGTGACATATTGGATCAATTTCGTTTCGCGCAAAATAACGTTAATCGTTTGTTTTTTGCTCACCTAGCTCCTTGTTGTCATATCACATCAGGGGGATTGGTACTATGTAGTTCACATAAACTGGGCCAATGTCAGAGATCATTGACACCGACATTCACAAACCAAACATGGTAATTTATAATTCGACTATTTATTCGATATAAAAAAAATATATTCGAATTGATATTCTGGAGAAAACGTTCAATTACCCCTAAAAAAATGACAGTCTGTACTGTGGTATACTTAAAACACTTTAATTGTGACATACCGCGTGCATTTTTAACCTGAAACTTTTAAATAGCTCGAAAAGTAAGCACTCTTCGAAGAGTGCTTACCCCCCTCCCCCTACCTAGTAGGTGGGGAGGGGGGTAACTTTGAAATCGTAATTAGAAACTTCCATTTTTCATTGAAATTGGAATTCTACGGCAACAGTACGTAGGATATGTCTGAAACAGTTCTTTCGATTCATGATAGATAGCGCTGTAATCCACGGAATTCAATTTTTCTTCATTTCTCCTACAAAGAACCTATGTATACGATTCTGCAATGTATTCTTAATAAAGAAAAGACGACGTTTTATATAAATACTCAAAATTCGTCCCCAAAAAAGTTTATTCATTTTGCAAATTTCGAATAACAGCTATAAAGGCATTAGTTTTATCGATTTACATAACGAATTCGCTTTAAAAATTATGAACGCTTCATGAATTTACGGAAAAAATGTTGCGCTGAGCAGGGGCGTAATAAAAATTTTTTACTTGTACACGAATGCGTATTTTAGTACGGTAGCAGTAGACTCCTGGGCCCCCCTCGCGGGTGCGCCGCTGCCGGTTGCCATCGAAACCGAGCGCGCCTAGTTCTGGATCAAAAGAACGGCGTACGTTCACCTTCTCTGCCGCTGCCTGCGACAACGTTCGATGTATAAGGAAAGAGGCACTGTACATTTCGAAACAAAAAACGATCGGGCGATCCGTATTTGGCGCTGAAAAAAATTGCATTTCTCCGGTTCGAATGAAAACGAAAGTCCGTTCTGCCTTACCGGCTAATCGAAATAGGCAGGACCCAGAGCTGTGGTCTTGTTTACGTGACTGCACGGAATGTAGTTTTTCTTTTTCATTCATGCGACGATGTGGCCACGTAGGATGGTTTTTGCGGGACTGTTTTTCTCTATAGTCTGTTTAGAAATGAAAGAGAGTAATAAAAGCTTATTATGTATGCAAATCGTAAATAAATGTAGTACTGGTGCGTATATTCAATATTTTTATATTATGTATTATCGGTATAGATGAGGTGTACTTTTAAAAAAACTTTGTGTGACCGGGTTGTACTAAATTGTAGCAGGTAGCTAAAATTTAATCCCCGACAATCCGTCTTTGTCTATGCCGCTTCAATTTCTCGGTCCATTTCTCTTATAAGTAAACAATATAAAAACAGCATTTCAAAACATGAGGCTACTTTAAGCATCATAACCGGGTTAAGAGGGTTTTTAGTAATTCAAATAAAATTATTCAATATTATTATCAAAATATTTATTTAAATTTAATGAATAGACTTTTATTCCACACAAAAATATATGTATTTTGAAAATTCAAATTATGGTGAGTAAATGTAGTGTTGTATAAATGTACAATAAAGAAAATAAAAAAGTAGGTATATTAAAATTCATCCTCTGAATATTCTGATGAATTATCTTCGTCTCCTAGATTGATAACGATAGGTTCCACAGTAACGTCAATTAAATTATCGAGTTCCCACATTTTCTCCTCTTCTTTTTGTACATGATGTATACATCTTTGCCAGTTATCTGCAGTTACTCGTTCCAAGGAATTTTTTAACAAAATTTTCACGTCACTTAATTTAAACGTCGTATTATTTCGCGCTACATCTCCTTTTACCTGCGCCCAGACTAATTCGATTGGGTTAAGTTCACAGTGATAAGGTGGTAACCGTAGTACCGTTATTTGGCGATTTGTTGCCATTTCATCGATAACATATTTTTTCTGATCTTTATTAAGATTGACAAGTGTCAAAAGTTCCTTTTTCACCATATTTGTTTCAAAAGAAATGTTTTTTCCGGATAACCATTGAATTATATCGGCTTTCCTCCAAGCAGTCGTAGGCGTCCGCTCGGTCTGCCGTGAATGGTAACTGGCATTATCCATGACAATTACAGACCCCGGAGGAATAAGATCCAACATCTGTGTAAAATACTCTTCGAAAACATCTGCGTTCATGTCTTCGTGATAGTCACCTGTATTTTTAGATTCAAATAAAAGTAAACCGCCATCTACAAAACCACTGGCACTACCTATATGTGTCACTATTAATCTTCGCCCTTTACCTGAAGGTGCCTTGAACCCTGTTGAAAGTCCATCCAAAAATGCTTGTCGAAAACTTTTTACATTTTTATCTTGCCATACTTTTGTTACAGTATATCCCTCGTTGACCCAAGTTTCGTCTAGATAATAAATATTCCTCCCTTCGTCACGGAATTTTCTAATTGATCTTAAGTAGGATCTTCGCCAACAAATAATTTCATCTTTATCGATAAGAACTGACTTCCTGTTCTGCTTTTCCCAGCAAAAATTCAACTCTCGTAAGACGGCCCATAATTTGCTTCTACTGATTTTTGGCAAATCGTTGTCCTCTGAAAGTTCACTTAAAATTTTGTTTAGCGTTGGTATTTCTTTTTTAAAATAAAATGAGTGTACTTTTCTGCGAATGACATTTTTGAAGAAATCATCTATAACGACTTTTGACCTCCCTGTAGATGATTTTGGGGGATTTACAGTATCTTGTTCATTTTTTGTTTCCTTTAAAAGTCTGTAGATAGTCGATTTTCCAATCCCTGTCATTTTTGTTAGCATTAGTGTTACCCGATAATTACCTGAAACGAAATATTACCACGCCCATGGTCGGTTCTTAACTCGGGGTTTTATTACTCTCTTTAATTTCCAAACAAACTAGGCGGAGATGGATTGGAATAGCGTGGGTATCTCTTTTCGATGACGTACAGTTATCCGTGTTCATATTTTGACCCAGAACGCACAAATTTATGCCACTGGCGGGGAATAGCGTCTTCCTTAACTTATTGAGCAAATTTCAAATTTTCGCTTAACTTTCCAATCGGAACCACGAAGCCTCCGACTACTCTATGCAGAGCCAATTCCGGCCAAAGCACATATTCATATCTGAGGGCACCAGAACTACTCTCCACAAGTGGTAGGAATCACGGAACGAAAATAACATTTTCGACTATGTTTTGAAATTTCCGCTGAAGTTCTTTACGAAACCATCTGCCGCCTACAAACACCAGAGCGACGACACCGCCGCAAACTGATGTAGTGCAAAGTTAAAAAAATCACCCTAGTTTCGGATCCGAAAAATTCAAAATTCGAACTGGAGAATCGTAATACAAAACCACAGTAGGTACCTAGTCAGATTATAAGTCCATCATCCGTTCCAGGTGACTACAATCCAAAAATGGGAAAAATCCAGAGAGGCCAATTGTCCAAACCCAAAGCGGACTTCGCTACATGACCTCTGCGGACCCATCAAGCAACGGGATCGAACGTCGACCCTTACAATTCAAACCATTGTTAAAAATTTTCCCGGCCGGCCTAGACCTCACTTGTAGAGCTCCTGTGGTAAAGATCCCATGGGATTGAGCAGCTCCTAGAAGCTTCCACGCTTATAGATACTCACAGGAAGCCCACACAAAAAGTTTTCAGAGTTTCAGATACTTACAAGGGATCTCAAAACCAATTTCAAACAAAGTAAAGCCTAAAACGCAGTGATATGGACACCAGAGTAACCAAACTCGAAAGATCATTGACCATGTTTCCAAGGAGCTACCTCGCTTCTGATGGAGGATAATCGACCAGCGCGCGACGTCCACACCTCCAAGCGTCTGTTTGCCCTTTTACCGGCGAGATGGCTCGGTAAAAATGCCAGTTTTCCCGATGTTAGAGATAATTCCAAAAGAGAAAGAAATAATGATGACGCCCAACGACATCATGGCGCCCAACGTGGTGCTCGAATGTGATGAAAGACAGTATACTTAGATTATTATTGGTCGATTTCCATCTGTATAGGAAACAGAATTAAAACCTCAACATTTAATAACAGTTTTCGAAAAAAATATTTAGGAATAGTCTACTAATTCACCTTTTTTCATAGATTTTTTTATTTTGTTAATTAGGAATATTATTCTCTTGAACAGATTGAAAACTCTCCGCTTGGTGAAATAAGTGTGCAGTACTGTAATGGAAAACTTGTCTTTAAACCATAGTAACGCGTACATTTTGTTGTATTATTAGTTTCGATGGCTTCTCTTTATCTGGCAAGTCGTAAAAGGTCCGTCGGGGCAAAATAACACCTGACGCCAATGGACGCATGTAAAAACAACAACGAACAATGCCTTGGGACGTCCCACGAATATCAATCAAAGGAAGGTAAAAGTTAGGAAGAGGGAAAAGGCAAGAAGCCGGCGTTACAGAGATGGGAAACATTTACGGTTCATATAACTGACCGTGCGTGGTGGGACGTGAGACACAAGCTAAAACAGGACAAAGCAGAATCACGATGGGAAGCAGCGAGGCCTCCGAGATGGACTGAAAAAGTTAACCATTCATTTTGTAATTTCTTTCAGCGTTCAAACGGGAGACAAGACCCTGCTTGAATATTTATTTCGCCCGTCATTAATGAGCAGTCGTCGTTATCGTGTAACTACTTTAATTTCATTCAGTTTTATTAAATCGATTTGACTCTGCGCTAATTGTAAGATTTCGCTGCTTCGCTTCGATACTGGCGTAACTCGAAACATGATAATTTTACAGGAGACAATTTTTAAAAATGTAACAGAAGTAAAAATGTTGTTGACATTTTTTTTTAGTTAAATAAAAGCATATTTTGCCTCTTTTTAAAAAAGACTTAAATGAGTAGTATATTTCCACTGATTTATATTATTAAAATCATAATAGTAAACCCTATTTTGACTTGTACAGGGTTAGTCACTATAATCTGACAACTTACCGTGAGTTTATTATTGAAATTACAAAAAAGTTTTTAATACAAAACTTTTTTATGAATTTTTATAATACATGTCGGCATCACTCTTGTAACCGCTTATGAATACGTAACCACTCGAAGAACTGTCACCGTCGATGGAATGTTGAGGACCTGTTTTCGTTTATGTTACAGAAATATTAGAGTACCAAATTGTTATCTCTTCAGGGTTAACTTTTAGCCTGTGTGTGAAAGGCCATCATTATCTAACTTTTGTAAACACTTCCTTATATGGTCGTGTTTGGTAAAAAGTAAACTGATAGGGTAGAGGAATGCACTGGATAACGCCCCTGTGAACGGAACAAAACTGAAAGCCCGGGGAAGCAACGGCATCATTCAATTGATGAGACAACCATACCATAGCCGTGTGGCTTTTATTATTATTATTATTGTTATTGTTATTGTTTTGATAGAAAAGTAGTGAAAAGGTTGCTAGGGCTGACAGTGGCGGACCGTTAGTTCCTATTTTATAACTTGTATAACAGCTCCCCTATATCGCAGTAGCTATGGACGAGGCACGCGGATCAAACAAATGACTTTGACAGAAGTTTATTTATCATGATTAATTTATTTCCTATAACTAACTATTTTAACAAAGAAATAATGTTTAGTGAGAACGAAAAATTTGTATTNTAATTCGTTTAGTTTTGACACTATAACTGATAATTTGATAATGCATATAATTAAAAATATGAAATCTAAAGCATTTGGATGTGATAATTTAAATATAACACTTATACTTATATGTTGCCCGTATATTATTCCTTTTATTACGCATATTATAAATACATGTATAGATCAGTCTTACTTTCCTAAATCCTGGAAATGTGCAAACGTCATTCCTCTTCCTAAGGTTAACAATCCAACAGAGCCTACCCATCTTCGATCGATCTCAATTTTACCCGCATTGAGCAAGATTCTTGAAAAAGTTATGGAAATGCAAATTACTGCATTTCTAAATGCCAACAATGTCCTTCCGGAAAAACAATCTGGTTTTAGGCGTGGATATAGCTGTTCAACTGCTCTTTCTGATTTGACAGATGATATTTTTAAGTCAAGAGATAATAGTGAAGCTATGGTACTGGTCTTGTTAGATTATAGTAAGGCGTTTGACACTCTTAATTACGATATACTCAATTCAATTTTTCATGATATAGTTATTATTATTATTATTATTATTATTCCTATTATTATTATTATTATTATTATTATTATTATTGTTATTGTTTTGATAGAAAAGTAATGAACAGGTTGCTAGGGCTGACAGTGGCGGACCGTTAGTTCCTATTTTATAACTTGTATAACAGCTCCCGTACTTTAGTGTTCGAATTTGTAATAAATGGTGTCACGTCACCCATGTCCACCAAGTGTTCCGACATACAGTATTAGAAAAAACAATTGAATAATGGAAATCACTAAATTAAAGAATTTTTTTTAAACAGAACGCTCTATATCGGAGTGGCTATGGACGAGGCACGAGGATCTAACAAATGACTGACAGAAATTTATTTATCATCATTGATTTATTTCCTATAACAAACTATTTTAACAAAGAAATAATGTTTAGTGAGAACCAAAAATTTGAAGTTATCCGTTAATTTTACAAAAATACATATTATGTATTTTTGAAAAGAGGAAAATTTTACGAAGCTAAGTATGCACTAACAAATAGGGTGTTCCATTTAAAAAAAATAAAAACTTTTTTTAATTTAGTGATTTCCATTATTCAATTGTTTTTTCTAATACTATATAATAAAAATTCATAAAAAAAGCTTAAACTTTTGCATTAAAAACTTTTTTGTAATTTCAATAATAAACTCACAATAAGTTGTCAGATTATAGTGACTAACCCTGTTAAACCAGGGTCGATAATTTTTGAAACATAAAAAAATTATAGTAGGATGAAACTCATTGGAAAAGAAAGAGAATATAACAGAAATGAAAGGAAAAATAATTTACGGGCGATCTGAGGTCGGGTAGGGGAAGGGGGTGAGGTTTTAAGGGTAAAAAACGGTTTCCCTTAATTTCCGGAAAAACTACAAGTCTTATGGAAAAAAGTTAAATGGCTAAGTTGTAGTTAATAAAAAGATCTACAACTTTTGTATTTACACTTTTTTTACATAACCTCAAAATTTATGTGAAAAATTCAAATAACCAAGATTTTGGTTTTTTATTTTTATCTTTTACAAAAAAATTTTTTTTCACAAAATTTGGTGAAAACTTACCTATTTATGTCCCAAACACGCTGTAAGTTTTTTGATTTGAAATATTTATTTTTTCACCTTATTTTTACTTGATATCGAAAAAGCACCCTAATTTTCAATCGAAAATTCTCACGTCAAAATACCTGCTTTTTTAAAAACGTTGCTGGGCTTTTTTTTCGTTGAAATCTCTACTTTCTGATGGTGAAAAAAAATATATACATTACTATGGTAAGTTTTCTCAGGAAATGCAAAGAAACGAAAAAAACTAGAATCCGAAAATTTATAAAGTATCTAAATTCAATAGTACGATTTACATGTATATTTATATATTATCAGATTTTCTATGACATAAATGTAATTAGAATTTAATAAATCAACTTTATTACTGAAAAAAATAGCAGCAGTCAAATTTTTTAGATAAAATCCCCTTTAAATCCTATCTTTAATATTTAGAACAACTATTTTCGCATGTTTTTCGCAATCTTTATGTTTTATGGATTTGTAATTTTTTTGTTTATCAATGTAACATGGAATCTTACGTGTTTCGAGTAATTAAAGTGTAAATTTTAATAAATAGCTCAAAATTGGACATAATGATTAGAAAAAAATGTTTGGGATTCTAGTTTTTTTCATTTCTTTGCATTTCCTGAGAAAACTTACCATAGTAATGTATATTTTTTTTACACCATTAGAAAGTAGAGCAGATATTTTGACGTGAGAATTTTCGATTGAAAATTAGGGTGATTTTTCGATATTAAGTAAATTAAGGTGAAAAAATAAATATTTCAAATCAAAAAAATTACAGCGTGTTTGGGACATAAATAGGTAAGTTTTCACCAAATTTCGTGAAAAAAAAATTTTTTTCGTAAAAGATAAAAATAAAAAACCAAAAACTTGGTTATTTGAATTTTTCACATAAATTTTGAGGTTATGTGAAAAAAGTGTAAATACAAAAGTTGTAGATCTTTTTATTACCTTTTTATAAGATTTGTGGTTTTTCCGGAAATCAAGGGAAACCGTTTTTTACCCTTAAAAACTCACCCCCTTCCCGACCTCAGATCGCCCGTAAATTATTTTTCCTTTCATTTCTGTTATATTCTCTTCCTTTTCCAATGGGTTTCATCCTACTATAACTTTTTTCACTTTTTACCATTTTTGAAGGCTTAAGCACTGGTCTATGTGCAATATTGAATTTTAACTGTTTTATTGAAAGTATGTATGTAGTTTCTATATGGATTCAACGAGCAAAAAAAAGTCGACTTCTTCGATTTTTTTTTAAACTTTGAGATGTTAATCTACTTTGAATTTTATGACTCGTGTTTTTTTGTTTTTCCAAAAAACAATTTTGGAGTTCTGGATCATGACAGCATTATTCCGAAAATGAAAATGCATATTTTTTCAAGTGGCTGTCATTTCGACCTAAATCATACTGTCGAAACGGTTTTTTTCAGAATTCAAATTGCTTTAAAACTGAATATTTTCACGACCTTGCTTGGTGCTATCTCAGCAGTCGGAAGGGTGTTCAGCGAGTATCGTCCAACCACTTTCAAAAATATTCTATTTAATATTTGAATTCAGTTCTCAAAACTCTCCATTTTTCCAGGAAAACATTTAACATGAACAGGGAAAAGTACATTTAAAAAATTCGTCGACGATATTTTATTATTTATAAGTTTCGCTAGAATAGTTGGTTGAGCAATGCTCCGGAGTAAATTTCTTATATTTAATAATAATTGCCGGTCGAAAGGTACGTATTTCTTCATAGGTGCAATATCTGAAGTTTCCTGTTTGGGTAACGCTTTAATTTTACCTTATAAGGCAATGTTTTAATCCTCCACACAAATCGTGGTGTTATCTCTTATAAGCACGAAATCGTCACACAAGATAATCTGTAGCTTAGATTAGAAATTCCCCAGTTAATGCCAATGATGTTTTCGATTATTTTTAAGTACACTTTGTCTGTGAAATCGTGAAGTAATATTTTATCTCTTTTTTCCATTATTTTTAAGATGATGATTTATTTATACCGGTGTCGAATTTGTTTATTTTACATTGCCCCGTCTGACAAAATATTTGTTCCAGCCAGGTCGATTTTAATACAACTATCTATAAAAGATAGAATAAAATTTTCTATTTTTCAAAATAGTGGTGAAAAAGTGGCTTAGTATTTTCTTCTATTTTCTTCAGCTGCAATAACCAATATCTACTACAATCAAACTGTAGGCGTACCTCTCCTGATTTGTTTTCATGATTCGCATCATTATCTCAGTTAGTAATTGAGATACACAATTGAATTAAAGCGCCTCAAAACTAAAGAATAAACATGTAGTTAAAAAAAATTGGTCCTCGGAAAATCAACTTGGAAAAGTAGAACAAATTTTTAGTAATATGTGAATTTAGGTGCGAAAAAAAAATAAGAACACATCTACAGTTTTATATCGCACAATATTTTCTAAATTAGGCCACTAACCTAATAAATTCCGTGTACAGTTCTCGGACAAATATAATCTCGGCTTTTTCAAAGATTTTATGTCGGGGCTGTTTGCCAAAAGAACTTACTTATCTGCCATTAGCCTTGACGCAGAGAAGCGAGTTAATCTCTAAGCAATTAAGTGTTACGTGAGAAATATTAAAATACTTAATTCTTTTGTGGCGCAAGTACACAGATTAATACGATCCTTTGATCAAAATTAGATTAACTTTTTCCTGATTTCAGGATTGGCATTGGAAATAAATTGTTTGCTGTAGACACATATACACACGCGATTACACGAAATTGTACTTTCTCTGTGCACTAAAACAAAGCGTAGGCTTCGTATCATTCGTCAGTTTTCATAAAACAAAAGCAGAATGCGCTTCCTTAAGGTTACAAGTTGGCTGTGTGCATTTGTAGTTCATTAATCTTCCTCACGACCAATTGTCTTGCGTCTTTAAATAGCACTGATGAACATTCAACTGTAAGCCTAGTCATATTAAGTTTGAAAGTTTATGGACGAGACATCCGACTTGACTATAAGTCTATGCTTTGTCCAAAGGGACAGGAAGTTGTTTAAAAGTAAAACCATTTGGTCATGCAATGTGAATGTATTACGATATCGATAAGTAGGAAAACCTAATGCGTTAATGTGAAGCTTGTTGGATATGCAACGAACGTGACTCTGTTGTTATTTTCGATTGAGTGGCTGGGTGGGCTGGTAAATGCTGTATTTTTCTAAAATCTGGAAGCCCTATATCCGAGAAGCACTTTAGATCCTTGGCCAATGATTCTGAGAGCCTTAGAAAACATTTTATACAGGGTATATCATAATTAATAGCGCAAATTGAAACAACCGTAAGTAGACGATACTAGAAGCAAAAAAAGTCATAGTAAACATTGAAACCGTTTCAAAAGGGTGCACACATAAAAACGTATCTTTAATAATAAACTACAAATTTCTTTAAAAGCAATTGTTTCTTATGAAGAAATATTTATTTAATTTGATCATATATCTTTATTTCAGTATTACTCTTATATTTGGAACAATTCTATTTTATGTTTAGAAAATGTATTAGAATCAAAGATACATCCTAAATTTAAACATATAATATAATGTATTAAAACATAGTAAATTATAATGTAAAACAAATCAATTTCTTTAAAACAATCATGTTTTAAGGTTGCATCTACATTTTGGTTATTTTAATTTAAATGAACTTATTTAAAACAAATAAATCATAAGTCCAAATTAAAACACTTATTTTATCAAAGGAATAATAGTATTTATTGACATAAAACTATCATATCGTTAAATTTTCAGATAAACTGCATTTAAAGATGTGGTATAGTTGATTTTAGTATATTGTTTTAATTCAAAACTATCATATTTTTAAAACTACGGCGAAAAGCGTGGATTAACTTTCAGCGACAGCCAAAGGCATTTAGACTTTTAACTTCTACCACATGCAGTTACTCGTCTCGTATGTGTTTTATAACTTGCAGTGTAGTGTGAGTGTGTATGGTGTATAGTCTGTGGTGTACTGTACTGTGTAGTACATCGTAGGAGTGTGTAATGTAGTCTTAGACAAGAACAAGACTACTTAGAACATTTAACTGCTTCTGATTATGGTGTTAAGGAAAATTGCATTTTCATTGAACTGGATGACTTTCACATATATAAAAATATTAGTTGTGATTTAATGCATAACCTTTTCGAAGGAATCCATCGTTATGAAATGGCGAAAATTATTAACAATTTATTAACTAATAACTATTTTACATTAAGCTACATTACTAAATGCTCGAATTAAGTATAACTCTTATATGTATAAATAAAAACATTCCTCCAAACATTAAGTATGCATGAACAAATTAGAAACGGTTATATTACTGTCATCTTCATGCTTTCCTTAGTTTTAAATTTTCATTTAATTATTAGAGATTTAGTTCCAGAAAATGATAAAACATGGATACTATACTTAATTTTATTAGAAATAACCGAAATGTTATTTTTGTCTATCTTTAATGATGAATCCATTGATTTTTTAAAATGTCTTATTGAAGACCATCACCTAATGTGTTTAAAACTATTTAAAGAAAATTTAAAGCCTAAATTTAATTTTTTGCTTCACTACCCAAATATAATAAAGAAAATTGGACCTGTAATACATGTTAGCTCCATTAGATACGAAGTAAAACATAAAGATTTAAAATATTTAGCTACCCTTATTACATGTAGAAAAAATGTACATTTTTCACTTTGTATGCGGACGCAGCTTAAATTATCGTATAGAATTTTATCACAAAAGGACTAATAGACACGTTTGAACATGGACCAATTCAAAATTTAATAAAAGGAGACGTTATCCTTCCATCTAATTCAGAAATTTCATCTTCAAGTTTTTGCGTGCCATGGTTAAAAATTAATGGTATTTTTTACAAAATCAAGTCTTGTGTTTTATTAGGTATCCTAATCCTTCTTTCGGTATAATAGAAAACATCATTATTAATGAAGACAACAATACAATAATTTGTTTTCATTTCTATTTATTAATTACCTTAAATTATGATTTGCATCATAGTGCTTATTCTGTGAAGATCTCTGAAAATTTTGTAACGGTAGACATTAAAACTTTAGGAACAGTTAAACCTACCGTATTTCACACTGTCTCGGAAAAATTATTTATATTTTTGTGAATGTTATTTTATACATAAACAGCTAAGGAACATTAATTCTTAAAATTATTTCTTATATTTGTAATGTTTTGTGTATACGTTTATTTAAGAAAAAATACATTCCATTCAAACATACTCATACTTTTATTTTATCTTTCCTAAAAAAGTTCCAAATTTTTATTCCAAAGAAATATTTTATTTAATTCAGAAAAGTTATAGTCTCATATCAAATAAAACCATTTATTTATATTTAAAAAACATTAATTTTCCTTCAAACATATATTTTGTTTTGTTAGAACAAATGTAATGTTATATTAATTTTATAGTATATTTAAAATAAAATTACAAATATTTTCTCTAAACTAATGAAAAATTTGAGTCAACAATATGTACTATATTATTTCAATACATAAATATTTTTCATGTGAAACGTTTATTACTTAATTGAAATAAATATTTTAAAGAAATAATATTCTTTGTTGCGTGTTACCCATAATTTTTACGACTCTGGGAAAATTGGCATTTGAAAAGCATATTTTAAACCGGCAATGTTTTTTCTTTGGCGAATCGTTTTCAAGATAAATGGCGTTTTGGATCCGCCATCTTCAATTTTGCAGAGGTGATCTCGGATCAGAGATCAGTGTCCACAGAAACCCCCGTATACCAAATTTGGCGCGAATGTGTTATTTTTTAAAAATTTGGTCGGCCATCTTGGATCCGCCATCTTGAATTTTGCAAAATTGACCTCGGATCCGTGATCAGCGACCTCGAAAACCCCCGTATACCAAATTTGGCGTGAATCTGTTATTTTTTGAAAATTAGTAATATCTGACCTTAATCCGTTTTTTTGAGGTTAGAAAAAGACCCATCAATTCTGACCGCGGATTCACGTTCAGTGGGGTCTTAACCACATAAATGAATATTTGCTATTCTTGACATGTTTTTTGAGGTTAGGGAATTCCAGTGATGTGATAGCTCAACTCTGACTCCGGATTCATGATCAGGATAACTTATGTCGCATGAAAAGTACAGACAAGTTTTTTTTGTGTAGCTGTGTAATATAAGTATACTGTCTTTTATCACATTCCCTTAGCGCTATGAACATTCGAGTCCCACGTTGAGCGCCACGAAATCTTTCACCAACATTATTTCTTCTGGAATTACCTCTGAGGAGGAACTGGTATTTTTACAGAGTTCCCCGTGTATTGCCATCTCGCTGGCAAAGGGGCAAACAAGATTTTCGGACGCCTTTAAAACTGTTTTAGTGCTCAAAAGTAGTATTAATGATAATACGTCTACAAAATTGGAGTTCTGTATCTCAAATGGTTCCTGACATATCGTCAAAGTACTGAAAAATATTCTTTTTCTTTGACATCCTATACCTCGAAAACGATGCGTTTGCGGACTAAGACTTTTTCTACAATATCGGTAATTTACGTTTTATAATAGTAATCTTAGTAATTTTAATTATCTTGTAAAAATATTTCAAGTTTATTTTAAATTAATTCGAAGCAACGTAAAACAGCAGCAAAATTAAGCCTCGACTGATACGCACGAAATGAAAACTGTCAAGTCCGGTTCTTTATGAAAGCGCATCCTTATTGAATCGTCTTCGTGTGGTAAAAGTTATGAAGTTATTTATTTCAATATTATTGTACATTTAAGTGATTATTATGTAAACCAATTTCTACTTCAGTCTTTATCTCAAAGTGATCGAATTCCTGATAAGAAAATCACTCAACAATCGATTCTATGTAAAGATCTATCAAGGCTTGCTTTCGAATTTTTGTTAACGTATGCCTGGGTTATCATCGATTAAGCAATTAAACTGATCATACATCAAATTTGTACTTCGGTCCTACAAATTAAACACATAAGGTGAACGCCAGTCTTAAGTGAGTGCCTGTTAATCTAATCGATGTTTAATATCTTGGGCACGCACTATCGCTGTTAATAGGAAAAAAGTTATGAAAATAAATAATCGATTGTTTCATGGCTTTTTAGAACGTCATACGTCTTGTATCGAAATTTCGCTCTCAGTGAATGGCCAGAAATAGAAAAATTACCATTTCGATATTACTATAAAATGCATTTTTTTTTTTCGATATCTTGATTGATTTATTCCCGAAATTTCAAGTTTTAATGTTTATAAATAAACAAAATGGTCTTAGAACAATTTTTTTTATTATATCAAAGCGGCTTTAAAAATTGAAGAGGTATGAAATTACAATTTCCAATTGCATATCTTGAAAATAAAAGTCAAGACGAAACAAATCAGCCCTCACCCTCATAAGGCCCTTTATTATAACGCTAACAACCGTGTTTTTGTAATTGAAAAAATGCTATTTCTAATAAACAAATGCAAAAATTCGTAAACAAATAAATAGTTTTTTAACAAATTTTCAGGGTTTCTTAAGCATAACAAAATATAACCTTTACTGCAGTTTAGAGACGATTTATGCTCTTTTCTTCTATTTATAGCAAATTCAAATTTCGCTGTTTTTTTTTCAATTATTCAAACAAATTATTAATGGTTAAGTAGGTCTCAAATGAAGCGTTTTTTGAAAACCTATAAGTATAAACAAAAGCAAAAACTCCTGTTGGAGAGCGCTTTTTAATACAGCTAAAAAATTCCATTTTTGTGAATTTTTACATTATAATCATTGTTTAAACAATGATCTTGTTGTTTTAAATCGAAACTTTTTGAGAAATATTATTTCTTTTTGCCTAAACTAACGTTTAAACCAGTTTCAATCTGAAACGAATTTTTTTACACATTTTTTATATATTTATATAGCTTTATTAGAGAAAAAAGAGAGCTTTTTACAGGACGAAATTTGGGTATGTCTCTGGAAAAAATATAAGTGATGACGTCATTAGTCGTTTTTGTCAAAACCCAAATATAATACTTTCAGTTGAAAATGGAGCTTACCTCATCCTATTCAACACCACCTGTCCCAAATTTTATTTAAATTTTGTGTATCCTCACAATAGGCCCATACTGTCGAGTTTGGGACACCCTGTACAAAGTACATATACAAAAATCATTAACAACTAATTTCTGATACAAATTATTTGTTATTCAAAGTTGTAGCCAGTGAGAAAAGCATTCTTTGCGTGTGAACATTTCTAAATTTTGCCGCAAGTCATGTGAAGCGAAGAAAAAAGTATAGAATCCAAGACCACTTGTATCTGATCTGAACTTGATACAACCGTCTGCGTCATACATATAATTAATTATATTACTTGCCACTGTGAGTCACACAAATACGTTACTACGTACTGCTCCTATGTTACTATCACATCTCATGGTTATTAGCCCCGCCAAATTTTTATCTTTTGGAAATACCACGCGTGATAACTATTTATATATTGCCATTTTATATTTGGTTGCTGATCTGCCGGTGATATCAGATATATCGGAATTACCAAAACGAGAAAATCGAATTTATTCTCGTGTTTATTTCTAAGACCACCGGAAATGTGTGGTAGGGGCAATAAATTATTTACGAGTAAAAAATAAAAAAGTAGTTTTGTCTCTGACGCTTCTTCAATAGGTCTTGACGCAAGGTAGTGCCGCATATTTATAGTTAAAAAAAAACGGACAGAACTAAACGAAGACCATCTAATGTTTCCCTCTAATCGTTCACAGGATGTTAAAATACACACCACAGAGGACAGAGGAGGATCGAAAAGTGGATATCCGTTGCTAAAAGCAAAAATGTCCGTTTAATATTCAGGATCCACCTGCCTGAGTAACTGACCTTGAAAGTGGACGGTGGCTTTGATTGTTCAAATTGGCGGTTGGAATATCGTTAAATTTTAAAGTCATAATTTTTACTCACTTTTGAATCACGCATTAGATTTAATGAGTTTCATGTGCTTTGTACAGGACAAGTCCAGTTTGAATAATAAAATAGTTGTCGTTTTCAGCACTTTATTATACATAAAGTCCCGTAAATACTTGTACAAAGGAAGACCACATATTCCGGAACTCAAAATATGTAAATTTCAGGAGGATCAGTTGCCACGAAAAAATGTAGCCACTTCGTGATCACAGTTTGTACATAATGTAAACTACGTAAAAGTGCTTTGCAAAAAGAACAGTGCATGCTTTGTGCCATGTCGATTAGTTGATGCCCTCGAACGGTGTGCTGAGGTTCTGGCTCCACAATCTTCTCTTCCACAGCATTTTTCCAGCTTCTGCTATTTTTTGTTCTAATTCTCAAGCACTCATACTTTCTTTTAGTCACCAAACTTCCTCTCTACCGACTCTGTTCTTCATCCAACATTTTATAGGTTAAATCAATCAGCTGTGCGAGCGATCGGATAGCATAATGTATACCTATATACATGACAAGGACTGCCAACTTACAAATAATAAACTCGGCATACTTGTGCGCTGTTGCAACTTTTGGCATTTATTTATGCATATTGGTTAAAAAATTATATTTGAGAAATGGAAATACATAATTTTAAGTATTTTAAACTTGATTTTATTCAATATCTACAAGCAAGTATCTCAATCCACTTATTTTATGAATATTTTTCTACATAGAAAGTATTAGGACTCCNTTGGCATTTATTTATGCATATTGGTTAAAAAATTATATTTGAGAAATGGAAATACATAATTTTAAGTATTTTAAACTTGATTTTATTCAATATCTACAAGCAAGTATCTCAATCCACTTATTTTATGAATATTTTTCTACATAGAAAGTATTAGGACTCCCGCTTCAAAGATAGTTACGCTCATACAGAGAGACATATAAATCTAAGATGAGTGTAATTAAAAAATTTTTTAAACTGAATTACGTGTAATTAGAAAGTGTGGTTATTTCTAATAATCTAACAAAAAACATTCGATTAAGAGTTTTTGTACTCTACCAAGCTTTAAGTATTTCGTTTTTATTATCAATAAATCACATTTTTGACGGCAATTAAAACAGATTTGTATCAAAACTGCGTTGGTGGTGACTAATCAAATAATTAGTTACGTGAGCACAGTCAGGAATTAAACACCTTTATAAGAGAGAAAAAACTGTAATAAACTCTTACCTTAAACATAAACTAAGACTTGAAGTTGTAACGTTACTCGTCAAAAAATATGAGCATAGGTAATTGGGAATTTTTTAATGCAATTTGGAAAAAATAATTTAAGGTAAGTTTCTTTAAAACACCCTGTATCGGTTTGTTTACAATTCACCCCAGAGAATTATTTCAAGTATTTTAAACTTGATTTTATTCAATATCTACAAGCAAGTATCTCAATCCACTTATTTTATGAATATTTTTCTACATAGAAAGTATTAGGACTCCCGCTTCAAAGATAGTTACACTCATACAGACAGACATATAAATCTAAGATGAGTGTAATTATTTTTTTTTAAACTGAATTACGTGTAATTAGAAAGTGTGATTATTTCTAATAATCTAACAAAAAACATTCGATTAAGAGTTTTTGTACTCTACCAAGCTTTAAGTATTTCGTTTTTATTATCAATAAATCACATTTTTGACGGCAATTAAAACAGATTTGTATCAAAACTGCGTTGGTGGTGACTAATCAAATAATTAGTTACGTGAGCACAGTCAGGAATTAAACACCTTTATAAGAGAGAAAAAACTGTAATAAACTCTTACCTTAAACATAAACTAAGACTTGAAGTTGTAACTCGTCAAAAAATATGAGCATAGGTAATTGGGAATTTTTTAATGCAATTTGGAAAAAATAATTTAAGGTAAGTTTCTTTAAAACACCCTGTATCGGTTTGTTTACAATTCACCCCAGAGAATTATTTCAAGTATTACAAGCATTAAATTTTGTTATGGAGATGTTTGTAAGAAACGAAGGATTAGGTATAATTGTTATTACCTATAATAGTCCAGTCACTGAAACATTTTGGCTACCAATTTTGTCGGATGGAATGGATTGACGTGAAATTTGAACTGTAGCTAGGAAATAGCCCAGGAAACAAAAGTTATATAGTGCCGATGTGTGCTTTTACCCTAGGGATGGATGCCACCCCTTCTGGAGGGTGGAATTTTTTTTATTAAAAATAACGAAGATTTTTTGTTCTTATAGAACAAAAAATGTTCTATAAGAATTTTTTGTACAGTCAATACTTTTTGAGTTATTTGCGCCTAAACATGGTCGTTTTTAGCCCAAAAAATGCATGTTTTTTAACCATTTTTCGCGAATATCTCAAAAACTACAAGTTTTATCAAAAAAAT
>NW_019416227.1:16939-232805 GCF_000390285.2 Anoplophora glabripennis | reverse complement strand
TTTCTATAAGGGGTAGGGTTTTTTATGAGGGGTAGGTCTTCCATAAGGGTTTTTTAGGTGGCTGAAAAGCTGCAATATACCATAGATCATTTCAAAACCAATAAAAAGTTTATAATTCAACATACCTATGCATACCATTAAAACATCTCAAGCTTTCAATAATATTTTATTTTATTATAAGAGATGCTTTTTAAGGGTTGCAACTTTGTAATGAGTCGTAAGCTTTCTAATTAATAACAAAAGAATATTTTAAACTGTTAAAAACTTTTTTTTCTATTTTCTTGGCCATGGAAGGTTAGTTTTTAAGGATTTTTAAGGGTTGAAAAGTAATTAAATTTCATAAATTATATTAAAAAACATGAAAGGAACATTACCCAACATATTTGAACATAGTATATTGAATCTTTAAAATACGTAAATCTGCGATTTTCGCATTTTTTTCGCACAAGGGTAGTTTTTACCCCCAAATAGAAAAAAGTACACATCTAGACAATATAACTTTTGAAGTGGGGGGGTCAGATGAGCTTGTATGCAAATTTTCCGGAAAATCCATGCTATCCGAAAAAACTGGGAGCTTTTACCTTATTTTCGCTTTCAGTGACTGGACTATAATAGGATTTACTTTCTATCTATGATAAATAAAATCACATCAAGAAAGTAATAAGTAACAATAAATAACTTGCTAAAAATTTCACATGTTAATAAAATAGATCAATCGATAAATAGCATGATAGCAAAATTATTTCAATTGGATGAGACAAGATAAAAAGCGTTTGGCACGTTTTTACAAAGTTTGTTCTATACATTTATACATAATATTACTCTTGATTTTACCTCTACAAATTAGGTATAACAAGAGTAAAATATGAAAGAAGCGGTTTGCTAAAAAACGAGTATTATTTATACCTCTCAAATTTTTCACTGTAACTTTTGCAACTGGAAAACCCTTTCTAGTTTTTATCAATAACTAAACGTGTAAGGTACTTGAGACATATGTTTTCGAGAATTACATTAGATGAGTTATCTGTAATTTTGAGAAAGACTTAGTTTACATATAATATGTTTCATGGGAATTGTTATTTTCTCAGGAAAAACAAAATTTGCTAATGTTCCATCGAATTTGTTGATGAAAATTACGTATTGACGCTAGTGTGAACATTTTTTTAATTGTAGGAAGCTATTTATTTAAATTGAAGATTTAATTTAATAAGATTTTTCAAAATATATAGTTTTTCAATTTGTTTGAATTAGCTTAATAGGTTTGAAATAGACTAAAAAATGGTAACAAATTAAAAAAAAAATCGCTATCTAGCGCGCCAGTTATCTGTGGTCAGTCCGCATTATCGCAGGAGGATGCGGACAAGCAATTCCCGTCACTGCGTGGCATTTATATTTTATCTCCATGGAATTATGGATTTTTTTCCTGGTCTTTGTTGTTAATTTATAAATTTCACGGGCCATAATCTTCGTAAAATGTTCATTTAATGCACCGTAACACAATAACAGTAAGTAAGAGATCCAGCGGGCTATGAAACCAGGTATTCCGATGGTTATACCATTGCGATTGTTCAATTCAGTGCGAAATTTATTGCATTTTTTAACGTTAATAAAGAGATCAACGACCAAAAACGCAAATTATACAAGTGTCGTTTCATAAACGCCAGACATAATATTATATTTACTTTATTTATTTATTTAAAGTACAGCTGCCCAGACAGATACAAATCCAATTAAAGGGCAGGAGAAACAATAAACGATTACATAAAAAAGTATAATACATGAAAATACAAAGTGAACACAAAATAGTTTAATAAAATATTATAAATAATTTAAAATTGTAACATATAAAATGATGGTCAGGTTATAAATCTGAATTTTAAATACAACGTCTTATATTACTGACGGTACAGTTTAAAATATCAAATTTGGTACTATAATCATTTACAGTATTGTACGGGGTGTTCTTAAATAAACGACCGAAATTTACGCGGCACTAGATGAAGTCATTAATGAAGTTCCTATGAATGTATACGTTCTAAATCTAAATGTACCACACAAGTAATTTTTTTTATGAACATACAGAAAAGATTTTAGGGTTAGTTTTGAAAAATGCTGTTTTTTTTCTTCTAATTAAAGTTCATGGAAATGACTTGCGCGCTAGAGAACTGACATATAGCGGTATGCAAAATTGTTTTTCCAGCGCCTTCTATTTGATATGATTTAGAAAGAGAGCACAGTAAACTAAAGTCAGGCTGAAAGTTCTATCATTTTTTCTGAAAAATTTCATATGGCTGGAAAGAGAATAACAAATCTATCAAGATATGCAAAAAAATTTATATAATCTCATTTAAAAAACCATCGATGGCGTCTCCATTCATCTAAAGTGCGACGAAAAAAAAAATTGTGCGTCAGTATAAAGAAAAAAATACCCCCATTGAAAAATATATGTACTTTACAGGGTGTTAAAAAATGGGTACTCAGTTATAGCTCAGGGCCTTTATAATCACACAGACTGTATACAACTTTTTGTAATTAATTTTTAAATTGACAGTTCAAAATAAGATGGAAGCCGCGGATAAATAAAAAGAACATTTTTTTTTACTATTGCGACTATTGTTATAAAACAATTTTCAAAAAACTTTTTGTTTTAATTTTTTTCTTTTCTTTGTACAGCGAAAGCAACCCTCAACGGTATGAATCGGGGTCGAAATCTGGTTTGGGTCATCAACTTTAATTTTAATTTTATTAAAAGTTGATGAATAGAAGCATAGGACGAAAAAGCGGAATCGTGCTGGAAATAATTGGATTTTGTTTTCTTCAATGTCCGGGACTGATTTTCTTGGTGAGACACCACTCAAATAATATTTGCTACTGTTTGCTTATACAAGACACGTATTAAAAAATTTCAAGCGTTTCGCCTATTTTACTTCACATTCCTGTCATTGGCCGAAACCTTCTGTGTTTGTAAAAGTCAGTCCCGCTAAATTGTCAACAATTTCTGCCGTAACTTTCGTCGGTGCTCAACACGAACATGACCATAATTTCTGCATACGCTCTGAGGCCACGCTGTTTCGTATTGACCTACAATGCTCAATGTAAACATATTCAGCCTCAGTGTTATATAAGGAGTCCCAAATAATGTTCGAAATTCGCCTACGTTTCGAAAAGAATTCGCTAATCTTTGAAAGATCTCAATACATGAATTTTTTAAATCGTTCTTCTAAAAACGTTAAAAAATTTTTAGAAGATGCTCCGGATATTAACACTTCCGCAAAAGCGACAAAGTAGCTGAAAAAATCTCTAAGATTCTCTTCAACATTAATTCAGGATTGGGAAGAAAATATTTCAATTTTTGTTTCAGCTGAATCGGTGGTAGGCATCTTAAACCAATTCAAAACAACACAAAAAGGCAACGAAATTAACCGCGAATGATACGCACGAAATGAAAATTTTTATGTGATGTAAATTCCTGTTCTTATGAAAACGTATCTTTTTATTGAAAAAAGTCATTCTTGTTAAAATGTTCTGCTTGTGTTCAAATGTACAAATAAGAATTGATAGAATAAGTATAGAAATTGCCTATTCGGGGTAAATATTTTTACAGCCGAGGACAGATTTTCCATCCACCCGTTACACGATCGACGGTATCGCTCGCGAAAGACACAAAGCGATCGAGGTGGCCTCGCGGGTGGCAATTGTTTGGGCGGGATGCCTTGTTGGTATAAGGAGAGCACAAATAACTGTCGACCATGGCCTCCTAAAGACCGTTCAAGTTTACGTTTATGCAAACATTTTATTAAACGCTAATGGGCTTATTTTTGCCAGCCCAGATTAGAAACCTTACGTGCGATTGGGAGCGGGCACTTTTACCATATTCGGTACTGTACCCATGAATCGCGCTGCGATATTTTTGAAATTTGAAACATTCGAAAGCTGTCTATACTTGAGTTTAATAAGAGGTAGTGCTGTTGTCTCACGCACTTAACATAATTTTGAAGGTATGTTAAAGTAGGCTGGTTCCTAGGATAATCTATAAAAAATTCTAAAGCTGACCATACACTACATAGGGTGGGACAGCTTTGAGTGATTTTGACAGAATTTGTTGAATAATTTTCAATTCAAAATACTAAAAAAGAAAAAAAATTAAATAAATGACTCAATAGTGACTTTTTTAATACATGGAGTGGGGTCAGTTTCTTTTGGACACTAATCTGAAATTGTTATTTTAAAAAAATAATAATTTCAGATTAGTCTTAAATATATCGTAGTTATAATTCGTTGTTTAAACTGCACTTACAATTTTGTCTACGCCGCTACTGGGCGGCTCCCGTATCGAAGTTTTATCAGTGTTGCCAATTGTTACATTTTTAAGAAACTATCCGAACTTATTTTTTTATGGCATAGCTTTAGTTTGTTTTCATTATTTCTTTGGCTGCTATGTCATTTTTAAAACAACTATAAGAAACTAATGGATTACATATTTTTTTATGTCTTGTCGATAGCGACGAAACGCCTAACATTAATTTTGCCTGATTCATTAAATATTGACGAATACATATGGGGCATTCCACGCCATATCGACCACTTTTAACCCTGACCGCTTTCGATTTGGCTGAAACTTTTTTATTGTTTTCTACCCCATTGAAAACCATTGAGAATTTTTTCAAATTTTTTCACCCAACTCGAAAAAGATGAATTTTTGAAAAAAATTGCGTTTTTTTAAAATAACCATAACTTTTTCAAAAATTGAATTATCGGGTCGTTTATTTTTTCAAAATTTTTGTTTTTAAGTATACTTTTTGAAAAAAAAAATAGATCAAAATTATCTTGACCATCCATTGTTTTTTCAATTTTCGAAAAAAATACGAAAATGTCTCGATGATTGCCATTTCTGAAAATGTTTATTTTTTTCTTATAAAAAACTGACATTTTCTATAATACTCAAATTTTTTCACTGGTTTTTTCGTTTTCTATTTTTTTATTGAAATTTTTTTTTTCGAATTTAGCTTATTTCACATAACACCATTTTGAAAATGTATATAGAATCCCAAAGTTGGAAAAAAATATATATGAAAGAAATAATTGAAAGTGGTAAATATGAAAAAATTGCGATTTTTTTTTTGAAAAAATAGTATAAATTTTTTGTATTTTATTTCGAGAACTACATCCAAAAACAAAGCAAATTAAAAAAAGTTGTTATTTGGTCCATTTTTGGACAATCAGTGGGCTTTAAAAAAAGACATGCAACGCATTTGAACTCAAATAAATCATTTTAAAACCATCCTCTTTTGATTTTTTGAAATTGTCATCAATCGCTGCATAGAATAATTTTTTTCAATTTTGGGATTCTATAATTTTCCAAAATTTTCAAAATGGCTAAATTTGAAAAAAAAACATTTTTCAATCAGTAAAAATAATAGAAAACGAAAAATCAAAAATGGTAATCATCGAGAAATTTTCGTTTTTTTTTTCGAAAATTGAAAAAATAACTGATAATTCTAGATAATTTTGATCTATTTTTTTCAAAAGGTACATTTATAAACAGAAATTTTAAAAAAAACGTCACGATATCTCAATTTTTGAAAAAGTTAGTTATTTTAAGAAAAACTTTTTTGAGTTGGTTGAAAAAATTTGAAAAAATTCTCAGAGGTTTTCAATGTGGTCGATACTTGCAAGTAAAATCAATCAAATAATTACTTTTGTCCTTTTAATAAAAATTGTTACCATTTATTTACAGTACTATTTAATTAGTGAATTTCTTTGTCAATGACCTCTAGCATTGACCTAGCTTGGGTAAACTATACTACGGTCACTTTACATATTCCAACGAAGTAAACAATTACAGATAGTCGCACGGGGTGAACATAAAATTAAAACTATTTTAAAAAGATAAAATTTGAAACAAAATAAGGTAACATTTCTCCTTTTTTTCTTATCCAGCCACTTCTTCCTTTGAATCGGTATTAGACATCTTAAATCAATCCAAAACAACATAGCAACAAAATTTAGCTGCGATTGATAGGCACGAAATGAAAATATTCATGCAATGTGAATTCCGACTCTTTTTATGGAAAAAAATAATCTTTGTTAAAAATTTTTATTTACAAATAAGTACATATGTAATTTTAAATGAACCAACATATACAGGGTGCTCCTGCTAATAAATTATTCGAAATATAGGACCTTAGAACTCCATAATACACTATGCCAGATAAGAAACACACATCGCTAATTTTTTGTTCAAAACATTTAAAATGTATAGGATGTTTCCGGACCGTTTAAGCCATAGGAGTTGTTAACAAAAACATTTTTGGGTTCAAATTTAATAATTTGGAAAAGATCCTAATTTATTAAAAATTGTAACAATTTTTTACTTACTTAAAACTTAAGTAGGCCTTGTCAGGAATAAAAAAAAATGTTTTTTCTGCGTCGATAAAGTACCCCTATTTTCGTGTAAGATATTGAAAAATTCTATTAAAAGAAGTTTCTGATAATTTTTAACAGAATCAGTTAATTACCGTTGCATTTCAAAATGAGAACTAATTGTAGCCAAATTTCGCATATGCATATAATTTTAATTATCAAAAACTTTTCCTTATCTTAAATGAACATTGCGTTTTTCTACACTGTATCTTGAAAAGTGGACTGAATCTGATTTTTGGCTATTTTTTTGCACAAAAGTGACTGTCCTTTAAAAAAATTAAAAAAGTGATCTAAGTGACCTGTCCCGAATTTCTGGAATTATTAAGTTCTTTTTCCAAAGATCTAAATCCAAAGAGGTGAGAAACTAGAATTTAGTTAAGTAAGTCAAAATGATAATAATAATGCGACAAATGTCACTTGACAGATCATAAGCAAAGGAATATCGATTTATTTTTGTAGACAATCATTCTATTTCTTTTTAATGAACAGCCTGCTTGTTGTTCAATTTTACCTCTAAAGATGCTCATACATATATTTACTAAAGGTATCCATACACGTGGAGAAGTTCCTTCGAATCTGAAACGTTATCCTTGCGTGTACGGTGGCCTTAACGTCGGTGAGGGGCTTCCCGCTGCACCGTCTAGAGTTTATAAATTTAGCATCGCGAAGCCTTTCTACTCTCCTTTCTCGGTAAATATAATAACGGCCGCTTCTAGCAAAAACTAGAACGGGTGAAACGGCGTACAGATCTTCCGTTTGTGTGTTAATAAGGGAGTAATGAAAGTCGCGCGCAAGAGACGCTTCGAGATAATTGCCTGAACAAATGTTCACCGACCGGCGAGTCGGAGAATTCGACGTTGCTTTGCATTTTAATGCTTTACGGACCGCATCTCGTTAGAGGCACAAAGACGTGGAGTTTATGGGTATGGTGGTGCTCGACGCGGTGTGCAGTAACGTACTCGTAAACTGGCATTTATGGCAGATAGAAGATAAAACAGTCTATTACGAAAAAAATTTATTTATTTATTACTTGTTGTTTTATGAAGTCCTTGTTTTAAACATAGTTGACAATCAGTCTCTTCTTTAAGGACTTTTATAAGGTACCTATTTCAAATTTTCACTGAATTTTCCAATTGGAATTACGACTTCAGTTATATACACCGCACACGGTCAATCCCGGCCAACGTAGAAACCCAAACCACAGCCCAAACTACCCGTCACGAGAAATAGAAAGCGCTGCGCGGAAAATTCATTTTTCACTATTTTTAGAAAATTTCCGCCAAAGTTCTTTATGAAACTAGGAGCCGCAGCAGATGATACCACCGAAAGCCTATGCTGTCGATAGAGCAGCCACCCATAACGCGCTGCAGAGTTTAAGGTTTCGAAAATTAAAAACTTCCCTGAAAAATGCGATACTCGAACTATAGTCCAGTCATTGAAGCATTTTGGCTACCATTTTTTTCGGATTGAATGGATTGACGTGATATTTGAACTGTAGCTGGGGAATAGCCCAAGAAACAAAAGTTATATAGTGCCGATGTGTGCCTTTACTCTAAGGGTGGATGCCACCCCCTTCTGGAGGCTGGAAATTTTTTTATTAAAAATAACCACACGATTCGATAGAGGGACGATTTCTAAGCAAAAAATGTTCTATAAGAATTTTTTGTACAGTCAATACTTTTTGAGTTATTTGCGCCTAAACATGTTCGTTTTTAGCCCAAAAAATGCATGGTTTTGAGCCATTTTTCGCGAATATCTCAAAAACTACAAGTTTTATCAAAAAAATGATCATAAGCAAAAATGAAGGTAATTAAATAGCAAAGAGATTGCTTTTTTATTTTTGTAGGTGGTATAGAACCCGAGTTATGACTCCCAGAAGTTGAAGTCAATTTCGAAGATAGCTATAATCGAAACGTTCAACGTCCTGTAGCGGAAAAATTAAAGGTTTTTCGAGGAAAACTTATATAACACTTATTAAAGTTCTTGAAAAGACCTTTAAATTGAGTGGTGGTAGAAGTCGTTAGCATGAAAACTAATGAAGTTACAATCAAATTAAAATGATTGTGTTGATATTTGAGAAAAAAAAAATCGGTATTAAAATCAATGAATTGAAGGAAAAAAAATTAAACGTATTCCTTGTGCAATTTACTTTATTTATGTATTAACAGTAGATTCTGGAAATTTGAACGATTTTAGAAGCCTAAATTAAAAAAAAAATCATTTACCTACTCTTGAATAAAATTTTTCAATTTTTAAAACATTCGCCTTTTTTTAAATATTTTAGAAACTAACAACAGTTATAAAAAAAATTATTGAATAAGAAATTGTAGGTTTTTTCTTACTAACCAATTTGTTTTTTTTTAATTTTTGTAGGAGAAAATTTGACTGTTATGACCGTTAGAAGCTCAAAACTAAGCTCCAAGACTGCCTTTCCTGAACCCTTTTAGTTTACAAATCTAAAAAACGAAGGACTCAAAAAAACTGCACTGTCCTACAAAAATTTAAAAAAAGCAAATTGTTCAGTAAGAAAAAATCGACAATTTCTTATTCTATCATTTTTTTATAACTTTTGTTAGTTTTTGAAATATTTTGAAAAAAAAGGCGATTTTTTAAAAAATAGAAACATTTTATTCAAATGTAAATGAAATTTTTTTTAAATTTAGGCTTCTAAAATCGTTCAAATTTCCAGAATCTACTGTTAATACATAAATAAAGTAAATAGCAGAAGGAATACGTTTAAATTTTTTTCCGTCGTCATTAATTTTAATACCGATTTTTTTTCCCAAAAATCAAGACACTCATTTTATTTCGATTGTAACTTCATTAGTTTTCATGCTAACGACTTCTACCACCACTCAATTTAAAGGTAACTTTAATAGGTGTTATATAAGTTTTTCTCGAAAAACCTTTAATTTTTCCGCTATAGGACGTTGAACGTTTCGATTATAGTCTTCGAAATTGACTTCAACTTCTGGGAGTCATAACTCGGGTTCTATACCATCTACAAAAATAATAAAAGCAATCTCTTTGCTTTTAAATTATCTTCATTTTTGCTTATGATCATTTTTTTATATAAAACTTGTAGTTTTTTAGATATTCGCGAAAAATGGCTGAAAAACATGCATTTTTTGGGCTAAAAACGAACATGTTTAGGCGCAAATAACTAAAAAAGTATTGTCTGTACAAAAAATTCTTATAGAACATTTTTGTTTAGAATTCGTCCCTCTATCGAATCGTGACGTTTTTAATAAAAAAGTTCCCACCCTCCAGAAGGGGTGGCATCCACCCCTAGGGTAAAAGCACACATCGGCACTATATAACTTTTGTTTCTTGGGCTATTCCCTAATTACAGTTCAAATTTCACGTCAATCCATTCCATCCGAAAAAATTGGTAGCCAAAATCTTGAGTGCCTGGACTATAAGCAGATATTGACTCGTATTTTTAAATTATTTGGCAATTAGCTGTTCTCCATTTTAAACGAACTTTTGAAGCGCAGAGCTAGAGATTTAGAGCTTAATTTTGTAACATTTAATTTGATCTCTTAATAAAATAATATCCAGCCTCTAATCCTGTTTGATAATCGAGAATTTTGTTACGTTTTAATCGATTTTTTTCAAGTTCTAATTAAAATATTTAATATGTACTACCTATTTTAATATTTATTTAATCACTTTAACTACTGATTCTAAAAGTTTTATTTATATATCGAGGCAGCGTATCATGTCCAACGAACGTCTTACTACTTCGCGTGGGCAAGTAAAAGTTGGTATACTAAACAACCGGCAGCTAGTGAACAAATCATGAATACATTAATACCGATATTAAAGATAATAAAAGATTTAATGGGTCGTTATTTAGAGTAGAGAAAACACGACATGAATTATTTGCGAAATATCTTCAGGCATTTGGAACGGATCGAATGATGAAAGCGTATTGTTTCAAAAATTGCAACTGCCCATCTAGTTCTCGTTTACCGTTATAGAATACATAGTCGACCCTGTCCCATTTTAAAAACAATTTCGGTTTTGGTCATTGCAGCGGACTGGTCATATGCCGGCGGTGATAAGTCATCGATAGGAGTACGGCACAGACAGTGACTAATAATGCTATTAAAACCTCAATAATTAAAATCCGCATACAATCAAGCATGTACGCAGGACACACAGGCTGTCTTGCGGTGACGGCCCACTGGAATTTTTCAGAGAATGCTTCAATTTCAATTTTGAAAATTTGGGCTTTGGGGTGTTCGGGGGTGGTCGGGGTGGTCTCTTACGGTTATACTAGAAGTAGTTGCCAACTTCGTTATTTTAAATGGAACACCCTATACTTACAGATATTGGATTAAGTTTACAAGAGGACAAATGGACCAAAGAGTGAAAGATAAGAAAAAAGACATTCCTTATAAAAGCTTTGCTTGTTAGTCTAGGAGCCAGATAGGGTTCCGTGGCCAGTCAGAGTGCCACGACTGCAAACAACTTATTTCATAAGTATTTTGACCTCCTGAATCCAAAAAACTTGGGCGCGAAGCCTGAAAATGGTCAGTTTAATTGTTATTAACAATTTAAATATTTAAATGGTTTAAAAGTTTATTTTTACAACTAGTACAATTTTTTATGCGTTACGTTTTCTCATAACAAACATATTTTTTTGAAAATTAAAAAGATTAGAAATATGGTAAAATTGGTGCGCGCGGAGACGACAAATGTAATATATTTTCACTAAAGCAATAACTTTGGTTAAAGTTAATCTTTTTTAATTTTCAAAAAAATATGTTTATTATGAGAAAACGTAACTATTAACGCATAAAAAATTGTACTAGCTATAAAAATAAACTTTTTGCTGCCATTTAATTTGTTAATAACAATTAAACTAACCACTTTCAGGTTTTGCGATCAAGTTTTTTGGATTCAGCAGCTCAAAATACTTAATAATAAGTTGTTTGCAGCCGTGGCACTCTGATTGGTAGCGGATCCCTATCTGGCTCCTAGATTATGTTTAGAAAATACGAATCACCATGACGAAATTCAATTTTGTTGTACAGGGTGGGTAAAAAACACAAAAATGTTATTTTGAGTAAGAGAAAACATACCTTATTTTGTAAGATACGAAGAAAAGGCATTCTTGATTAAAGTTTTTGCTTGAAAAATGAATAAGAATCACGTTATCAAAAATTTAATTAAGTGTTCTATAGCACACCTCTAATCAGAGTACCCAGAAAGAAATCAGAAATTCCTTCAGATATTTAAGGAAGCAATTAAAAAAATGTGTTCAGTAAGGAGGTGTCGTTTTTTAAATTTGATATCTTCATCATATTGCTTTGTTTAATTTTTTTAGCTTAATTGTTGTAATTATGTTCGTATTATTTAAAAAATATACTTGAATAAGACGTATTTTAGTTTTTTCAAGATACAGGTTGTCAAACTTTTAAAAAAAAACCGTTTTTTCGTAAAAATCTTAACAATCCTTTTGGGGATTTTATTGAAATTTGGCAATGTTATTTATGGTGAAAAGGGGCTAATTTAGCCCCAACTAGATTAAAATTATTAAATCCAGTGGCGTCCCGGTGGCACCTTAACCAATATTTTTGACAAAAAAAATGCGCGCCACTGACATTTTAAAACTTTTATCATTTTTTTTCGCATTAAACAACTAAATATACAACTTTTTTGTCCCTTGAATATTTTTCGTATCTTGCTCCCTTTTTGTACAAAAAAAATCACTTTATTGACAAAAAAAATTTTTTTAATAATTATTAGCAAAATACAAATTTTTTTTAGCTAGCATCTATTTTTTTAACAATTTCTAAGGCTAGAAGATACTATTGATATGGAAAAAATAACAGGTAGGTACACCTCAGTTTTTGATAGTTTGGTAGTTTTAATTTTTTATTATTTTGTACCAGGGACACGTAATAAAGTAATTTTTTTTTTTTTTCTCCAGAAAGGAAGCACGGTAAGAAAAAAGTTCAAGAGATAAAAAGTTGTATTTTTAGTTGTACAATAATTACAAATCAAATAGATTTTTTCAAAAAAAAACTTAGCAGCGCTGGAATTTTCTAGATTTAACACACTCAACAAACAAATTAGACGAGCAGAAAAATTTCCAAATTTTCAAAATTCAGATTTTTTTTCAATATTTAATGAGTATTTAACGCGAAAAAGCGAGAAAAGTAACGCAAAGAAATTAGTTTCACCTTGATCGTTAATCATTGATGTTCAAGGAGCAATAAATCTGCTTTTATTTTTTTATAAAACTGACGATTCAGGAAAAGAAAACGGTGCGACCCATCGATTTCAAAATTTACAGGCCTTATGAGCATGTATTGAGCTAAAAAAAACCTACAAACATTAGTACTTTTCGCAATATTGGCAAAGTAGTCGTTGTTTTTCCAAAACAGCAGAAATAGTCATTTTTCAACTTTTTCAAATTGAGTATGAAAAATTGTTTTCTCAAACATACCAAAAGACCATTGATTAAAAAAAAGATGACTTCACTCGATAGCCGATATCTCTCAATGAGAAATAATCGTACAGAAAATAATAAAAAAAAGCAAATTGAAGCCGAAGAATCAGGCTAAATGATCTTGGCATTGATTAAGCCAGAAAAAAAAAATCTGAGCATGTGGTTTTGAAAATAAAAATTGTAAAATTTTTGTTTTGCATTATTTCTTTTGATTGCGACGAGTGACGTTCAAACAATTTTGTATTTTGAATGAAAAAATTTTTCATTCAAGATGCTTCTTTTTTTTCTCGATACGACCATTATTCACAAAGTTACAGCCTTCCAAAAAAAATTTGGAAATTTTTCTGTTACTTTAATTTTTTTGCTGTTTAAATTCGGGACAAACAGAAAAGTTGGATTAGTTTACTTCTTCTATTTTTCGAAGCAAAGAAATTGGCAAGAGTTGTAAAAAAAGAACCCCGAAATAGAAATATTTGAAAAATATGTATTTATTAAAATATATTGTGCTGGAATAAACATCCCCTGTTAGTTCTCAGTCACAGTGTGTCCTTAATATGTAGGTATTTGCCAAAATAGTTGATACTAATTTATTTAGCTGTGTCGACAACTCAAATTTTATAAAATTTTGTAGAACGTATTTCGAAATATGTATTCGCATTTTTCATTTTTCAAAAATCTTAATTGTGTTCTATATATTTCACCATTTCTTTCTTTTTTTTTTTTGGTGCACCCCCCTTAACACAAAAGACAACATTTCACGACAGTACTAGAAAAATTTATACACTAATAATAAAACGCTGACCCCAACGTACCGCCCATGGCCCCTGCATACCCGAAGGCCTACCCCAATGCTATTACAGCGTGATTCACTGGGAATGACGTGGCCAGACTCACCCCAGCACTTCCATCGAATTCCAAATAATTACTTAGAGAACTTGGTCGGTGATTCACGTTTGTTTTGATATGTGTATTAGCCATATTACTTTTCCTCTAGATACTAGTTACGTAAATAGCCGGAGATCGCCTGGGAGTATGCTAATCTACTGATGGCGATGGCATGGCACCAGCGTTGCCAGCGACATGCAACGAAAAACATTAGAATTCTACAAAAAAACACGAGAAAACGGTGTAAATACAAACACTGAACAAATGAATGTAAATAATCAATTTTCTAGAGGGATAATTATTTTTTGAACATTTAACATAGGTAACTAAGTTGTATTTAAAAATTGCAAGGGATCTTTTTTCCTTAGAAATTTCATCGGTAATAAAAAAACATCAATCAAGTTTGCGGAAAAGTCAGTAGCGTCGAATTCTGAGGCTCCAAAAACATAAGAACAGTGTTGATGTAGCAGAAACATGAGATCCACGTAAAAATGACGCATCTGGCAACACTGTACGGCACTCTAGACTGGTATGTCTTATTTATTTAAGTATTCATGTTTAATGGATTTCTGTGAGTCACGCTTCCGGTTCTTGTGTCTTTCTAGAGTTTAGGAGCCCCGTTCGGAGGCTCTTCAATGTATTTTAAGTAACAGAGACTCAAAAATTGTTTAAAAAATTGGAGAAAAAAGTTTGGGCATACGTCAACCTGGTGATAGAACTCCTCAAAATACGAAATAAGTCCCTCCTAAACATGGGTCGGAAAATGGTTGGTTTCGAGATACTGGGTGTTCAAATTTATAGGAAATATATTTATTCGAATAAATCTGAAGATGTTTGGTGTAGATAGAGGAAACTTAGGATAATATTTATCAAATAAAAACAAAAATTCACAAATTGAAAATTTCAGCACTCCTGACTGTTTTGCGAGTAAGTGCACTTAGTTTCCAGTTTGGTTTCTAAAAAAAAGTATCTCGCTCCTACAAATGATCCGATAAATTTTGCTTCAAACGTTTGCCTTTCTACAATTCGATCTTGTCAGATATTTTCTCGAGAAAATAACGTTATTCTTGTAAAAAATAACACATATTTTTTTATGAAATATAAACTTTCGGAAACCAAAAAAATTGGGACAGGCGTCCTCAGAAAGATTTCTCCAATTTTGACACAATATATTTTATTCCTATGTATCTCCCGACATTTTTGTTACACCCTATATAGGGTGTTTGTAAATAAGGGCGAAATATTTTAAGGGGTAGTTGCCGAAGTTATTTTGTGAAAAAAAGCTCGTATAAACCTAGGTCGAAATATGCTTCGTTTCCGAGATAAAGAGTGTTTAAATTTTAATTTTTTATTTATTTTTATTAATTATTTCAAAAGGTTTTAAAGATATTGACTCCAAATTTGATGGTTGTATTTTGTTTAGAAATATTGTCAGCAACCTACTAGATAATGTATCAATAGAAATTAAAAAATATGTACACAACTTATTTTTTTCTCAAAAACGGTGCATCCTACGAAAAAAATTGAAGACTAATTTCATTCAGAATTGATGGCGGATTTCTAAAAAAATATCAAAATTGAAAAAAGTCAGTGGCGTACCATTTTTTTATTAAAAAAGGTTGTGGCATCCTCGCACGAACTTCCAATTTTTTTGGACGCCCCTGCATCTCAAGAACCAAGCCGTTGAAGACCCATGTTCATATAAATTTTTTATCTTAAAATTAGTCAAGGATTCACCCTTTAAAGTTTGTACAAGTATTTAATAACACCCTGTAAATAAATATAAGAAAATCATGACCAAAACATAAAGATGGTAAAAGTCAACTATTGAGCATTGAGATATAAGAAAATTAAGTTCCTAATGATGCAGATAACAGAAGTCGCAAAAGAAAGTGTATTCCTTAAAAAAACACGCTTTTCTCTTTGATCATACATGTATACAGCAAGCATTTGAAGCATCTACAAGCCTATATAACTGGCTGAATAAAAACAAAGGTGATTGATTATGATTATAATATGAAGAAATACTTCAATCCATAAACGAAACAAAACGGTGAGTTGGTCGTACAAGGTATACAAGACACCATATAATAACGCATTTTTAATGTTTATTGTGAAGATATACTAAAAAAATACACGTTTAGTGTTGCAACAGCTGCTCTTCGTAAGCATCTAACAGCGAGCATATCTTTTATGTCATTGTAAGTCCTACAAAGTAGCTGTTAGGAGTTTACAGGTATTATACCAGAATAATAAACGAAACAACGCAAAAGAGCAAAATGTTGCCTGAAAATTTTTCCCGAAATAACGAAATAGCGAAAAGAATTATATCTTGTTGCATTTATATCACAAATTCATCTTAGCATTTAAAATTTTAACAAACAAAGCTCTGTTAAATGTGTTCAATTCAAACTTGACAAATCTTTTTTTCATCTAGACTGCCTTGGCTTAGAAGCTTCGACGCCTTTAGAGGCTTCTGGCACCGCATTGTCGGCTAACCGATCGACCTGCATTTGATTTTAACGAAAATAACGATGCCGAATCATTTTCTTGCGAACAATTTGGGTAGTTTCACAAAACTCACGCATTTAAAATGGCACCGAATTTTGTGGGTACGAACAAAAGACAAAAGACGAACGACAGGCGATGCGATTTTCATTTTTGCAAATGCAAAGCAAATAATAGGCACGGATATTATTATAGAAGAAGGGTGACAAATTCTACTCACGTTATATCTAATATGGAAAAAATAATTACTATTGTCGAAAAAATTCTACAAAAAAAATAATGATTTCTTTTGTACGCATGTTTGTGTGTTACTTTAATTGTTACACTAATTACGGTATTTCAAAACTTGCTAATGGACAAACGTGAATATCTAGGAGATAAGGATTAGCAGACGGTTACATTTTAATTAATTTCCACGTGCTGTGAACAGTGTATTAGTAAATTTCACATAATTAATGTCAAATGTTTACGAAACGGGTGCACAAATATTTATAAATCTACTTTTATTGACCGTTATAGTTGCTGTATTTATAAGGAAATATTTTTTATAATTTTTTTGCTGGAGGGAAAATAAATTAACATTAAAAAAAGGGATTTGATGACTTGAGACAAGAATCGCAGGAAAAAATATATGTCTAGTAGAGTACAAGTAGGATGTTTGAAAGTAAACAACAAAACTGATTGCATATCAGGTGATACGGAAATTCTGGATGTTTTGAATATTTATTTACGACAGTATCAGCGATTTTTATAGTACTTTGCAAGATGTGCGTAGAAATTGTAATAACAAGAAACTTGAGTCATTATAAATATCCAACAAAAATTGCCGGTGTTTAAGATTTTCCTATTTCAATCACATCAGGAAACCGTCATTAAATAAATAGACTTACAGATTAGGATAACCAAAAGCTTCCTGTCTACGAATTCAGTATTTACTTGTGGAAACCTGAAAGTAATAGATCTCCAACTTTATTATTTGGTTTTTTGAAATCAGTAGACAGTTTGTATCAATTTTTGGAGTTAAATAATAAATTTCGTAGTATAAAAAATGTAAATGACCACATTTCATTATAAGGAATCATTAGTTGTAATGTAATTAAGGACTATGGATCTCTCTATATTATTTTCGTCCAAAACAAAGTAATGGCCTGTGAGGGAAGCGGTACTATTTAATTCATTTGTTCTATTATATCGCGTTTTATGTGTTTTATTAGTTTGTGCGATGGGAACCGACATCACAATGTGTGTGACCCACAATCATGGGCAATTATTGTTACGCTGGGATAATGAAAATGAAACGCGTACTACGATGCAATTATTGTTGTAAAATCGAAGGAGCGCCCAAATTGTGCCAATGACACTCCTTTTTTTTAATCTATATCCGCGAAAATATAGTGGTCCTTGCCTAGTATACGACCAATTGTCAATTTTCATGTTACAGCCAAGTGATCTGATCACTTAAGGTAGATTAGTTAAATGGAAAACACTTCTTTTGCGATCATGATTTTGTAATGCCATCTTTTTAATCTAGGAACTTGGGATCTTTTGGGAGTTTTGGGGCGGTAATATGTATTTTGGAAACATTCAGTCATAAGCTAATTGAAACAACACTGAGTATTCTAAAATAGTGATCTTTTTTATATACGAAATTAAAGTCTTTGATTACATTCTACCGAGAAATGAGGATTAATAAATGAGTAAAGATCTTTCAATAATTTTAAAAACTTTGCGAGAGATAATTTGAGGGTAGCATAAACATCGAACATGTGGCCAAAACTTTAAAATTAGTTTTTTTACGATTCCTGACAGCGATGATTATCCGAGATGATGCTTATATGGTGACTGCGTCTGGGGAACGATTACAAGATAAAGGATATCATTATTATTCCTTCCGTTCCTTCTGGGCGATTTGATGGAGACGCCACGCCCTCTTTTCTATGTAAAGCGACATTATTCATGGAGACGGATGGTTATTTTTATTTATTTAAATACGAGCTGGCGACGAACTTTCGATTAGGTCGGCCTGCAGTTGGAAGATAACGAGACAATGTTCTTCTTATCCGACTGATGCCCCCTATCTCTTGTTTTTCAAGCCCTACGAGTTATTTTTACCCGGTGACGGGGTCGTCACATCGTTTTTCGATTAATATTTAACACGATTTTCCTTATTTCGATGTACAGGGTGTTTTTTAAGTTGCGGTGATCGCTGGAAAGTTGTTCCTTGGATTATTTTAATATCAAAAATAATGCCTATATCATATTTTGCTTTTTCGATTCAGCAAGTCAAATATAATTCGTTATAATCACATTCTTGCAATATCGCCATATAAAAAATACAATATAAGGCACATGTCGTAAAAAACAGCCCAGAAAAAGCTGCAACTTATTTGCATTTTGCCAACTTGCGTCACTTCTTTCGAGTTACTTTTTCGATATTATCATTCTACATCTTACACTTCAATAAAATGTCTACTAATAATTTTTTCACGTTCAAACTTTAATAATTTGACTGGAGTATTAGAGCACCTATCTAAATGTAGCAAAATTTGTAATTTTAACTTTAATTGTATGAAATAACTAGGATACAAAATAAAACATACTGTATCCTGTAGTCCACTAATTAAATTATGAACACTGGGTGGTAGGCGTTAAATAATGCAGCGTAAAATACCTATTCACGTGTGACCACTCAGATGCGACACGTAAAAACAATTTATAATTCGGATATCGAGAAAATTACTCACGCGTCCATATTCTATATCGCATTCCTAAAATTTCAAAGTACCTACGTAGTTGCGTACCTACTAAAACGTTTCTACAAAGTACCTATATAGGTACTTATTTATCTACAACTGCTTATCACTTATCTAATATGTACATACAATGTACATCAATCGTTTAGTCATTCTGTTTGGTAGATACCTACCTAGATATTGATTATCACTTACATTACCCATTAAATTTGAAATTAAGGTACCTACCTAAATCTCTTTACGTCGATTATTCGGTAAAACTGGAACTGTACATATTTCCAATTCACGTTGGGATTCTTGAACTGAATAGGCATAGGAATTTAATGATATCGTGAACAGTTACCATAACAGATTTGTGCATAATTCTATCTGCCAGATGTTTACCCCGTTTATGGCAAACTCGTCGTAGGCCTACGTATCTATCTACGCGAAGCTAAAAGCAACGGTTGTTCCAGCTCTATCCACAAAAAGTGGAAATTTTTGTAGGTAGTTTTCGATTCGCCCCACGACAACTTGGATAATCAATGAGTCAGCGCACTAATGAAATTTGTATTTGTAGTTTAGTTAAATACTTTTAGCAATAAATCGCAATAATCTAAGGGAAGGACTATTAATACTTTAATTCTGGTGCCTACCGGTCGAGAATTGGTGAACTTATTTGACGATTAGACTGTGACTGACACGCATTTGTAACATTCACATCATAATCGCCCGATTTAATTAGTAAACCAATCTTAACCCGTACAAAAAAAATTAACCCCAAGAATGCACCATAGGATGCTGTGACATAAGTTTTCAAGGTCGAGGAAGGAGGCCAAGACCCCGAAGAGATGAATCGGAAAGAAGGCCCGCCGGCCGGCATGGCATGGCTACATAACACTTAACCGTCCCGTCTGCTTTCGAGCCTTGGAGTTAGGTTAGGCCATAACCGCTGCCCGGCGACCAATAGCGTCTCCGAATTCCTTTTATGACCATATATGGTAACGTTTGTGAATGAGCTGGTGGGGCGGACGAGTCCAAGCGCTGTTATCGTAGGGGAGGCCACTGATTCAGATATGCCTTTTTCTTTTGTTTTCTAGGAATTGTTTATATTTGACAAGTAAATAGTCATTAATAAACGTCAAAGTTTTAAGGAATATCAATCTGAAGGGTCCAAAGGCGATATCCCTAAAATTAAGATTTGAAAAATCTTCCGGCTTCACCTTCCAGGTTGCGAGCGTCACTTCCTTGAAATCGCAACCGGCATCTTTCCATTCGTTAGTTGTTCGCTGTTGTTTTGTGACGTGTCTTGTTTAAACGGTAAGATTTCCCTATTCCAATTATTACTTGATTGTTTAATT
Source organism: Anoplophora glabripennis (assembly GCF_000390285.2). NCBI lineage: Eukaryota > Metazoa > Arthropoda > Insecta > Coleoptera > Cerambycidae > Anoplophora > Anoplophora glabripennis. The sequence continues at coordinate 212,433 of NW_019416227.1, read as the reverse complement.
GTTTTATTGGGTAGTTGGCATCTTTATTTATCGGCTATGTTAATGGTACGATTGAAATGCGTATAATTTTCCAAGAATTCCCTTTAAATCCCTCGCCGGCGAACTCTTGGTCGACCGGCTGTTTGGGGCGTAGCACCTGTTATGATTTTGAGACCGCTCTCGTAGCCGATTTTATACCGGTCTATTTTTACCCCAAGAGCAAGTGGTTGCATTAAAAATAACCAGCGCGATGTTAAAATGAATGTAATGTATTTTTAACCTGTCCGATCTCCTGTCAAAACAGAAGTAATTATTCTTGGACAGCGTGTTTACTTTATAGGCAGCGCTCAATTAATTCCAAATTAGGTAAAATAGTAACGTTTTTTTCGAGGAACTGTTATAATTTTTAGTACAGTATAGGCTTATTTAAAAATACGTAAGTCGCATAGAAGTGTGTCAGTTCAGCTCCACGATTTTTAAAGTAGGGGGGAGCGGGGAAAAATCGATGCAATGCAATGCCTTATATGGTAATGTTGCTGCTATTGGTTCAGCCTAGCTGTGATACTGCGCGATCGTGTCTCCGAGAGCAGGGAGAGGGGCAAATAATAAATATATGGTGTAGAACTTTTGAATTTCAGACATTCCCGTCTTGTGATATTCAGTAGAGTACAGCGTTTTAGTCTGTGCTTGATAAATTAATTTATACATATTTATACTTTTTTACTAGAAACCAAAGTAAGTTGAAGTTTAAAATATATTTTTTTCATTTACGGGAAAAAGCTGGTGTAGTGTGATTTTTTTTAAATTTGGGGTGTGGCCGTGATCGTGGACAAAGTTGCCGTTGAATTCTTTTGGATAGTGATTAATAGTAATAGTGAATATTCTCTTTTAACATTTCGGTTCGAGATTCTATTGTAAAGTGGTAATTTCGTATTTGGCCGGCGTTTTAACAAGTGGTTACGTGGGATTAGTTTGCCGCAAGGCAACGGAAAACGCGAAGAAACCGTTTATTCCGTTTCATGAATCGGGCTAGTTTCTTCATTTGCAAAATTCATGAAATATGTAACAGGCATAACTCGTTCAGCAGTAATACCGGTTTTCGTAACGGATTTTGGTTAACTTTTTCCCGTATGCGCGTTTGTTTCATTCGAGTTCATTCAGGAAACGAATTTTAGCAATACATACCATTGGACAAATTTCATTCGAGTCCTGGAATGCAGGCAGCACTGCCTTAAGGCCTCGAATGGGTTTGGTATGCCAATTTCTTTACTAATAAAATATTTTTGTTACAGTACTAACTACTCAACATGTGTGACGAAGAAGTAGCCGCATTAGTAGTCGACAATGGCTCCGGTATGTGCAAGGCCGGTTTCGCTGGGGACGACGCCCCACGTGCCGTATTCCCATCCATCGTGGGCCGTCCAAGACATCAAGGTGTCATGGTTGGCATGGGACAGAAAGATTCCTATGTAGGAGATGAGGCACAGAGCAAGAGAGGTATCCTTACCTTGAAATACCCCATTGAACACGGTATCGTCACCAACTGGGACGATATGGAGAAAATCTGGCATCACACTTTCTACAATGAACTCCGAGTTGCCCCAGAAGAACACCCAGTTCTCCTGACAGAAGCCCCCTTGAACCCCAAAGCCAATCGTGAGAAGATGACGCAGATCATGTTTGAGACCTTCAACACCCCCGCTATGTACGTAGCCATCCAAGCCGTACTCTCCCTGTACGCCTCCGGTCGTACCACTGGTATCGTATTGGATTCAGGTGATGGTGTATCCCACACGGTACCCATCTATGAGGGTTATGCCCTCCCCCACGCCATCCTCCGTCTGGACTTGGCTGGCCGCGACTTGACTGACTATCTCATGAAGATCCTGACTGAACGCGGCTACTCGTTCACCACCACCGCCGAGAGGGAAATTGTCCGCGACATCAAGGAGAAACTCTGCTACGTAGCGCTCGATTTCGAACAGGAAATGGCCACGGCCGCCAGCTCCAGCTCCCTGGAGAAGAGCTACGAACTACCCGACGGACAGGTCATCACCATCGGCAACGAGAGGTTCCGTTGCCCAGAGGCGTTGTTCCAGCCCTCGTTCTTGGGCATGGAAGCGTCCGGCATCCACGAAACCACCTACAACTCCATCATGAAGTGCGACGTGGACATCCGTAAGGACTTGTACGCCAACACCGTCCTGTCAGGAGGCACCACCATGTACCCCGGCATCGCCGACCGCATGCAGAAGGAGATCACCGGCCTCGCCCCATCCACCATGAAGATCAAAATCATCGCGCCACCAGAGAGGAAATACTCCGTATGGATCGGCGGTTCAATCCTCGCGTCGCTCTCCACCTTCCAGCAGATGTGGATCTCAAAGCAGGAGTACGACGAGTCCGGCCCCTCAATCGTCCACAGGAAGTGCTTCTAAGTTTAATTTTTCTTTACGCCTGCATTCCAATTATTCGATGCGTTCCACTTCTTTGTATTATAATGCGAAACGCTGCCCCCGGGCGCTGAACTGCCATGTCGGTACGGGACCGAGCGACGGTACACTACGCCAAAGTATTACTATCTTAATTTTGTGCGGTCGCTCGATCCTGCATCGGCAAGTAATATAATATTATTATTACTTTTAGGCTAATACTTATGGGATAATAAATAAAAAAATTGTAAAACTTTATTTGTTCTTATGTTTAATTTATTTCACCTTTTTTTGTAATAAAAATAAAATACTATAAAAATTTATACACCGCACTTGATTATTTTTTTCGGATTAAAAAAATTTGTAAACTTGAGAATTCCTATAAAATGTGAAAAATACTTAAAAAAATTTTCCGATATGATGCTGCTACTTGCAAAATAAAAATCTTAGTTACAAAGTTTTATCTAAATTGTTTAAAACAAAAACACTTAGAAAAATGTTTTTTTTTGAGACATACAGGGTGATTCACAAATGGTGACCAAAAATTAAACCTCGTATTTGGTGAATTTAAAGGGGTCTTTTGTATAAAATTTTATCTAGGACGCTTCGTTACAAAGATACAGGGTGGTAAACTTAAAAAAGTATTTTTTAAGTAATTAAAAAGTTGAGACCTTTTTCTAAAATTTTCAGGCCTCAGTGGCGGGTATCGGTACCATATTTTTCTAAATAAAATGGTACGCCTTTGCTTTACGGTAACAATCATAATGTTTTTGGATTCGTCTCGATTTTTTACAAATAGTACTACTTCACGTTTTTTGAAAAAAGCCTGATTTTCGAGTAAAACTTAAAAAACGAACTGAAAACACTTACGTAAATGACGTGAAAACACTAATCATTCGGTTATTTAGTTGAATAAAGAAATTAATATTAGTCATCATTTTAATGATTCTATTTGAGGAAATGCTCTAAAATACCTCCATTTCCACGAACACGGGTGTGACATCTTTTTATTAAAGAAAATATAATTTGTTCGAAATTTATTGTTGCTTGAATCTGATGAAAACGATTATTTATTATTTTTTCTAACTGCTCAGGTGTATTAATTTGTTCACTGTATACCAGCCGTTTAACAGCACCTCACAAAAAAAATCCAGTGGGTTGAGATCCGGTGTTTTCAGTTCGTTTTTTAAGTTTTGACAATGTTTACATAAATACGTGTGCCTAATTTCAAATTATTTCACTTACCAGTTTTTAAATTATTTAAAAAAATTAGAAACATTTTTTAAGTTTATCTTTTTAACGAACCGTCCTAGATAAAAATTTCCCGACATGATGCTGCTACTTGCAAAATAAAAATCTTAGTTACAAAGTTTTATCTAAATTGTTTAAAACAAAAACACTTAGAAAAATGTTTTTTTTTGAGACATACAGGGTGATTCACAAATGGTGACCAAAAATTAAACCTCGTATTTGGTGAATTTAAAGGGGTCTTTTGTATAAAATTTTATCTAGGACGCTTCGTTACAAAGATACAGGGTGGTAAACTTAAAAAAGTATTTTTTAAGTAATTAAAAAGTTGAGACCTTTTTCTAAAATTTTCAGGCCTCAGTGGCGGGTATCGGTACCATATTTTTCTAAATAAAATGGTACGCCTTTGCTTTACGGTAACAATCATAATGTTTTTGGATTCGTCTCGATTTTTTACAAATAGTACTACTTTCACGTTTTTTGAAAAAAGCCTGATTTTCGAGTAAAACTTAAAAAACGAACTGAAAACACTTACGTAAATGACGTGAAAACACTAATCATTCGGTTATTTAGTTGAATAAAGAAATTAATATTAGTCATCATTTTAATGATTCTATTTGAGGAAATGCTCTAAAATACCTCCATTTCCACGAACACGGGTGTTACATCTTTTTATTAAAGAAAATATAATTTGTTCGAAATTTATTGTTGCTTGAATCTGATGAAAACGATTATTTATTATTTTTTCTAACTGCTCAGGTGTATTAATTTGTTCACTGTATACCAGCTGTTTAACAGCACTTCACAAAAAAAAATCCAGTGGGTTGAGATCCGGTGTTTTCAGTTAGTTTTTTAAGTTTTGACAATGTTTACATAAATACGTGTGCCTAATTTCAAATTATTTCACTTACCAGTTTTTAAATTATTTAAAAAAATTAGAAACAATTTTTAAGTTTATCTTTTTAACGAAGCGTCCTAGATAAAAATTGTATACGAAAGACCCCTTAAAATTCACCAAAGAATACGAGGTTTCATTTTTGGTCACCGTTTGTGAATCGCCCTGTATATAGGCTGTTCTAGAAATTAGCACAAGCTAGATGATGAATAAATGAAGCTTATTGAATTACAATTTCCCAAATATACGAGCAAACAAGTTATAAATAATACGGATCAACTAATGTGAACCAGCTTTAAATAAAACAGAACCAAAAAAACAAGAAGTTTTTTTTTTTTGTAATTCTTATAGATCACAGCAGTGTCTAAGAATGGCTTGATATTTATGGTATCGTATAATAAATAAAAATATGTATCATAAACATTTATAAACCAGGCATTTGCTTATTTTTTGGGGTTCTTCAAAATGTTAGCTTCAAACATTAAAATTCATCTACAAGTGATTTGGAAATAGCATTAAATTTCACGAAATCTATAAATTTTTTCAAAGGAATTTTTCAATTTTGCATAAAATTTAGAAATATTTAAAACGTAAATTCTGTTATTTTATCCTAGACAACGTGTGATGTTATTTTTTATATCACATCAGTATCTACAAATGTCTTGACACTTGTAGAATATTATAACAAATTTAAAAAATTAAAAAACTATCATATTAATAAAAATAAAATGCTGTAAAAATGGGATTCCTCTAACTGCTAACATTAAATAACAAAAACTTTAAATTAAATTTTTAATTTTTAATTAAATTTCATGAATCTACAATTTTTCATTGAAATTTTTAAAATTTTGGATAAAATTTCAGAAATATTTGTAATGCATCAAATTTTCATAAATTTCCTACTGAAATTTTTTCGAGTAACTAAAAATTTTAATATATTAAAAATATATAGGTATATATTTTTTAAATCTAATATAACGAGCCATTATAATTTAAAAAATAACCACTTAATTTCAAGAATTTATATAAAATAGGTACATACCTAAATTTAATCTTCTTGTTTTGTTTTAACATTTTCTAAAATTTCGAAATTTGACGGGTTCTTTAAAGACTAAAATTTCACTGCCTCGATACTATTAGGAAATTAATAATTGCTAATAACTTTTTATCAAAATTATGTTGTTTTGAACATATTGAAAATCATACTTAAAAAAATGTTTTTCGAGATAATCTAATAAACCAATGCAAAAAATTAAAGGGTCAAAAGAATTTTCAAAATTTTTCCTTGATATCGGGAATTAAAAAAAAGCATTTTGAAAATCTAAAATTCTACTTTTTAGATCTTTCGGTCAAAATTTTTTAGGAGCTACGGTTATCACGCAATTCTGGAAATAGTGTGACAAAAAATTTTGCAATTTTTTTTTGAGGTTTCAACCCCGATTCATACCGTTTTTTGAGACAATTTCTAATTAATTTTTGTGCAGTCTGTAATTACTTAAAAAACAGTTTTTTTTCAAAACTACCCTCTTTCTTCTGAAAAGAAAATAAAAAAAAAAATTTCCGAAAAGTTGCGGTAGCATGTTATAGGAAATTTATTCCAGTTTTCGAAACTGCCCTTCAGTTCTCTGGACGACCATTTTTGTCGCCCAGATATCGATGATTGAATACAAAAGGATCCTTTTCCATTAAAAGTTCGATATTTCAATAAAAAATGGTCGTATCGAAATTTAAAAAAAAGGAAATTGAAGCTGAATAAACAATCTATCTGGTCCATGCAGTTTCACTGAAAAAATATTTTCCAAGTCAGCGGACAGAAAAAATTTTTTTTTGTCACGCTATATCTTAAAATAAATCCTAACAAATTTCGCCCGGAATTTCTAAAAATTAGAATCTTAGAGCTTCAAAATGCATTTTTTTAATTCACGATATGACCATTTTTTATCTAAATATAGTCTGTCAAAAATCACGGAAAAATTTCGGAAATTCTTTTTACCCTTTAATTTTTTGCATTAGTTTACATAAGCTGTTTGAAGTTAGCAGAAAATAGGTGAAGAATAAGGGAAGATCATTTAATTTAAAATTCTCCATATACAGAGACTAATTTATAAACGTTACTTATGAACTGATATGAAATGACTTTAAATAAAAAAGAGAACTGAAAAGGGTTCTTTTTTAGTAGTTTCTTCAAATATATAACGTCTAAAATTTTGTTACTTTAATCTAAATTATATGTGGTACTAAAGCGAAAGCGGAGTATGTTATTATTTTTATAGACAACATCTCTATTTAAGATCGACTTACTTATGGTTTAGAATTAAAAAAATGGAAAATTATTTCAGCTTTCGTGATAAGAATAAAACTATTTTTTAATTATTTTCTCTCAATAATAATAATTTCTTACGTTTTTTATTCAAATTACCCTTTTTCAAAATTTCGTTTCAATATCTGGGTTGCTCAGATGATATTTAGAGCCATAATACTTTTTTTTGGGAAAATTTAACATCTTGTATCACAAAACTGAGACCTTTAAGGGCAAATTAGATTTGGACGAATAAATAAACTGCTTTATCAAAAAAATGGTGAGGGGGGAAAATGTAAGGTATTAATGTACGTTTTGCTAAAATAGGTATATGTATTATATATACACAACTGATATCAATAAAAATATAAAGATTCCATAATAATTAATTTGCATCTTAAGTAATAATTAATTTATCTACAATACCGTTGAATGCTTTCGCAGAGGGAGAGTCAGGAATTTCTTTAACGCACGTTTTCTCCAGCAGCTGTCCAACCCTGGGATCAATCGGAAGTGATCCTAATAAAGGTATTTTTGCCAACTCCGCCAAAGACTCGCCGCCTCCTTTACTGAAGATATTCGTACACTCCGTACAATGAGGGCAAACAAACCTGAAACGTTAAATATGTAAGTTTCAATAGTTGAACTGAACAGAAAAAACTTATCGTAAGTTGCTAAAAACTATGCTCGATACTAACACTGTGGTAAATTACCTACCCGCTCATATTTTCAATCAATCCTAAGATATGAATTCCCGTCTTTCTGCAAAAAGTTATTTCCTTCCTGACATCCTCTATCGATACTTGTTGTGGAGTTGTTACTATTACTGCACCGTCACATTTTACCGTTTTTAAATTCTCCATTACTGTTATGTGCTCATCTGACGTCCCTGGAATATTATTAATTTATTTAATTGTTCGAATTTTTTACTGAAAATATGCCCAAATTTGTCTACAAACCTGGTGGTGTATCTATTATCAAATAGTCCAAGTCTCCCCAGCATACATCTGTAAGAAACTGTTTAACCATTGCCGTTTTTTTCGGACCCCTCCAAACCACAGCGCTATTTCTATTGTTTAACAGAAATCCGATAGACATGACTGCCAAGTTTTGATCATCTCCGGCGTAAACAGGAACCCATCTGAAAAAATTTGAAACATAATCTCGCCTTCTCAAAACTAGAACTTACCCTCCATCGGCCTGATGTACATCTTTGCCTTCCAGTTGCAACAGATAAGGTATACTTGGTCCACATAAATCTACGTCTAATAAACCGACCTAAAATAAAATATTTATATGTGAAATAATGAACTGTTTTATCATTACTTTGTAGCCTCTTTCTTTTAAAGTTAATGCTAACTGTGTGCTAACGGTAGATTTTCCAACCCCTCCTTTACCAGAGAGAACCAAAATAATGTGTTTCACGCCGTCCAACATTTTGGAAAAAAATAGATAGTATATAAAATTTTCAAAATCTCTACAGGTACTTTACATAACCTCAAATTACAAAATGTCAAAATTAGTTCAGACGTTCAGACTTATGTACTATGTATTAAATATCTACTAGACGTGAGAACTACAATAATCAATCGCTTTTCAGGGGCGCCACATATACAGTAAAATGCAAATTTCACTTTTTTTTATAAATATGATAAAAATAATATGGAGATACAAAAATCATCGGAAAATGTCGATGGTTAATAGGTATTTATGAGATAGAAAATGCTATATCTAATGCACTACAAGTTTGAAGAGTCACCTAACTTGTACCATTTGTAAAAAAAAAGTTGAAATGATACTCATAAAGAAGAAGTAGAAGAAGCACATTTTGAATTTTTTTTAGTTTAGCCTTTAGCTTAAAAAGTTTAGCTTAAAAGAGTTTTTGGAATATGTATATTTCACTTTTTTGTATTATTACAATAATTAATAAGGGATTATAATAATTGCGTAAACATTAATGCGAAGGTAAGTCTGTTTTCTTTGACGTAGGTTTCTATGGAAACCTACAATAATTACATCCTATTACAACACAAACATTGTGTATGTTAAGTACTACAATGGTAATAACTTTACTAATGCTATACTTTTTTTAATATTTATTGTTTTTAGATTTTGAGCAGATCAAAACCCGCTTTGCCATCTACCAATGATTCCGCAAATTCTAAGCGAAGTGCCCCTCTCAAGAACATATCTCAGATTGAGGATTACTTGAAGAAAAGGGATTACACTGGAGCTATTACCTTGCTGGAAGTAAGTTGGTCGATAAATTTCTTCTAAGATACATTGCCGATTTCAGTTTAAACAACACAATGATCAACTTGACAACGTGGAACTATGGGTAGCTTACTGCTCGTTTCACAGAGGCGATTATAAGAAGGCCTTACAGATATATCAACAATTGTTTAAGAAAAATCCAGAGTCGGATAACTTAACTGTAAACGTAGCATGCTGCTATTTCTATTTAGGTATGTACGAGGAGTCTAAGGAATTTTTACAGAAATCGCCAACAAGCAGGCTTAAAACGAGGCTGAACTTTCATTTATCACACAAATTAAGGGACGAAGGCGCGTTAATGGAATATCACCAACAACTCCAAGATGTTCTAGAGGATCAGCTGAGCTTGGCTGCTATCCACTATTTGCGGGCCCACTACCAAGAAGCTATCGATATCTATAAACGTTTGTTATTACAAAACCGGTAATTTTCCAGTAACGTTACGAAATCTAGTTACAATAAAACGTGTTTTAGGGAAAATCTAGCGTTAAACGTTTATGTAGCCCTCTGCTATTACAAATTAGATTATTACGACGTGTCCCAAGAGGTTTTAGGGTTGTATCTAAACCGTTATCCAGATTCCGTGATCGCAACCAATTTAAAGGTAAAAATTGAGAATTGTGTTATGTTTGATGATAATATTTGGTGTTTGAAGGCGTGTAATACGTTCCGTTTATACAACGGGGCAGTTGCGGAGAACGAGTTGAGATCTATCATCGATCAGAGCGCTAATGCCGGCTTTGGATACGATTTGGTCAAACACAACTTAGTTGTTTTTCAGGACGGTGAAGGCTCGATGCAGGTGAGACATCGACAGAAGAAAGTTTTTTAAAATATTTTTATAATTTGACTTACTTAAGGTTTTTCCATCTTTGGTCGATGTCGTACCGGAAGCGAGACTAAACTTGGTGATCCACTACCTTAAAAACAATGATACGAAAGAAGCGTACGAGCTGTTAAAAGATCTACAACCGGCCGTCCCTCAGGAGTACATCTTGAAAGGCGTTGTCAATGCAGCGTTGGGTCAAGATTTAAATTCGGTAAGGTTCAGCATTCGTATCGTGATATGATGAAGTTATATTGCATTCTTGTAGCCCGAACACATTAAAAACGCCGAAGAATGTTTTCATTTAGTCGGAAGTTCTACCAGCGAATGCGACACGATACACGGGAGACAGTGTATGGCTGCGGCGTTCTTTCTCGCTGGGCAATTCGAGGAGGTCTTGGTGTATTTGACTTCAATTAAAAGTTATCTACATTCAGGTATATAACGATGACGTATTTGGTCATTTTTGCTTTGTCAACTGATTGTTTGTTTTTTGCCTGCCTAGCGTCGTGTTGTCATATCCCATCAGATTGATTGTTGTAATGCAATTCGCTTTAACTCTTTCAATGTTAGAGGTTATTGAAACTGAAATTCATGAACTAAACACAGTGCTTTAAAAATATAGTAACAAATATACTGGCTTTGCAGACGACACCTTCAACTTCAATTTTGCCCAGGCCAAAACGGCCTGCAACCAGTTCAAGGAAGCTGAAGAGACTTTCCTGCTAATACAGGACGCCCACATAAAGAATGACTACATATACGTGTCGAATCTGGCGCGGTGCTACGTCATGAACAAGAAACCGCAGCAGGCATGGGAGTTGTACCTGAAGATGGACAACGGCGCCGAGAGCTTCAACCTGCTCCTCCTCATAGCAAACGACTGCTACAGGATGGGCGAATTTTGGTATGCTGCCAAGGCGTTCGATACCTTGGACAGGCTGGAACCCAACCCCGAGTTCTGGGAGGGGAAGAGGGGGGCCATCGTCGGCGTTTTTCAGGTGATTTCGCTCATAATCATATATATATTTTTTTATTACTAGCCTTTGCAATGAATTTTTAACCTGTCCATGTTGTTCTCGGGCTAAGCTCTGTGGGGGCGAACCTGCTAAAGTGACTTTTTGCTGTAGAAATAGCTGAAAAATTACGTTTAGGTCAATTTTTCCTTGTTATATGCCCAAAAAGAGCAGTTTTCTCATAAGATATCGATCAAAAGCGTTTAAACAAATTAAAATCTGTGGTAAAATGTAATTCCTAGTCTATTTCCTGATTTTTTTTTAAGTTTCTCGATGATGGTTACATAATATCAAAAAATTCAGCTTTAATTTACTTGTTTGGGAATATTCATGTTTTGAAAATCAAACTATTTTATTTTTGTCTAGTTTTTTTACTATAAAGAATGTTTCACTAAGAATAAGACTTGGCTTAATGAGAGTTCGCTTAGGTCAAAATAGGGCGATTAGTCCAACCAAATTACAGTTACAGAAAAAAAAAAATGTTACCTGGTCTTTTATATGTGGAAATGATAAAGGGGCTTATAATAAACGTAAAAAAATAAATGCGTGAGCACGGGTGGCGGAGGGTTGATTTGGGGGGTTGAAAAGTTGTGAAAAATTGTATCATTGGAATTTCTGGCGAAAGTTGACGACAAACAAAAAAGTATCTAATACAAAAGTTGTAGATCCTGCAAAAATCTACAACTTTTGTAGAGGTCACTTTTTAAGATTTTTAACCTCAAAATTTCCGAGAAAAATGGAAAAAACTGTTTTTTTTTTATTTTTCGTTTTTTATTTCTCATTTTCGCAAATATCATTTCATTTTGACGGAACTTGGTGAAAGTATTCTGTGTTTTAAATAACCACAAATATTTTTAGATAAAAAAAATCAAGAAGTTTCCGAAATATTATTTTTTTCCGGTCTGAAACACTTGTTTTTCAAAGAAAAATTCTACTTAGAAAAATCATCGTACAGAGTTCTACCGATAATAATTTTCTTTGTTTTGACATCCTTTTTGGTGAAATAAAAATCTGTTATCACAGTTCAAAAACATGCTCAAAAATGCAAAAAAAAAAAAAAAAAACAACTAATTTGGTTTTTCGGTAACTGTTGATAACTTGTTTAAATTAAAAAAAAAATTCAAAAACTGATTCAATTCTACGAAAGAAATAAAAAAAAAACTGTCATTGTTTGACCCAAAACTTTATTTTTGTACAGTATTGCAATAAACATCCAAGTCGAATAGTGAAAATATAAAATAAATAATTTTGTTTTTCGTAGGATCAATTAGTGTACTTATTTTTTTTTAATTTTGATGATTTTTTAATTAAATTATTTAAAATTTCGATTTTTGCTTTCAAAATTATAAATTTTTCAAAATTTTTACAATGGATATTTACAATTAAATAATACTAGGCAAATCTTGGTCATTTTGTCAATTTTTTAACTTGATCTTCATCTTCCGATCCTTCATTAGACTGGGTTTCCTCCTGATCTTCAAACGATTCTTCAATATCACTTAATTCTTCTGTTAATTGATTTTCTGTGTTCAAGCAAAGACTTCGCTGCTCGACTTCATGTGAAATGTCTTCTGACTCACTGAAATTTTCCGAAATTTTGTCAACGTTCAAACAATTGTCCGAACCATGACATTTTGTACATAGATCTGTACAGAAGTTTCAGTCATGCCTGAAGATTTATTAAAAACAATCTCTTGCAGCTGCGAAATCAGTTGTGACAGTAATAGATGCGGGTGTCGAAAACATGGACTGCGATGTACAGATTTATGTACAAAATAACATGGTTCGGACAATAGTTTGAAATTTCGGAAAATTTCAGTGAGTCCGAAGACATTTCACATGAAATCGAACAGCCAAGTCTTTGCTTGAACCCGAAAAATCAATTAACCGAAGAATTGAGTGATATCGAAGAAACGTTTGAAGATCAGGAAGAAACCCAGTCTAATGAAGGATCGGACGATAAAGATCAAGTTAAAAAGTTACCAAAAAGTAAAAAATTTTGAAAGCAAACATCGGAATTGTAAATAATTTCATTAAAAAATCGCTTATATATTTATGAATTCATCAAAATTTTAAAATAATGAGTACACTAATTGATTCTACAGAAAAAAATGATTATAAAGTTTTGGGTCAAACAATGTTTTTTTTTTCTGTACAATTGGACGGTGCTCAGTTTTTGAATTTTTTTTAAATTGAAACAAATTATCAACAATTACTACTGAAAAGTTCATTGTTGCAAGTCACTTTTAATTTTTTTTTGCATTTTTGAGCATGTTTTTGAACATTAATTACAGATATATTTATTTCACCAAAAAGTATGTAAAAACGAAAAAAATTATTACCGGCAGAACTCTGTACAATGATTTTTCTAAGTTAAAAAATTAATATCTCGGAAACTTCTTGATTTATTTATCTAAAAAAATTTATGGTTATTTAAGACGCAGAAAGGTATACTTTCACCAAGTTTCATCAAAATTAAATTATTTTTGCGGAAATGAGAAATAAAAAACGAAATATAAGAAAAAACACGTTTTTCCCATTTTCCTCGGAAATTTTGAGGTTATCTGAAAAAGTGACCTCGACAAAAGTTGTAGATTTTTGCATGATCTACAACTTTTGTATTGGATACTTTTTTGTTTGATGCCAACTTTCGCCAGAAATTCCATTGATACAATTTTTCACAACTTTTCAACCCCCAAATCAACCCTCCGCTACTCCTGCTAACGCATTAATTTTTTTTACGCTTATAAGCCCCTTTACCATTTCCACTTATAAAAGTCCAGGTAACAACTTTTTTCCCGTCTAAATGAGTTATTTCGATCGGTCTAGATAAAATGTCAGAATTTAAAAGAAAATTTCAATAGTAGTATTATTTAATACAAGAAATTCCTTTTTTTAACGAATTTACTATTTTTACTAAAACTATTTCAATATCAGCCTAAACTTTTGCCTTAAAAGACAAACAGCTGAAAATTTGAACTTTTTTTTTTAAATTTAACATCCTGTATATCAAAAAACCGTGCAATTTTTTCAATCGCCCTATTTTGACCTCATACGCTGTGTCCCGCTCTCGAAAAGAGTTCTTTCTGATGTTTTAAAGCATCATTGGCCTTAAAACATAAAAATGTTATTAATTGAAGGGAGTGATCGCGAAGAAATTCCCCGTGGACACGCTAGGCGATGTGCTGCAGCTGCTGAGGAGCAGCACATCGAACCAGGCCGACCAAATAGCGAAGGTAATAAGAAAATGGGCCAAAGAACAAAGACTAAGCATATCGTAGTCGAACAATGGGCATTGCACGATCCACCACCACTCCACAAACGAGATAACGCACACTACAACAACGAAAGCTTATCATTTCCTGAAACTTTATCGTAATTATGTTATTAGTAACGTTGGATCTAATCTGATTCCTTGAATTGTATTCTGTGCAATAAACCTTGAAGTAGAGAGTAAATATATTTTGGAGTTAGATGGATTTTTATTTGCATAATCCTTTTATCGCCTGTTTTCTTACTAAAGGATTTTTGTATTTGGAAATTATGCGTGCGTCGTATAAATTTTTTACAAAATTTTTTATGACGGGTTGTGATATTTAACGGTATCCGGACCTAAAATGCAAGTAACAGATAAACTGTTTGTTACTTGAAATGTTGAAATATGTCGAAATCGAAATAAAATACGACTATTTTCGTTATGGGTTTATTCAGCGATTTAATAACTACAGGGTGATTCGCAAATGGTGACCAAAAATTAAACCTCCAATTCTTTGGTGAATTTTAATGGGAGTCTTTCCTATAAAGTTTTTATCTAGGACGTTTCATTAAAAAGATACAGGGTTGTGTAGTTTTTAAATTATTTAAAGAAATTAAAAATATTTTTTGAATTTTAACACCCTGTATCTTTTCAACGAAGCGTCCTAGATAAAAACTTTATAGAAAATTCAACAAAGAATACGAGGTTTCATTTTTGGTCACTGTTTGTGAATCACCCTGTAACTAAAATTTTAATTTTAATTTGAACAAATTCAAAAATTTTTCTACAAAATCTTATGATAAATCCGAGCAATGGTTTCCGATACCAGGAATTTAGATATCTAACCGCATAGAGAAGATTTCAAAGTGTTGATATTGCAGGAACCGACTATTCTGTGGGCCACATGCCCCAACAAGCATTGAATCGTACCTCGACAATACACCTTGTGAAACGACAATATCAGAGGTGTTAAACATGACTGGTTTAGTGTCAATTGTTTTTTTTTTCTTAACTAATATTTGCCCTTTCTCTCCTATTTTTACTCCATTGTTAAGGTATTAGGTTAAATCAAACAATTTTTTTAATCTCGCCATTTGTAGTCAAACAGTTTCTGAATTAGTTTGAATTAGATTAATGCCTTTACAATGGAGTAAAAATATAAGACCTAATAGAATACACGCTTTTTAAACAATTTAATTAAATTTAGTAAAAAGGACAAATATTGACATTTGTAACAGTATCATTTGAAAATTTAAATTTTTCTGAAAATTTTGGTTTTGATATTTATTAATCACATTTGTAAGGAGGCTACCTGATTAAATAATCCTAAGTAAAATCCGAGTTGCTATACACGTAAGCCACTTTTGGTACTTGAAAAACTAATGTAAACACTATCACAACAACACAACAACGATAATACTAAACTCGAATTTCAGTAGTCGGAATCGCTTGGGGACACGTGAGCGAATGACGCTAGACTACAGTAGCCCAGCAATGTAAAGGTTGAAAATACTATAACTTCAATAATGTTTTTCCCAGAAACTATAAGGATTTCCAAAAATTTTCACTGCCATTGTTTTTTTAAGCTATTTCAAATTCGACTCTATTATGACTAATGAAGGCTGTACAATAAAATTGTATTTTTGCCACACGTTGCTTGATATAGAAATAAATAAAATATTACACCATATTGCTAGAAGTGTGAAATCATCAAATTATCTTCAATATAAAAATAATTATTATCCAAGTAATCACGTTTATGATAAATGAAGTGTAATTTGCTTGGCTTCGTTCAATTTTGGACACCATGTGTATCAAAAAACTTTTTTTTTGTTAATTTGTGGCAGAATCTACCGTAAAAGTTTCGGTAAGTAATTTAGTTACATCCTTTGTGTAAAAAATAGTCACGAGTACATTTTTGTGAAACATTTTATCTTAAACAAACCTGATTCCTTGGAGATACAACGGTATAGTAATAGAAAATGCTTGATTTTATCCGACGACGATCAGAATTTGCAAGAACAAGCTTTCTTCTAGATAAAGTTCTTGTAAAAGGAAGTACATACTTATTTCAAATATGTATCAGATATCGATGGAGAGGATGCACGCTGTCAATTTATGGGTTTTGCTACTGTCCAGATAAATAACACATATTTTTAGATCATTATTTATGACGTTTCTTTTTTTTATTGTATTCCTGATAAAGCAGATAAGCGATATATACGGTTTTCCCAAATCGTTATCTGAGCCGGGACTTATCTTAAATATATTTATTGAAAGCCTATGCAAATTCTATTCAATAAGTATTTTCTGCTGTTGTGTCCGATAAATTCCATAACGGATAAAAATAAGACTAGACTGGGAATATCGATACTCGTTACATATTAAAACATTTTTATCGATGAAATAATGATCGGTATGAGATCACTAATAACACGTTATTAATATTAATTAAATATCCTCTTAATTTTTTACAAGTAAAAAGTCAAAAGTTTTCAGTTCTAATTTTAACGAAGTAACTAGTTTTCATGTTGTACAATTTTCTCCTGAGAAATAGAATGGGACTTTTATGAATGAGTAAGTCTCATCAATCGGCAAGTTAACTGTAGTTCGATTTAGCTCCATACACAAACAAATCGTTACTGATAATATATTCACAACATGTTTAGGAAACATCTAGTATCTTACCCATTTATTATTGTAAAGGTGTTATCATCGTAGTTTTGCAATGTATTAGCTAATGAAATATTTATAATGATTATCTGGCAGGCAAAAAATTGAATATTTATAAAACATGGGATGTCATAACTATTATTAGGGTTCTGTATTACCATTTACTTAAAATCGTATAACAGATACACATATTTTATTTCATGTGTATGCGACCATATTTTTTTTAAGTATGATTTTATAAGTAATAAAGATATCGCAAATGTTAGGGCGGTTGCAGAACAGACACAGTCGATGTCTTCTTGTAACTGCACTCTTTACATTATAAGAATATATACAGGGTGTTCAAATTAAAACTTCCCATCTGGAAAATATCGGAGTTAAAAAAAACTAGAGACACATCGATTTTCTTTCCAAGGGCGACATGTGATGGCGTAAGTTCTGTCTGGGAAGCTTCCCCTTGGGCATTGGCATAAAATACCCTTAAACTTTAAATGGCACCATGTTGAGCGGCACCTCATTTTAAAGCTTTTTCAATTCTGCTCACGATGACATTCGACTTTTAAAAATTTTGGTTTGGATATGACAATAAAGTCACCACTTAAAGAATAACACAAAATTTCAATTAATGAAAGAATGTTATTTTATTAAATGTTCAAATTGGTTTCTCTCCGTCTCCATACAATAATAGAATCTTTGCTCCACGTCCGAAGGAACATTTCGAAGCATTTCTCAATAAATGCAGCATTCGAGAAAATTTAATGTTTGGGCGGGCATACTGGGAGACACCTCATAGGGCCTTTCTTCCCACCGGGAGATCTGGATGGAAACATGTCTCACTTAAGGAGCTTCGTCGGCGAATTGTTGAAGAATGTCAGATAAACGTTTTAGATGGAACTTACCATAAAATATCCCGGTGTTTCAGAGTTCGAGTGACAAATGCGTAGGGGAGATTCCACTCAGCAAAATATGTAGAAAAGTTCATATAAACATGAGTCTGCAAGTGCTTTGTTTCCGAGATACAGGCTGTTAACTTTTTTTAAAAATTGAGTTTATTATGTTTTTTATTTTTATTATTTTTGTAATTATTGTCCACTGTTTCGACATAGTTGATCTACTTAATTTTAGTTTGGTTTTGTGTAAAATGTTCAGTCATTAAATTCAGAAACTGACACTTTGGCCCTATTTATCGACACTATGTATTAAATTTTTCTTGTTTGGAAATAAAGACAATTTATTATTATTATTATTAATAAAAAAAGCTAAAACACCCGTTATAAGCATCGTACATAATAATAAGAAGGTACCACCGAAAGTTAACAAAATAATAATTTCTTACTAATGAGGAAACCGATTGTAAAAAATAATCAACAGTTGTCCTAAATATTCCACGGTTAATCGTCTCCAGCGATCAGTAAATACCCATTTCAAAAACAAAAATGACCGTTCAACATTTACCGTGGTCACAGGCACATATCTAAAATAGTCAAAGTTGCATCAATTACTTCAAATTTTAGTAATTATTAATCCCACTATCTGCGTCATTGTACAATAACATGTACAAGTCCACCTCTGATCTGAAGCTTTGCATCGATCAATTTATTCACCTGTTCTTTCATGCTGCTGAACAATCCAGGTTTTTTTACTGAGGGTCGTTGAACGTGCGTTTCATTGTCATTTGTGCGTATGTGAGTTTGATGCTTTGCTTGGTGGTATATGATGATATATTTATAACACTACCACACAAAAAAAAAGTTGTGTGTACTTTTCATGCGACATATGTTAATCCGTAGGATCACGAATCCGGTTTCAGAATTGAGCTATCACATCACAGGAATTTCCTAACCTCAAAGAACAGGTCAAAAATAGCAAAAATTCAGGAAAAAGTGCTAGGAAAAGTACAAAATTTGTTTTTTTCTATATAATAATGTTTATTTATATAGTTAAGGCCCCGTCGAACGTGAATCCGCGGTTAGAATTGATGGTTCTTTTTCTAACCTAAAAAAACGGGTCAATTAAGGTCAGATATCACGAATTTTCAAAAAATAACAGATTAACGCCAAATTTGGTATACAGGGGTTTTCAGGGTCGCTGATCATGGATCCGGGGTCAATTTTGCAAAATTCAAGATGGCGGAGGCAAGATGGCCGACCAAATTTTCAAAAAATAACATTCCCGCCAAATTTGGTACACGGGGGTTTTCGGGGTCACTGATCACGAATCCGAGATCAGATTTACAGAATTCGTTTTTAAAAATTTAATCAATTCCCTTAAGAAGGGTAAAACATGATTGGGTACTCAGGTTATAAAGTAAACAACATGCATTTCGCAATTCTAACCTCGAATTCGTAATCAGCGACCCCGAAAACCCTCGTATACCAAATTTGGCGCGAATGTTTTTTTTAAATTTGGTCGGCCATCTTGAATTTTGCAAAATTAACATCGGATCCGTGATCAGCTACCCTGAAAACCCCTTTATAATAAATTTGGCGCAAATCTATTATTTTCTGAAAATTCGCGATATCTGACCTTAATTGACCTGTTTTTTTTTAGGTTAGAAAAATAACCATCAACGTTCAAGGGGTGTTAAACAAACATTTGAATATAGAATTTTTATTTATTTTATATATTTGATTTCATGTGAATTCATTGCTTTATTTTTTTTAACTCTCGTTTTATGAGCTCTAGCCACACATTTGTATCATGCATTTCTGGAAATCGATAAAAACAATTTTTTTAACTGATACCTAATCCCTTTTAATTTATGATTTATTGTGGAGGTTGGAAAGAAGACAAAAGCAGTTAATAATAAATAATTTAATATTTTCCTAGTAATAAATACATTTTAACTAAGACAGACACACAATCTCATTCACGCAAAGTTTACAGTATATAAATACATTCACGATTATACTTTTTATTCTGTTTGTTAATCTCGACGGGCATTTATCTAAACTGCACGATAAATCATCCATTTATTTATTTAAAACTAACACGAAAATATCCATCGGACTAGAAATTTCATTCCAGAAAATTGAACTCTATAAAATTAAAAAAATATAATCAAGGCTGTTTCCCCAATTTACATGAACATGAAATTTCACTGGCAGCACATGCCGAATTTACCTTATTCGATTTTAGATTAACAGTAATTATTAATAACGACCACAAATTTGGCACATACCTACAAATAACGGCTAATAAATAAATGAGAACAAGACTTAATATTAACTTTTAAGATACCATACAAATTTTAACCTGCCTCATCACTACGAATACAAAATATAGTACAGGACATTTAGACAACGAGACATGCAATTTCCCAACTGTAGCCAATGTGGCTTACGATTCGCAAGTATTATTCTACTTTATTACAATCTAGCTCGATTTCTGCAATGCTGCCAGAGCCGGAAAGTCACAACTGCACGGATCGAGAGTTTTTAGTCTCGACAATTGAAAAAATCTACTAAATGTAAATGCAGCACTGTACGTTTGAGAGCGCTGGCAACACTGGATTTCATATGAACGGTCTACGTGAACGGGACATTAATTAAACTAGGACGATGTGAACAATTAGACTCTAGGCTTTTCCAAAACTGGTAACTCTATACTAACTAAAGGAACCTTCAAGCATCAACATGTAACATAGTAGGATCACGGATCACAAATTAATGGAAGAGGGATGAACGTTAAACGATATGAAGTTGGTAAGTTGACCATACGTTAAATAATAATAAATCTTTGGTAACCACCATCTGAGTTGCTCCTTCGTTTCAACAGAGTTTAGCAAGTTCCCCTGGCTGTTGAGATTCATTTTAGCGGAACTGCGTACGTGACTGAACTGCGACTGTCGTTATTTTTTGAGGTTACGCGCGCACGCGCGACCTAACCGATTCATATGAACTACCGGGTCGAAATCTCAGATTAACAAACAGAAGAGATATTGGTAATTTGTTATCCTATCTAACTAAGCGCCCGTCAGGCGCATTTAGAATACTTTAATGGTGTTCCCTGATGTCGGTATGTATAGGTACCAACCAGTCTTTGGTGCTACTCAGAAGGAGTAAGAGTACTCCGACAAGTACGCAGTAAGTGAAGTGGGTAGTTCCAGTTGAGTATGTGGCGGCGGCAGCATGGCCAGCTTGGGCACGGCCGAGGCCTCCAGGGCCCGGTGTATGGTGAGTCTGGCGAAGTGCTTGAGGCTCGGCGGCTCCGGCATCTTCCTCAGCGGCTTCTTCAGCAGGATGGAGGAG
This sequence comes from Anoplophora glabripennis, assembly GCF_000390285.2. NCBI lineage: Eukaryota > Metazoa > Arthropoda > Insecta > Coleoptera > Cerambycidae > Anoplophora > Anoplophora glabripennis. Next base: position 191,285 of record NW_019416227.1, on the reverse strand, counting down.
TACCACTTGCCTTGCGGGTCTACCCACACTTGAGCATTTTCTTTGTACAGCTTACTCTGTCGGATGTAGTGCTGCACCAGATCGATGATGGAGGGGAATACGGGCATGGCGGATTGGAGGTGAGGCTGGGCGTCCAGCCTGAAGAAGCCGTTCAAGTAGAAGATCCGCACCGAGGTGGGACCGCGCTCAGTCTGCACACTCAACGAGAACAGGAACCTGGGGTCGGAGGAGTCGCGCACTAGGAACGTACCGATGGCGGTGTCCTTCAACAGTTCATGCCCGTGCTGGTAGCTGATGCCCTCGTAGTACCAGCCGGATTGGCGCAGAACCTGTACGGTATCCGAGAGGACTTTTAGGTCCGACACTGTCTTGCCGTCGAGGAACGACGGGCCGGAGTGCAGGGGCGAGGCGAAGGGGGGCAGGATGAAGGCTAGCGGCATGCTCGGCGACACCTGGGGCGAGGGGTAGGCGTTCGCCGGCGGCGTCAGCGCCGCCACCAACCCGCCGCCGCTGAGCACGTGCAGAGAGCGACGCACGTTGCAGCATGCCTGGAACGGTGAGCAGCACTGGAACTGGTGCTTGCAGTTGGGACATATCGTGTTACAGCCTAACATTGCAGGCGAGTGCCATGCCCAGTTGAAGAATTCAGTCTGAAACAAAGAGCGGACGCCGTTATTTTAAGCCCTTTATTTGTAAAATAAAGTATGGTAGAATATAAGGAATGGGATAATGTATTGAAAAATACTTTTATGTACATGAAAAATATAAATATTATTAAATACAAGCCAATAAATGATAAATACATATAAATAAATTTAAATACATTTATAGGTCATCAAATATAGGATTAGCTTTCGTTTTGTCTCGAGTACGGATAATAATAATAATGTATTTAGTATTGATATTTAAAATTCCCGCCTGATTTCTACCGCACTCTGGTGGTGGCTTTTTGAAACATTATAAAGTACGCGTGCGTGTCTATAGTTACTTACTGTTCTACGTTAATAATCCATGTATGAGGACAGAGTTGCCAGATGTGGCAATTTATCGACATTCAGCCCTATTCTGTAACTCCTAATCGAATAGAAATGTATAAAATCGAATCGAGATCAACCCATCAAATCGGAATTGGGCAACATCGGTATTCTATAACTTGTTTCGACGTCTACTATCGAAGTTGTTGGTAGAAATCGACGTTGATCGGTCAAACTTTGTCGAAGTGGTAGTTTTAGATATAGTCCAAGCATTATAGAGAAATGCTTACAGAAATTATTACCTGGACAAAAACAATATGACCGTATAGAAAATTAAATTTTAAATTGAGTTTCTTGTTCTTTAAACTCGATCCAATATGGCGAAATTGGTTAAAAAAAATCGCAAAGTTGAAAAAAGAACGGTTTTTCTAAAATAACTAAAAAAATATAGCACGGATCGAAAAATTTTAAATGAGAAAGTTGCAGGTTTTAAAAAGATCTATCGACTGATTTTTTGAAAGTATCGATTGCTTTGTTACTTTTCGAGATATATCGAAAAAACCGTTAAAAATCTTCTCTTTTCTCTTCTTCTATAACTCGTTTACATTTACGTGCCCATATTTGCTATTTACTGCAAGCATAGCCCGCGGCAAGCCAAAAAAGTACATTTTTGAAAAATTTAAAAATATTAATTATTTTTCGAGATATATCGATTTTTTGAAAAAAAGGCGCTCTCGAAAATTGGCTAGATCTTCTCAGCGGATAGCCCTACAGTAACGATTTTCGGTTTATTTTCTTCGTAAAGAGTTATATTATCATGCTGTTAAAAAATGTTGACGATTTTATTAATTTTAAGGATCAAAAAATGACTTTGAATAAGTTGCACTTTTTTGGGTATGTTTTTTTCAAATTACTATTTCAATTTTTATTTTATGAAAATGACTTTTAAAGAAAGAAAACTAAACATTTACGGGTCTATTTTGCTTCTAAGGCGAAAATGCTATAATATTCGTGTTTAGCTACCCCAGATTAAGTACAAAAAAATAATAAAAATTGAAATAGTTATTTGAAAAAAACATACCCAAAAAAAGTGCAACTTTTTCAGTCATTTTTTGATCCTTAAAATTAATAAAATCGTCAACATTTTTTAACAGCATGATAATATAACTCTTTACGAAGAAAATAAACCGAAAATCGTTACTGTAGGGCTATCCGCTGAGAAGATCTAGCCAATTTTCGAGAGCGCCTTTTTTTCAAAAAATCGATATATCTCGAAAAATAATTAATATTTTTAAATTTTTCAAAAATGTACTTTTTTGGCTTGCCGCGGGCTATGCTTGCAGTAAATATCAAATATGGGCACGTAAATGTAAACGAGTTATAGAAGAAGAGAAAAGAGAAGATTTTTAACGGTTTTTTCGATATATCTCGAAAAGTAACAAAGCAATCGATACTTTCAAAAAATCAGTCGATAGATCTTTTTTAGTTATTTTAGAAAAACCGTTTTTTTCAACTTTGCGATTTTTTTTAACCATGTTCGCCATATTGGATCGAGTTTAAAGAACAAGAAAGTCAATTTAAAATTTAATTTTCTATACGGTCAATTTTTTTTTGTCCAGGTAATAATTTCTGCAAATTTAACATTAATCCGTGACAGAATGCTTGGACTAATATCGAGATCGGGTCACGCATGCGTTGTTGTGTTAGATGTGCCAGTACTGTCAGTTTGAGTTAAGCATAATCTCGCAACACAACTAATCTTTTTTCCTTTTCGTGTTTTAAATCACAGAATTATAAAATATTTGTACGTCTATACGTGTATAGGTATATTTTTTATTTAATTATCTAATTTGTGCATGGTTTATAATATTCTCTATCAAATGGCTTAGTTTTACCATGAAGCAAAATTTTGTGCAGCGTAATGAAATCTACCATGTAGTTCAGCTGCTCTATAGAAGTTTTTTTCTTTATTGGAGTCGGAACTGACATACTTAATATTTTTCAGTACTGACCTTCTCGAAATATTACAGCAAAATGAATGTATTTTTAAACAAAACTATACAATCTAGTAGGTAGGTACAATTAAATTGACCGAATATGGGATATCCTATTAAAACACAACTGTGCGTAAATTCCACTTTTTATACCTGCGCTAAATCTTGTAAAAGACACATTTATCTTATTTTTACAGCTAATTTGCATATTTCATATTTTGAAATTTCTAACCTCTCTAAATGTCACTTGATTATTAAAGTCTATAATCGCAGAGCAATGCATTGTTGCCATTACGCTAAACCAGCATCGAATCGAGATCTTTCTCTACGATTCGTAACTTCCACGATTTGAATTACAGAATACCAATTTTAGGAAACGATCGACGCGATAGATATTGAACTTTACAAATTGCGAACATTTCGACTCGATCTGAGCATTTCGATGCAAGTTACAGAATAGGGCTGATTGTGGCGTGGCGACACAGCACACTCGAATGGCTCTCAAAAACAGCGAACGACTTTTAGTTAATTTTCTAGATGATGGCGGCAATTATTTGTATCCATGGTGTCGCTAGTTTTTCCATTAGATAATAACGATATTTACGAAATATTTGATTTTTAAATATTATTTCAGAATATTATAGCGTAAAAAAATAACTAATATTTTATTTCAATTTCATGACGGTGGATTAAATAAAATAATCACATTATCTGTGAATGAAAAAATATTGTTCACGTGACTACGCAACTGTTTTCTTTTTAATTGCGAATAAACTGTTTTATTTTGAACAATTGTCATAATTTTTTTTATTATTGTTAATTTGTAACGTACAACTGACCATTAAAATTTATTCGAGTTTTATTTACATCCTGTATAGATAAAAAAAACAATGTAGTTGATCCTTATGAACGATTTTAAGTGTATTATCACTAAAAACAACAATGATTAAAATTTTATCTAGTTTTTAAAAATCAATCGAGTGAAAATCAATTTTGGATTTTTACGTTTTATTTTCTTAACAATGCAAATTTCATTAAAGACCTTTACAAACTACATTTGTTCTCGTAAAATTTTAAAATTTCATAATGCTTTTGAAATAAAATCCTTATAATGATATCCACGTATTTTATTATTTTGATCCACCCGATTAATATTAAAATAGGACTTGGAATGTTTCTAAAATTAAAATCAGCAGCACATTAAAAATACCCGTCAATTAAAATTGTTCGGAAGACAGTTGTAATACCTGTTTAGATATTGTTAATATTTCCAGCTATAGAAATAATATTTTGGGTATAATAAAACCCGTTTCACATTTACCAATTTTTAACCCAATGAGTTGTTCAAGAAATTGTACCTTTACACTTTAGAATCAGTTGATCAAATTTATGTCTAAGTACTTTTATAATAGAAATCAATAAATTAATGGATAACAGTCATGTAACCAATTCTTTTAAAACTTAAAACAGGTGTTAAAGTTGTAGAATGTAACTAAAATTAGTGCTATTGAATTAACATTGAAGGTCATTGAAAGCACAAAAATTGGTAAAAAATTATCAACTTATTGGTTCAAAAATCGGTAAATAAACGTCTAATTTCTATAACGTACCATACTGTTCTTAAAATATTGCGAGCCCCACTTATTTAGGAAATATTAAAGCAAAATATCGCCGCCTGCAAGCTTCACTTTAATTTCGAAAGAAACACTCGCCCGGACTATCGACCGTATCATTTTCGAAGATGCCCGGGAATCTGATTTTGGTGAAACGAGGGCCACGACTGTTCGGCCAAACATGACGAAATATGGTGCACACGGTATCTCCGAGCCTTCGGGTACTCCAAATCAAGGTAACGACTTTTTTATCAGCCCGTACTACCAACACTAATTTTATTATCTATTAATAATAATTTACAACGATCTATTGTTATAAAAAAAAACAACAGGCCGATAATTCATGAAACGTATTGCGTCAGATAAACTTCTGGGAATATTACAAAATCATCGCGTCGCTGTAGAGGGGCCAGGCCAGGTAGAATTCAGGCCCAAATTTGGAGGAGCCCCGATATCTGCAGGAGTTGACTAACAAATCGGAGTTTGATAAAAAAAAGTATTTTTAAGTCTGACCGCACGCTCTCCTTGTAATCATTTTGTTAATCAGTTAAAAAGCGTTAGATATTGGATCTAAATATGCGTCAGACTATTAAAAAAAGTATACAGTGTGTGTGTAAAAAAGAATTTTGCATACATTTTTCCGAAAATGTCGTCGATGGAACGAAATAGTTATTTACACCATAAAGTAGGTAAGTATTATTTACCAGTCGATTTTGTGCCCGAGCGGAGCGAGGGCTGGCAATTGAGTCCGAGACTGGTAAATTTTTACTTGATGTATTAGAAGAGACATGGTGGGTGGAAATGAGCCACAATTGCAGAAAGTTATATTCCTGACAGTTTAAGTAACAAAAATGAAATAGCCAACAGGATTCTTTACAATGACACTTAGAAGAAAGTTTTGTTCAAACAATTATTACTAAATAATCTACATTTAGGAATATCGAATTAGTTTCACGAACTTTCAATATTTTCCCCCAGAACTACGGAAAAATCCGCACATCTGGCACCACCGGAGTTTAGACGCTCTGAAGGCAACACCAACAAAATCCCATCAACCCGCGAACCCACGGCTCGGTGGAAATATGCGCCCACCTCCGGACGCAATTAACCTCTTCTCTCGGTGTCCACGACCTTCTGTCGCGCGCTTACAAAAAAAATCCGCCGCACAACCGGCGAGAGAGGCAGAGAGCCGCGGCACATTGTGCGTCTTCCCCGAAGCGGCTGCAATCAGACTTCCAGGAACCGACCTCGAGCCGGTACAACAGGCGGATCTTTGCAGCGTCCTTTTTCTTTCGCTCGGAGCTGGACGAGGAGGGGCGCGACCGCCGTACACCTGCGGACCGGGTTCTAGGAATACCGGGAAGTTCGAAAGCCGAAAGGCAGGTACGCCGGGATGACGGATCACAACTACGTTTATTGTAAGAAATCTAGACGGCTGGTGGTTGCGAACAAATTATAGTAGCTTTGGTTACTTGATTATGAACTAGGATCGATAAAATCGCAAATGAATGGCAAAAATCGTCGAAGAAGCTTATTTATCGAAGAACCTATGTTGAATATATTTATTTTTACGTCAAGGGTATATTTTTGCATTTATTCTGAATAAATTTTAAAGCGTTCCACGCAGTTTCCATTCAGTACCATTGAATTAAAAGCCAGTTGCTCTAGTAACGATTAGATAACGCTAGTGCTGCTGGATCTACCAATTTAACGCTTTTTTAGAACACATTTTTCTGTAAATTTTAGTTAAAAAGCTTAACATTTTGAATGTTTAAACGAACACGCAATACCAAGCACCTGGAGTATACGTTTCTTTGATTTTATTTACTCTTATTCCTACCACTGAATAAATGTAGTTAAAATTGTCTAAATAGCCCAGGATATATATTTTTATGAAATGGTAATTTCCCAGCTTATTTTCCTGGCCTATAAAAAGTTATGCTGACGACGAAAACTATCCTTGTGAATTGGTCAACATTTTCAAATACTTTGAATGTCCCTCTTAATGGCTAGTTTATAAAAAAGTATTAGTCCTTACTTAGCCGTAACTTAACCTTAATCTTAGACCTAAAAAGTTAAACGTACAAAATGTAATGTATAGAACTAGGACAAGGTTAAGATTTTTATAAACCTATACCGAGGGGCGATCCGCTGATGTAATCTTCGTACGTTTGTCCTGAAATCTTTATGTAATCTACGTAATCTTATCTGTAATCTATGTATCTATCTGTAATCCACGTAATCTTATCTGTAATCCTCGCTGTAATCTATGTAATCAGCTAATGAATTTCGTCGATGTAGTCGTTGTACAACGCCCCCCCCCCCCTTCCTCATTTTCCAAAGAATGCCACAGAAACCTCGACAGAAATATGGTGCGATTGGTGTGTTCCGAAGGGCAATCCGCCAAGGAAAAAACAGACGAAGATTACAAAATTTCTGAAATCTCTTGTAATGTATCTGTAGATTTTAATATGATTTCAATATATATTACAAATTTCATATAAATAATCAAGATTACAATATCTTTCAACCGATTACAAAACATTTCAGGAGATTTCAGAGTTATTTTAGTAGATTTCAATGATTATTTAAGATTTCAATAGGATTATTAGCAATTAAAAGAAGATTTCAAAATTTCTTAATATGGTTTCAAGGAATACGGGAAGATTACAATAAGTTTTGAATGTCCATTTGAACAAAAATAATTGAATTAACTTCAAATGTCATTCATTTCATTCATTAACAGTAGTACTTTGATTAAGAATTTCCAGTATCAGGCATTTTTTGGGCAAAAATTGTAACATTCTGATTAAGTTTTTTGTTCGAATGAACGTTAAAAACATTTTGTCATGACAAAAATGATAATGCTATTTTGAAAGTAGGTAAGTATTTTCCCAAAAACTAATAAATAAAAAATATATTAAGCTTTTATTAATACTTGCATTTAATACTTTACTTGTATACAGTGTGTTTAAAAAAGACGCGGCAATATTTAAGGGAGTGATTGCTCAGGTCAGTTTATAAAAAAAGTCCTATAAACATAGGTCCGCAAACGCTTCGTTACCGATCTACAGAATGTGAAATTTCATTAAAAAACAGTAAAAATTAAATTTCTCTAAAACGCAGCCCCTTATTATTACCTACTACAAACAACAGTATGTACCACATTTCAAAAATCAATCAAATTTGATAATTTGAATTTCTTTGTTCAATAATTTAAATTTCTCAATTAAAACAACATTGGGTTTAGGTGCGCAATAAAATGTTTTTTATTTTTTTACTCAATAACGGTGTGACGTACGGTGCGTATAATCTGAGGAAAGCTTTCTTCTTCATAATTGAACAAGGAATTAAAAAATTATATTTTTAGAAAAACCAGCGGGGTCCTATTTTTTTCATTAAAAATAGCTAGTCACTGGTAAGACTAAAAAATCGTTTTGTATTGCAAAGTACGCGTCTGCCATAGCTATTGACAGGCCTAAAATTTCATTATAATATCAAGAGGTTTTGGAGAAATTTAATTTTTACTGTTTTTTTAATGAAATTTCAACATTCTGTAGATCGGTAACGAAGCGTTTGCGGACGTATGTTTATAGGAACTTTTTTTTTAAAAATGATCTGGGCAATCGCCCCCTTAAATATTGCCGCGTCTTTTTTAAATACACTGTATACAGGTAAAGTATTAAATACAAGTGTTAATAAAAGCTTAAAATATTTCTTATTATTTATTTTTTGGGAAAATGTTTATTTTATGTTACTTCTATTTTTTTATTTTTATTAGTTTATTGGATTATTATATTTTTATCTTTCAATAAAAATATATACTTACCTACTTTCAAAATGGCGTTATCATTTTTGTCATGACAAAAAGTTTTTAACGTTCATTCGAACAAAAACTTAATCAGAATGTTACAATTTTTGCGTAAAAATGATACTGGAAATTCTTAATCAAAGCACTACTGTTAATGAATGAAATGAATGACAGTTGAAGTTAATTCAATTATTTTTGTTCAAATGGACATTCAAAACTTATTGTAATCTTCCCGTATTCCTTGAAATATTATTAAGAAATTTTGAAATCTTCTTTTAATTTCGAATAATCCTATTGAAATCTTAAATAATCATTGAAATCTACTAAAATAACTCTGAAATCTCCTGAAATGTTTTGTAATCGGTTGAAAGATATTGTAATCTTGATTATTTATATGAAATTTGTAATTTTTTTTTAATCGATATTGAAATCTGCAGATACATTACAAGAGATTTCAGAAATTTTGTAATCTTCGTACGTTTTTTCCTTAGCGGATCGCCCCTCGACCTATACATTACATTCTATACATTTAACTTTTTAGGGCTAAGATTAAGGTTAAGTAACGGCTAATTTAGGACTAATACTTTTTTACAAACCAACCATAAGCCCGGCAAGTCTTGTACGTGGAGGAAAACAACCGACGCGATCTCCGACAAATGCACTTCTCTTTATTAACAGTAATAAAATTCAATTTACATAAATAATGAATTACACACTGTATTTCATCTGTTCCTGGAAATTTAATGACATTTTAAAGTTTTACGAGGCACTTTGAAGATGTGCCGACTGTGCCATTTCCAATTTTATACCGCACTAGCCAGAAATTTTTATTTTGAAGGTTTTTGAACGCGACACTCGTTCGTTGCACAACCACAACGACTATCGGTGCCCTTCCGTGTTTGGAAAACAATAACAGGATGTTTTAATCGCAGATATTTATAAAGTAATATTCGTCGACAACAAACCGCTAAATTTAGAAATGTTAGATAATCGCTGTTATAGCCTAGTTACTCCTAGATTACAACATCGAGTAAACATTTCCTTTCAATTGGCAATGTTGATACTAGACACAGCTTAAAGGTAAGCAGAAACGGGGTATTTTTGAAAGCAACCGCGATCGGGCCGTGAGAAAATCACAACAAACCCAATGCAATTCAATCTTGTGTGACAAAAAATACCTGAGGTGCAGTATTCCAGCGACTAGTTGTGTCTAAGTGGTTTATACAATCGTTTCCACTAAAACTCTCTCTACCATGGAATTCGTGGTACTTAGAATAGACAGAGAGATGTCTTGAAAGCTTGCATAAGCCTCGTTTAATTTCTAGGACGCCAAAGTGGAAGAAGAAATCTAAAGGTTTGCTTTCACTTTTACGTTTACCGTTTACTGCGATAAATATGAATTATTAAAACTCGGCGTGCTTTGAAAACAACCGAATTCCGTCACGGCGTCCCACTATTGTTAGTTTACTAACATTATCGGTACAGTCACAATTGTTTTCATTCCTTCAAAGCCCACTGTTTAAAGAATCACGTGTGATTTATTTTAAATTTACATTTAATTACTTTTTATATTTCACCAAATCAACTCGAGACCTTGACATTTTTTTACGGTCACACGCAAGTATCTCGAGAGATTCTAACCAGGACTTTAATGATGTAATCGGAAATTATTTTTATTTAGCATGTGTAGCTTCGTTGAAGTTTCGGCCTTTCCCAATCTTACCCGTTTTTTACGGTCGTATTAAGACTAAAAGCGGACCGCATCCTACACCGGTTCTAAAGATGCGTGATTCATAGATTTTTTAGGCAAATATCTGCTTTCAGGTGACATCACGATCGCAGATACATCTGTAGGTATTTCTTGTTAAAGTGAAATTGAACACGGGTCTATTTATTCTCGACAGCGACAGGTACTGGGCTGGGCTGGCCGTTAGTCATTCCAGGGATATACCACTTTCTAAATAATGCTAGTTTTAACGCCCACACCACTTGAGACAGACACAGCGGCTAGGGCTTATCTGTTACTGGATTTCGTTCGGTTAATCGAATCACTCGACAAAGTATGCGCTTTTCATTCAATTCAAAATCAAGTTTTTTTGTACTTTTATCCGCGTTGAATAAGTTTTAATGCGTTTCTGAAGGAGCATGTTTTGCTAATGTAACAAAACTGCGACTTCATTTTTAATCAGAAACAATTTTGTAATGTTATAATTATAATGTTATAATCGTCGATAACAACTAGCTAATTACAAGTTAGAGCAATGTAATCGATAAACAACAAATATTACAATTAAAACAATCAATTTCTCCTTTTTGCTGCTTTTAAGGAGGATATAGATATACATTATGTTATCTGACCGCGCGCACAGTGGTAGAAAAGAAAATTTGTGACCAAAAGAAAGTACGAGTGCTTGAGAATTAGAAAATAGCAAATGCAGGAAAAAAGCTGTTGAAGAGCACACTATAGAGCCAGACCTCCGCACACGGTACAAGAGCATCAATAATTTTTACGTGTTTTATTTAGATTATCTACAAACTTTGATCACCGAGGGATTGCGTGGAAAAGTTTAAAAATGATTTAATTACATGTATAAGTAGCATGATCCACTTCTGTGAATACAAATGTCCCTTATAAGACAAGCGTTTAAAGCGATTGCATTCATGAAAGTACAATACAATTTGATATTATACTGTGGTACGATGTTGTTGCAGCCAAAAATATTCTAAAAAATATACTGAAATTATTGAAATGTTAACACAATTATAATTTATAATAAGCATAGTTAAATATTCAAATTTGCGAGGCTGGAGCGTTCGATTTAAATAAGCAATGGGCCCGATGATGTAACCTCCTCGCTGGTGCTACATTTCCTTTTCCGTAGCCAGACTTTATTCCGTGAACAAAGTGCTGAACCCTGTATTGGACTTCCAAGAATAATTCCAGTAGCCGCAACTATAAAAAGACGCTACGCTGGTCATAATTTACGAAACGCGGCTTAATCTTTTAAGGAGTTTTTAGTCTCACAAGCTATTGTTAGAAATTTAAACAGTCATACCCGCGTGGTTTCCACGAAACAGTCACCCAATCGCCTTCGGTCATAAACTGGTCCTAAGTTTCGATTCCCTCCTTAAGCCGCGTCTACACTTGATACCTTCGTTGTCGTCAGCGTTGGGTTTAACAGTAAACTGACCGCGTGAGGGCAATATGTAATTTTATTGGCCGATTTAATCCCCACCAGCTAATAACCGACAGAAGTAAATACTCCCCTCTTCTGCTGTTCAACTCGACGAATTAGAGCGCTAAAAACAATGGACCTCCTCCCCACACCCTCTAGATAATGACAATTGCGTCAGATGACTACTTTTATGACGCTGCATCCAGACAAAACAATACCTACAACTTTGAAAGAATTATCACAGAGGTGGTGAAAGAAACGTAATTTTTTACATTGTGTCAGAGTAAAATTTGGGTTCGTGGAAATGTCAATGTGTCGACCCGTTCACGTGCCCAATACCGGAAGTAACAGACGCAACATTCGACAGCCATAACTTATTCCAAAGTCCCACTTCCTGTTACGGCAAGTATTAAAGCGAGTTTCGTAATCTTTACACGGAAGTGTCGATGAACTGTGAACTGACGGTCAGTTCTGAATGACGTACAAAAATATTAAACTGTGCCCGATGTACTTACCAATCAGGGGATCATTTTTTGAATTCCCGCGAAACATACTTATTGCACGACTCGAAAAAAAAACACATTAAATTGATAATTACTGCAATCGTGAATTTTCTAGAAAACAACTGGTTAATTATCGTTTTCTTTCTTGTTTTAGGTAAAAATACATTCGATAAACGGCCATTTAACTTTAAATATCTTTACGTGACATTTTTACAATAATTACGAACTCATTTATTACGTAAATGACATAATTAATAATTATGTTAATTGCTGCTCGAGAGCCCGAACGTTTGAGCGGCTGAAAAAAAATGCTACGAACCAGATCTTTAGAATGTACAATAATTGTTACGTTTGAAATAGCTTTAAATGCGTATTTTCACAGAATTTTCAACCTGGAAAACAAGCGTTAGCAAATTAGTCACGCGTTACGCTTATTTTTTCAATGAAAAACTCGGATTTTCACGCGGCCCGTTGGGTAGCGTGAATTTTTGCAGTTCGAGCGAATTTATTTCTGCGGTTAACAGAATTTCCAGTGCCGATTTTCATTGGAAGTTGGAGCGGCCCGATTATGTCGAAACTTCCGAGAAACCTACGTCAGCCTTACAAAACTCGCAGCTTTGCGTTTGTTACACATTTCGTGAGGGCATTATAATTATTCCTCTATTTTCGTGCGACTAAATTTAGCGAATTGGTTTTCGAACGTGTACGAGATTTCATTATAATTGTAAATAGGGACATTTTAATCAGTGCCAACAATGCTATTCCAGGCCAAAAAGAATGTTAGCCCATAATAGACGATAATATCACATTAAATATAAACGTAAAATACATTAAAATTCCTTTTCTACGGCGACCACAGCCGCTAGGAATCGGAACGAGCGGAATACAAAGCGACATGTGTGTGCAATTCAGTAATTCTGTTTAAACTTTAATGTAAACGACCCTGAATAGCGTATAAACGTTCTTGAGATTTTTTTTTAAACGGAATTCATTATCTCAGATTTCTCGGTACGACTTCTAATACATTTTATATACCGTCATTATCTGTTTTAAATATATATTCCTGGCGTTACGTCCGTCGTTCGTTACTTTCCTCTGGCGATAATATTGGCATAAATATTTTTATTGGCTATTAATTGATTAAATTTACATACGCATATCTAGCAGTACCGAGAAACATAAACGTACCACAAAAAAAACCGTAACCTTAATTTTTTAGATCTGTGAATGCAAACTGCCTTAATTGAACAGAACATTTTTATTGCCAACGTTCCCATAACTGTTCATTTAAAAAACACATTCAAATTAAAACTAATTTCGTATTCCATTCAGATAAAAGCTTTGCTTAATCTGGTGGTTCCGTGACATTCATGTTTTGGACGCGATCGCATTAACTTTTAAAATTCTCTCAGAGTAGATCTGCGGCTCCTCTCGGAAGGCCAAAGGATAGTTTAATGAACTTGTAAAAATTTAGGTCAATATTTCGTGTACTCAAGTATCTGCGTTCGTTTCATAACAGTCAGTCAGTCAAGCGAGTCGGTTTGCGTGCTGGTAGATTTACGAGCTTTTTAGAAAGTTTAGCAAAACGCTACGGGCTGTTTTTTGACTCTCATTTGAAATAGTGAAACGAGAACGGGAAATTCTTCACGGTTCAACAACTCACCTATCTAATTCGTAGCGGGCCGCGGCTTCTCAAACAACCAAACATTTTGACAGTAAGAGCACTTAATCCCAAATATAGGCACTACAGTAGACACTAACAACTAAGATATATCACTAGTCCGGCAGAAAGCACTATAGCACATGATTTTCTTTACGAGAATGGGTGTGTAACTTTGTAGTTTTTGAGGTTATATCATAATTCTATCGATTTTATGAGAACTGTACTTCCAAGCGGTCGCATACCGAATGCTGCCCGACGAGCTTGTATCGGTTGTCTAGATGACGCTGGGACAGAGAGCGAAACGCTACGCCTGCCTTGCGCCAGACAAAGAAACCGCTATTGTAACTTTCTGGGAACGATAGAACGTGTTTTCATTTCACGTTAAGAAGGTTCCATGGTGGGGGGTACGGCTGAGTTGAGTAGTACCGGGAATCCTTGTTCTTGGAAGGCAAGTATATATAGACCCAAGTTAGGCCCACTGCAATACGTATGTATGTAAACCCAGTGCTTCTAAAAATGTGTCATGAATGGGACTATTTACATAATTGAACAAGACGGATTGATTTGATTAGCGCGGGGTAGGGGATAAAAAATGTTACAGTGGCAGAGAGGAGGCGTTGAACTGAACATCTGAAACAGAAACGGAGGGCCATCTGCATTCAATGGAAGTGGCATTCTATTTTGTGGAGCGCGTTCCCGTGGCAGGATTCTTTTGTGCTTACTTTCTCGGAAAGCTTATTGTGGGATAAATTAACTTTTAATGCGATTAGATATTCTTCCACGATTAATTTCGATATCCTTCGAAATATAACACGTTAAATCTCTTTCGAAATATGATTAAAAATCTATCTACTCTGCTAGGTATTTATAAAACTATCAAAATATTTAAAACTTCACAGAATTTTCCAAGTCGGTAGTTCTTAGTTACTGATTAAATATTTAAAGGAACTAATTACTTGTTTTTACGGAAATAATACTGGGAATATTTGTTATTATTTAGCCTTAAACTATAAAAGAGCGTTTTGTAAATAGACCTTCCCGGAAAGTGTACCTGAAATTCAAAACCACTGGCTTACATATTTACTATTCTACAAATCAATAGTGTCCCGCTTTCTAAGACTTGGATGATTGCATTGTTAGTTGAAGAAACCATTTCTCTTTTATCGGGAAAGACTGATTAACTGTAAAAACTGGACAGTTCCTGTCCGTTTTCTGTTCGTGAGAAATACAGGTGAGCAACAGCAGGTTACGACAAACTTTCAAGGCTAATTACTCTCAAAGTAAACGATTAACATTTTTTTTTTAGTAAAATGATTCCTTAGGATTAACTTTGTCTTCAATACGTGCACAATTGTTAAGGTTTCAATTAAATCGCATTCAACATGTTTTTGACTTATATTTACCATTTCTATTTCGTGCTAATTACGGGAATTATTACGCGAATCTTACCGCATCCAGCTCATCACAGTTCGCAATAAGAAAATATCCTTTCCGTGCGTCAATTTATTTTCACGGTAGATATTAAGCGGAAACTTTCATGATTTGTCGTTTTGCTGGAAAACTGAGAGTGAGGAAATAATGGGAAATGTAATATTCGTTTCTGATAGTGTACAACATTGCTGGAATTCCAAACATTTTCCAGACTGCTTGCTGTATTGTAAAATCAAACCATCTCTATTGTAGTCTAATTATGTAGTAGTTTGCTTCAATATACAGGGCGCCTCGAAATTAATGGGACACAAAGCAAGAGTAGGTTCCGGACGAGAAAATATGTAATGCGATGTAGCCCAACTTATTTCAGTCCAAAAAGTCCGTTAAAATTCTTATTACGGCTCTGATCAGCGCCTGTCCATCCAAGGTAACCCAAAAAGGCATAGGTATTCTATCTCGGGTGGCGGTGGGACGCCACAATATCATTTAACAATTGAAGTGCTAAGTCAAGGCGCATGTTATTCATATCCAATTGTCACAATTTAGGAATGTTCTCCGATAATTTTTTTATTCGGAAAATCAGCCGGTTCGGAGAAACTTAATCATAGTGGTAACGTGAAAGCAATTAGTCAAAATCTATACCGCAGAAAATTGATAATACGGCGGTCGTTACTTTGTTATTAATTCCGGTGTAAGCTTAAGTGTTAAAAATTCTGAAAAATACGCTTAGAAACCGCGTCTCTAAAAATTTCGTTCGGGTTCAATGTTGGCGATTAATTTTAAGAAACATGACAAACAAATCCTCAGTATCAGGTCCGGTTATATCATATCTTATATTTACTTGGTTAAATAAATCAAATTCCGAGAATTAATTACTTAAAATAATCGCGAATGTATCAAATGTAAGCGCTGTTCATTTTTTAGCGGAATAATTTTGATTTTGATGAAGCTTATGCAAATACAGGGCGGTCCACTTTCCGATGAGGAAACTTGCAATCAAAAACATTATTATCCAGTAACGTGCTAGTACGGATGCCATTGACAAAACTCAAAATAATGTTTTTCATTGCAAAACATGCTCCCTCGATGGTAGTTAAAGTCTACAAAATTTCATTGAAATATCTGTAGTCGTTTGGCAATATTTAATAAATTTGATTTTTTTAACCAATCTTGAACACCTTGTATTTCCTTAACAAAGCATTTCTCGAATATACTTTACTAGCAACCCGCCCCGGCTTCGCACGGGCAAATATAAAATAGCATATGTTACTTCGAGGAGATGTAGCTTTCGGTAAAATTGGTGAGTAGCTAACTTTTCTGTGACTTAATTAAACCATAGAAAAACATCTTTTAGGCTTTAGGAACGCAAAGAACAACAATGTGAAAAGCGTCGACTTGAAAAGCACGCTGCCCCAGAGTGAAAAAAGCGTAAACAACGATGGGTTTTTACGAGTTTAAAAACTCGCAATAAATCATTGACAATAATTACAACAAGCAAGTACATATGTCGTTATTCACTTATCAATTTATAAAAATATACATACTGTAAGATAAATTAATTAGCGACTTGCTTAAATTCATCGGAATGGTGATAAAACTTCGATAGTGGCGATACAATTGGCGCCTATAACGCCACTGTTTATAAAGGAAGTGGCTACTCCACCGGCTTCGGAAGAAACGCAATATACGCTAAAATCTATGAAATGACCTTTCGAACGGTAAATATTAAAAGATAGGTATGTAGAATCAGTTATTTCGATAAAATTTTATGAAGGAAAAAAATGAGTAAAGACTGAAACTCTGGAAAATCACAGACGACAATTATACACTTCCATCAATCTGTTGAACAAATGACATCAATCATTTTAAAGGTTCTAGAGTTATTGCAACACTTGGTTAAATAAAAAAATAGTTTAAGGAACTATCAGCCGGTGAATCACTTGTTTCTTTGATAAAATTATTAGTAAATGATCATATAGATATATATTTTTAATGACTTTGACTGTTGCATTCCTCAGATAAGATATTTTTAAGTAACATCTGTTGTACCCTATTGTAACAATAATTCGCAATTATCTGATGAGTACAAGTATTTTCTTTTTTCAAAAAATTGTTTAATATTGTTTTAGAACAATAGTAAAAGAAAAAGTTGTTTTTCTCCGTCACAAAACTATGACGTTCTTTGATTGTCAGAAGTTAAAGGCCTTACCGAGAAAAAAAATGGTATCACAGTTTGAACAAGTATTAAAATTAAATAAACCACTGAAACCGTCACTACCCTCATTCTTGGAGCAATTCTCAAACCAATCCCACACGTTTTCATTAAAAGTTATATTATTTTCAGATGTTATGAAATCACAAATGACAACGGTGTTTGGTTTATCAATACCACTATCAACTTTCAGTATTTTTTTCGCAATATTTTCTTTATTCAAAAGTGAGTCTTCAATGTAGCCTTTTTTTGTTAAATTTTTAGAAGCGAGTATAGAAAGTTTATTTTTGTGTTACGTTTTATCTAATACTCTAATATTCTGGAAGAAATACTACTTGTTCTTTCTCATATTTTATAGTTGTTACTTTATTTGTTACTTTTAATAATAAAATACTTTTAAATATCACGAAATCAGAACTAAAAAAAATAAACTGCATATTAAGATAATCTTTACAAAAATAATTTAAAAAAATGTTAAATTTTATGATACAAAAACTCGCGTACTGGATTTTTTTATTTTTTGCATATTACTAAACTGAAAACAAAGTACCTACCAAAAAATTTTAGTGGTAATTTTATTTTGTATCGATATAAATTCCCAGCTTATCTGTTGACAAGCTTTATTTTTGATTAAGGAAGTGAAGAACAACGCAGTTTATCAACCTGCGTATCATGTTGTGAATAACTGATAACAGATATCCTTAGAGTATTTCTGACCATGACAGATTTAGTCGTTTACTTAAAACGATGTCTTCACTTTTTCGAGAATTCGCTTACGAAAAGTATCGCCCTGTTGACACTGGAAAGAGGCTGGACTAGAATAGTGTCGTTATCGCTTACTTAGAACACTAAAAACATTTTTGTTTGTTCTCGAAACGCACGTGGAACGCGATAGAGATTAATTTGAAACTTCGGAGTGTCGCAATGTTTAGAAATATAAGCGTCAAGGTTGTTTTTAAAGTCAAATTTTAATTTTATTTTTTTACGCGCAATGGTATCTCGCATAGAAAATATATCCTCATTAAAAAAACTACAAAAAAATTGTGAGACAAAAAAGACACTTAATCCGAATAAAACATGCCATTTCTTCTCCAATTGAAATCCCCCATTTAATTATTAATTTGTGCTTTGAAATTATTCAAACCGATTTGTATAATAAAACAAAGTAGGTAAGTTCGATATATCGATGTAGACTCATTTTAGAATAAAGAAAATATTGTGAAAAAGATACTAAAAGTTGACAGTGGTAATGATAAACCAAGCACCGTTGTCATTTCTGATTTCACGTCTGAAAATAATGCATATAGTCCAGTTACTCAGGGTTTTTACCTCCGAATTCTTTATAACTGAACCGATTGACGTGAAATTTTGACTGAATGTGGGGAATGCCTCAAGGAACAAAACTTATATAGTGCCGAAGTGTGCTTTTGCCCCGGGGGCGGTTCCCACCCCTTCTTGCGGGTGGAAATTTTTACGCCCAAAATAACCACAGGAATCGATATAGGAGTCAATTTTAAGTAACAAATGTCATATAAAGTTTTTTGGATAATCCAATACTTTTCGAGTAATTCGTCATTGAAAATGTTGATTTTTTACTAAAAAAGTGCTTGTTTTCGGACCGTTTTGCAAATAACTCTGAAACCATTGGATTTAACGAAAAAGTTGCAATGAACAAAAAGAAAGGTAGGTAATAAAAAACAAATCTAATGGTATTATTTTGTTTTTCTCTAATTATATAAAAAACCGAGTTATGGCATTTTAAACATTATTATATGTTAGCTAAAAACTAAATTGGAACCAGTTAACGTTAAATAACGCCAAAACCATAAATATTAGGAAAAAAACTATTTGAACCTTTTTTAAAGTAAACCTTTAAAATGAGCTGTTTTAAATGTCTAGAATCAAATTTATCGGAAATATGATCGAATAACATGATACTCTTATTTTTTTTTAAGAAAAAAGTAATAACAAATCAGTGCCTTTGGCGACAGAATTAAAATTAAATGCAATCCATTTACAGATTTCTTCATTTATGTTCTAAGAGTATGTTTTGAGTCTTTGGCTCACTTACAAAGCATGATTTCGAAAAAAAACTTAATTTTTGAAAATGTTAATTTTTCAAATTTTTGAAAAAAATCGATTTTTACGCTGTAACTTAAAAATTAAAGGGTGTACGAAAAAGATACAAGAGTAAAAAAAATTGCTTTATTTCTGCTGAAGATTTTGCTTTATTTTTTTATTCCTCAAAAATTAATATTAATCGAGATATCGCCATTTTAAGTTATCATATGAATGAGAGAACCACCCTTTTCGAGACCTTTCAACCTTTCAAACTTAAAAATGAAGGGCTTAAAAAAGATCAACTCAACAGTTTACGTAGCCCTTACAATTCCCTGCAAAATGAGCCCAATTTTAGGAAAATTTAGGCCAAACAAAAATATTGAATCATTTAGATCTTTGTATACAGGGTGTTCCAGATAGACCTTCAATTAGACGTTTCTGGAAAACTACGCGTACTGGAATTCTGAAAATTTATGTACGGGGGTTTCTCCTAATGTTCTATCGATTGAAAATATTGGCGTCGCCGTGGAACTTCCGGTTCTACCGGAAGTAGACGTCAACTCGCTTATTTCAAATGGAATATACAATTTTTTATTTAATTTTTGGATTCTACATCGATTTTTAAGCTAAGTTTCATAACCTTACTTTATCCTTAAACTCAATAGTTTTTGAAATATTTTGACTGTTTCAAAATTTTTGAAAAAAACAAACTTACCTACACTTAATCGGTTCTATTTCCTCCAATTGTTATGATAGGAAGCTGAAATTTTAGATGGTCAATACCAAAATGTGTCCAAATATCTGGAATATACGAAAGTTGGTGCATGTTACACAGGGCGGCTAAAGAACTCGTTCCAATTGTGTCAAATTGAAAGTTTAATAACTCGCTTATTTTAAATAGAACACCCTGTGTTTTATAATGCCAGTAGATGCACCTGTTAATTCTCTTTCCATTGGTATAAGCATTTCCTATACCTAAATCCCACCGATTTTGAGATATTTGAACATAAGTACAGAGACGAATATAATCCGACAGTTAGCTGTAGGTTGGCTGTGGAAAAACATTTAAATGTCACCAAGTGTCATTACTTATTTAGCAGATTTGCTGTCATTGCTGTAAAGCGAGTTTATCGATTTTCCAAGTGTTTTCAGTAACAATGGCACACTCTGGGTTGAAAATGTCAACCTTAGAGACTTCTGACAGTCAAGAAATGTCATAGTTTTGTGAGTTGGAGAAAGATGTATATAACGAGCGTTCAAATAAAAACGTGGTCAAGTTGGTTCTGAAAATTTGGACGTAGGGCGTAGCGTATAGCAAATGAACTTAAACGTCATCTGTCAAAGCGCTATATCGCCGCTATCAATTTGAATATTTTCGTTTTAAAAGGCGTTTAAAATGGTGTTTTCTCAACAACAAAAAGTGTTTATCATAGAGTCCTACTTTAGAAATGGACGCAAGATTGATGGAATATGGAAGTATTCTATTGAGGAATGTTTCATAGAATTTCAAAATCAATTTCCCGGCGTTGTTGAGTACAAAATTTTTCAAAGTGCAGTTCAGCGTTGTGTTAATGTTTTTCGTGAAACGGGCAGTATAACAAGAAAAGAAGCGGCCGACCTAAAAAGCGGACTGAAGAATTAAAAGAAAATGTCCAACAAATAATGGAAAATGCGCCAAGAACTTCTGTACGTGTTTTATCACAAATGGTGGGAGTATCAGTCGGTACCTGCCACACAGTGTTAAAAAAAGATTTGCGTTTGTTCTCCTATCGTTTAACTTGTCAGCAAGAACTTCATGAAGTTGATTTTCCGTTTTCCGCGACGGGCTGTATTTTGTGAATGGTTTTTAAACAACTACGGTGAACTTCATAATATCACCTTTTTTTCTGATGAAGCCTGGTTTCATTTAAGTGGTTACGTAAACTCACAGAATATGAGAATGTGGTCTTCTGAAAAACCAGATAACTTTTTTGTCGAGGGCCCTCTACACGCTCAAAAAATTGGAGTTTGGTGTGCTCTCAATCGAAGGAGGATTTATGGACCTATTTTTTTTAATGGTACCTACTCTTACTGGGCAAAGGTATAGAGAAGAAATTATCGCTCCTTTTGTTAACCAGCTGGAAGAAAACGAAATTACAAACTTTTACTTTCAACAAGATGGCGCAAGGGCACATACGGCAGGCGAGACGATGAATATGTTGAGGGAAGTTTTCCAAAATCGACTAAGTAATAAGTCTCAATGCTGAACATGAATTTCCACCGAGGTCATGTGATATTACGCCGTGTGATTTCTTTTTGTGGCCTTACCTTAAAAACACTATTTTTGAACTGCCTATTCCTGATTTAAACCATCTGCAGGCTCGACTTATAGACAAGATTCGTGAAATTAACAATACCCCGAGTATCTTAGAAAATGTCTTTAATTCTTTGAGGAACAGGTGTGAAAAGTGCTTGGAACAAGGAGGGGGATACTTTCAGCAGCTGCTTTAATTTATTGTTATAACAAGGAGGGGGACACTTTCCGCAGCTCCTTTAATTGTTTGTTATTGTTATCACGATTATTTTTTAAAATAAAGTTATATAGTCATTAACGTTATTGAAACTGACAGCTGCTATACAGCTCGTTGAGAAATGAGGTTAAGTTGGTCGCTATAAGCTACTCCCTACGTCCAATGTGTCAGCCAACTTCGACCACGTTTTTATTTGAACGCTCGTTATTTCGTTTTCAATCGGTATCAATACAAAATATGGATGAAATTTATCGAAGGAACTTGCGAAAATCACTGCTGGTGTTCAGATTGCTATCTTTATTCTTGTCTCATAGTTTTTGAAGGAGATAAAGAGAGAGAATCCTATGCCTAGTTCATTTATGAGTTAATTCTTGTAAACCTTTCGACAATGTAGTGGGCTAAAAACCCAAAACCAATCAGAAATAGTTAAACCTACCATTTGATTTATCGATATACATATTTTCAACGTCCCATAGACTTTCTCCCGAGTTCCCAGAAGGAACGACATGCGCAATCTTTGCGTTAGCCTCCTTCAGAAGCCTTCCACGTCGAAGCAACCTCGATTCGGGTAATTATTTTCCGTTGCTTATTTTTAGAAAGTGAAACCTTATCTACGCCGGCAACCAGTGGCTAATATTAATTGGCATTCGAGGAAATATAAAATTCGGCGTCGGTATCTGATTTCGAATTTGCATTTCGCCGATCATATCTGTGCGCCTTACCTGGAATCAGATTTCATCGGACGACATCGACTTGGGCAGCGAATTCGACAGGATGTGCCTGTAACAAAGAAAAGAAAAGTTGACATTACGAAAGCGATGGGGATGGTCTTGCAGACAGAGGCGTAACTGGGAGAGGGTTATTGTGGGAATGTTCATTTTAAATTTTTTAAAAGTATTACGATTATTCACTCAAATGTCGAGTTATCTTCGAAGTTTTTTTTTAATAAAACGCAAAAAATGTAATCTTGTGCATAATTATATGTTTGATTAAATTAAGCGGGATTTCTTGGAAGAATTTTGTTTGTTAAATTATCAGAAAAACTAAACAAGTTTTAAAATCAAGGTTGGGTGAGTGTATCAGGTTTCTCAAAAATATATTTCTATTGAAAAAAGGTTTTTAGAAAATCCGTTTCATTTTCAATTGTTTTTTCTTTTTCTTTCTTGAAACGGAGCAAATAAATACATTGCTTAAAATAAACTGAAACTTCACAAAACCTTAAATGGATTTATTATTCTACTTTAGCATATTTTTTTCTGTCGCACGTTGTTTGAAAAGTATATTGTTAGGAGCACAAAGTAATATTAAACCTATTTTTTTACAGAAACATTTAGGAAAAAATACACTCACGGTGTCGAGAAAAATGAAATAAAAAATCGTTTGAACAGTGTTTGAATTAAGAGGGTTTAGGCGCGGCAACTATCATAATGATAGCAACCTAGTAAACAATAAAAATTATTTGTCTGAAAAGTAGTAGTGTGAGAATTATATATTGTAATTGATATTCTAAGTGTTTAATTCAAAATGAGCTCGGAAAGTGAAGACGAGCATTTACAAGGGGATGCATTGGATCAAGCACAAAGTGCTGTTTCACAATTAATCCCCAAAAAATCGTCAAGATTGCCTACAACGAATCCAAAGGGTGGTGTAGTTGGAAGAAAATTAAAAAAGTATCTCAAGCGGTATTAATAGGCTATTGACTATGTACTTTAGATAGGAACTATAACGTAACAGAAATTTTATTGTTTGATATGTTCAGTTGACCCTAAAAAATGATAAAACCGCGGAGTGCTACCTTTTAAAGGGGTGCGTTTTTGAGAACGAAGTAAAAAGGTGGTATTTTCAGTTTTTTGAGTTTTACTCGAAAACTATGCATTTTTTCACTATAGTTGTCAACAAAAAAGTTGTAGCAAATTGAATTTCCCATCGAAATTAGACCTTCTGAAGTCAAAAAAAATATTTTTTACAAAAATATGCTCAAAAAAAGAGTAAAAAAACCCGAAAATATGCGTTTTCTTTTTGGTTTTTGGCCCACAACTTTTTTCTGGGGGAGTTAGGTATAGGCATTGCTTCACAGAAAAAAAAGTTGATGTTATTTCCTTTAAAATAAGCGTTTATAAAAGTACCTGCGACTAATAGAAAGCGAGATACATTGTATCAAAGTTGACTACTTTTTGGATTTTTGGCCAATTTTTGCCCTTTTTTGACGATTTTCGTCTTAGAACTTTTTTCTGAGTTAATTTAGGTACCTATATGTAATGCCATATTCAAATGAAAGCTGGTTCCAAGATTTTTAAAATGGTGCCTGATAGAAGTTTGTACAATTAAAATCAACCGAGATATGTCAATATAACCAACGATACTTTTTCTTAGTTTTATAAAATTTTTATTACTTTCGGTATTACTTTGTCTAATAAATTTATTTTTGTGAATGTGAAAGTTAAAATAAGTTTCTAGGTGATTGGATATTATTATTTATTTATTTAAACAACAATTATATTATATCATATTTATCTTGTAAAATTTCGAATTCTTTTAATTATTTTTGTACTTTTAATTAAAAAATTCTTAAAATTACAGTTTTATAGAGCCAAAAGTTCCTAAAATAGTGGATATCAATTCAAAAAAATTGGCCAAAAATCCCAAAAGTAGTCAACTTTAAACGCTTATTTTAAAGGAAAAATCATCAACTTTTTTTTCTGTGAAGCAATGCCTATACCTAACTCCTCTCAGAAAAAAGTTGTGGGCCAAAAACCAAAAAAAAACGCTTTTTTTATACGTTTTTTGGGCACATTTTTGTTAAGAATATGTTTTTTTTACTTCAGAAGGTCTCATTTCGATAGGAAATTCAATTTGCTACAACTTTTCTGGTGACAACTATAGTGAAAAAATGCATAGTTTTCGAGTAAAACTGAAAACACTGAAAATACCACCTACCTTTTTACTTCGTTCTCAAAAACGCACCCCTTTAAAAGGTAGCACTCCGCGGTTTTATCATTTTTTAGGGTCAATTGAACATATCAAACAATAAAATTTCTGTTACGTTGTAGTTCCTTAGTACCCATTCCATGTTAAAAAGTACACTGAATGCCAAAAAAAAAATGTAAATATCAGAAAATTTACAAAACTAATACCATATTTGAAAATCAAATCAGTTGGAACTGTCCGAAAAAGTCCAGGAAAGTGAGAGATTTTTACAAGAAGCACTTGATAATAGATTTCTACTAGAAAAAGTAATTGAAATTAATATAAATCGGAGGATTTAACTAATTTCGGACAACTTTTCAGGTCATTTTAATAATAATTGGTGTTTGTGGAGCTTTGAGAAGAGATGAGCTACTAAAGATAACGATCGATGATATAGAAGACAAAGGTTCAATTATATTACAAGAATTCCCGATTCCAAAACTTATACTTACTCCGAGATGTTTTTTTGTATTTTATTTCAAGACTGTACTCTTTTTACTTTATTATAAAGGTAATTAAGCTAATTCAAATAAATTAAAATATTTTTCTAAAATTCCCTTCAAGTTAAGTCTAACAATGTTCTGTTGTAATATTTTTTCTTGTGCTGATGTATATTACTTTAATTACCGTAATCATTGTTTAAATAAAGTTTATACGTATAATAATTTGTGGTATATATATTTTCTGAGCATTCCAAGAATGTACTTAAAAAAATTGACAATGTCAAATGCAATATTAACAAAATCTCATAACAAACGCCAGCTGTCTGTTGTTTTTTTAACTAAGTTGAAGATATCTTACATAATTGATTACGTGAATGAAATAAACGAAAATCACTGTGCTGGTTGAGAACGCTGTTAAGGATACATTTTGGGAACAAGTCGAACCTACCAGACCTCTCTTAACGACACTCCCGTGTGTTTTCAAAAATCCGTTTTGAAACATACAAATATACCTTATAATTAATGACAAACGATTTATCTTCGAGAGTCATCTTCGAAGTGGGCAGACTTATATTTAGAAATAATGCCTACGCGAACTAAAGAATCCCCGTGGTCCGAAAGAAAACGGAGATACATGCCACTTCATAAGTAATCGATCTATTTCTGATCCATAGAAACTGTACAGGGAGGTCATTCAAAAATTAATAACAAGACAATTTTTTGAAAAATAATTTTTCACTTCAACAGAAACTTCAACAGCAGCGTTGCCATATTTCACAAAATTTCCCTAAATCTGGGGAGAAATAAAGAAAGCTGATTAAAAAATACATACTACCTACTTGAATTTCAATGAATTAAAAAATTTAGAAAAGCATGAAACAAATTCAAATGCTTGGTTTTTGTCGTTAGTTCGTGTACCTTCATGAAGATACACGAACTAACTAGAAGATATATAATTTAAAACAATAAAAAAAAATACACAGTACATGTTGAGTGACCACATAAGAATAGGATATCGTCCTGGAATTTGGCAATTTTGGCTCAAGGAAGTACACCTTACGGTTAAAATTAAAAAATATAAAATAAGATTAAATTTTATAGCTCAAGTATTTATACAGGGTGCCCATGAAATGGTGCGTAATCTCTCGGATTTGAATAGGAATTGCAAAAATAATGTTACAAGTTTATGTACAGACTAATTCAAAAACGGAAACGGTTGGTCTGAGATATTTCGACCAAGTGTATCTTTTCTGCTTAAAATTGATAGGGGAATAAAGACACTAATACGAAACGTCAATATACAGGGTAGCAAAAAAGTTAGGACCAATTTAATTCAAGTGTACCCTTATAGGTCGCCCTCTACAAGCAGCGTCAAAAGCAATTACATATTTAAATTTAGTACCCTAAAAATCCCCCGTACCCCAAATTTTATGCCAAAATTCAAATTTGTTTAGAAATTATTCCGAAATTAAGAAATCGAAAAAAATACAAAGCTTTAATAACTTGTATATCGAAAACTAAGCATTTGCGGACCCACGTTTATAAGAGAAAAAGTAGATCTCAAAAATACGGCCCTAAATTCTTTGTACTGAATTTTGAATCAGCCTATATATATATATTTTTTAAATGGGCTCACCTTGTAAAGTTCTTGAATGTTGACAGTTAAATATACAGATCAGAATGCATTAAGCCACTAAAAAAACCTAAAAAAAAATATTTGCATATATGGAAAATTAAGCTGTGTTTCATTTACCTGAACTCTCAGTTAATGTCATTCATTTGGCCAATCAGGATTCAGAATATACGAGATTAGTTGAGATCTCGGGTAAATAAAAAACGGTTGTAGTATAAAATTTCCTATTTGGCATAAAATCCCTAGAACTAGGGAAAAATCTAGAAATCTGGCATCAGTGTTTGGAAGACCGAGGACAAAGTGGCCGTCCTAAAAAAATTATTAGCCTACTTTTTTAATTTCTGTAGCAATTTTTTAAACTTTAGTACTTTGTTGTCAGTACATACAGTGTACTCGCACTGTATTCTCGAGATAAATACTTTTAGAGATAAAGATACCATACTACTGTTGACATGACTTAATAGTAATAAATACAGTATACATGCATAATGTTAATTGGCATTTAATATTACTTTTTTTTGTTGCGTAAATGACGAATTTTTGTTATCGTGATTTTATTACTAGATATCTCGAAAATATTATGGTATTTTCTAGTCCAATTAAATGAGCCTTTAAATCGCAATTTGGTCAACTTGCCTGAATTTTTGATATAAGTTAATTTGAGGTAAATAATAACAATAAGTGACAGTAATTTTTTTTCAACCCCCGACTGGGGGTTTTTCAAGATAAATCAAAAGGGGTAAAACTAGAAAAAAAAGGCTTCTTATAAGAGTTGTAGAGCACAAAATTCTACATATAAATGGTTTATTGAATTTTTCTTGTACTATTAAAATTAACAGAGTTAGGGTGGCTAGAAGTTAAGGGATGATTTCAGTAACTTAAAAAATCTTAACAAGCAGAAAAATGAATTAATTTTATAATTTTTTGTTTCAATCTACTCTAAAAAATGTAAATTTCTTTTCAGAGAAATAGATGTTTTAATTTTTAATAAAACAGTTATAACAATTTCAATTTTTTTATCGTTAATATTTATGATTTAACACTAAAACAATTGTTTTTCTATGCCATTCGATTGGTTATTTAAAATAATGAAAAGTGGCTTTCGAAATTTTGTTTTACGTTTTTACGTTAAAGATAAAAAATCACGTTCGCTTCGTGAAATTATTGTAACTTTTTTATTAAAAACTGAAAAATATAGTTTACATTTTTAGAGTAGATTGAAATTCATTCATTTTTCTGCTTTTTTCTGATTTTCGAAATTTCTGAAATCAACCCTTAACTTCTAGTCTCCCTAACTCTGTTAATCTTAATAGTACAAGAAAAAGTCAATAGACCATTTTTATGTAGAATTTTATGCTCTACAACTTTTATAATAAACTTTTTTTTCTAGCTCTTACTCTTTTAAGTTATCTTGGAAAAATCTTTATTTTATCTTTTTTCATCCCTGGCTAGGGGTTGAAAAAAAAATAATGTCACTGGTTGTTATTATATACTTCAAACTAACTTACATAAAAAATTCAGGCAAGTTGACCAAAATTGCGATGCAAAGGCCCATTTACTTGGACTACTCATAGTTACACACCTTTATCTAAAAAATATTTCAATTTTTCGATAAAAAACAAGTAGGTGCTCTTTCTTCACATTGAAAAGTATGAAATTCTTAAAAATGGCGGTGAAAATGAAAAAGTAGGGTTATATATTTTTTTAGAAACTGTCGAGAGTGTTCTGCTTCAGGATCCCCAAAGCAGCTACAGATAAATTGAATACATTAGTAGAAATGGCTTCAAATAATAACGCTTTTACCCTAAAATTATCCACTTTTAATAAAGAAAGTTGCAACGTAAACTCTTTGAATAGCTAATATTAATAACTCTACAGGATAAGACCGAATGACAAAGTTGATATAAACTTGTGACGTTATTTTTGAAAATTCTACCTAATGCCAAGATATTATCCGTATTTTCCCGGACACACCGTATTGAAAAAGATTGAAACAAACGAATAATCCCTCCGATTTCTGTCTAATAATGAAATAACGTTCCATTCCACCACTGTTTACATGCCCAAAATAATCGCTTTAAATCTTGTACATCTATTAAATGAACACTGACGTAAATGACGGATTATATTTAGTGCAAACTGCTGTAGTTACGGTGTAAACACACCGAAATACCGTGCTATTTTAAAAAGTCTTTTTTTTAACGACCTATCTTACGGTTCATTCTTAACGCTTGCACGAAGCATGCGTAGCTTTGTTTGACATCGCTGCGTCTTGTTAATCTCCGTTATTATGAGAGAGGACGGCTCTGGTTTTCCGGGAAATATTTTGTTGTAGCTTAATGCGGTGACAACGAAAAGCTCTCGAGGATTAGATCTGATTCCATTTTAAAATAAGGACACAGATAAAAAAACGAATATTTGCATTAGTCCGTTGAAAATTATCCCAAATATAATTTGAGGTCCTTACAAAAGACTTTTTTCGAAAACTGTCATCAAAGTCGACATTTTCGTTAAATTATCAGTTGACAAAGTGACACTTTTTGGACACCTAGCGGCAATAGTTATTTATCTGCTCCCAATATAGTAAATACTTCTGGAACAAAGAAGATATTTTTTTTTATACGCCGTGTCCACCTAGTGCGCGTAAGTCCAATATCTAGGTTAATAAAAGATATAACTTAATTTTTTTTCTACAGAGTTGCCTACTTTCCCGAGCTGCACAAAATGAAAATATATTTGCATATACAGGGTGTTCAGTTTTTCCTGGGCAGGTACCAACTTAATTTTTTTAAATGGAAACATATTTTTTATGACATTATCGAATTCTACTTGAAAAAAAAAAAAATAAACTATCTTTTATTAACCCAGATATTGGACTTACGCGCACTAGGTGGACACGGTGTGTAATGTAATATGAAGTATATCTGAAACGACAAATATCCTTTGAGTATGTGCTGTCAGTAATTTTAGCGATAGCCACACAATTATCTGATAACTAGACATCGGAAATTTTGTGGGGACAATCAAATAAATAAACAAAGTAATCTATATTATGCTAGTGAACGGCAATATGCATTGTAGTAGCAGAAGTACGCTAAATCTGTGGTCAAGCTGTGTGCCGATCCATGCTCACGATGCACAGTGTTACTGACTGCCATAGAAACATGTGCCATACGCTCGACGAAGAAAAGCAGCAAAATACCTATTATATTGCTCACCGGCACGCCAAGCCGACAGGGCAGGCATTAGGATGATACGTATCGAATAAATTGATCGAAGCGAAGCTTCAGCTCAGAGGCAGACATGTAGACACACCCTAAAAATAAATTTGTTTGTCATACTAGTAGAAAAAGTGTAAGTATCATTATTAAAAGTTACTAGACAACGTAGTCAATTGTTTGTATCATAACTACATATTTACTAGGACTCTTTTCCATAAAAAAATCTGTAAAAAAACAAAATTGTTTTGACACAATTAAGTAAGGGGAATTTTTTAATACAATACAAAATCACTTTTAATACTTGGATAATACCTGGGTATTCCATATTAACGTATACACTTATAAGTATGCGATCTATTTTTTAATTTATCGCAATATAAACTATGTTTTGATAATTCAAATTCTTCAGATATGAAGATAAGTCGTTTATTGTTCCGAGAAATCCCGTTTCCATTGCAGCATGGTTGACATCGATTTTTTTATAAGGAATTATTCGGCCGTCGTAATGATGTCAACAATTCATTGGAACTATTTGACAAATCGCCTTCGACAGAACCGTTCGACTAGCCGCGATCTCAACTTCACAACCGTATTCGCATATTTAAAAAAAAAGTGGGAGATAGATTACTACATCGCAGATAGGGTTGTTTTGGATGTGATATATTCGAAACTAGGTTTTATTTGTTTATTACAAATAAATAAGATAATAGATTAACATGTTTTTAACAAAATAAAAATGAAGATATTATTTTGATAACGAAACTGTTTCTTTTCGATTTTTTTTTTAATTTTAGATTTGATGTAAATAATTGGCGTTTACGAATAATGATATTTGGAACATATCGGTTTGTACAACTGTTTAAAGGAGCTTTTCGTACAGTTTCAGCCCCCTTGCAGGTATATTACCGGGAAGAAGGCCTTAGAAGAACATCTTTATGTGACGGTTCACAGAAACAATGGCGCATACTGCACAAGGTCCAGGCGACAGAGCAGTAAAAGTAGGCTTTGGCGTTTGTGTTTGAAGTAATCTATTTTGTTGTACAGAAAAATCCCAAATATTATGTAGAATAAGAATCCGAGTCTGCCTATTCCAAAAAACCATTGCTAAATTCACGAGAACAACAAACATACAAAAAGAACGAAAAATGACCGGTTTTTCGACATATTTTTCCCTGTAACATTGAAAGTAAGCCCTATATAAAACAAGTAATTTTTTATTTTTTGTTTCTTTACGATTTTCTATAAAGTTACAGCGACTGCGAATTTTGCAGTAACAATAGGTGAAAAATAGTAAAAAATCATATGTATATTTGGAGCAATTTTTAAAATAAATAAATATTGATGAAATTGTGAAATGAAATCTACCCTAAAAATTTTGCAACGATGGATAGCGTGGTTTTCGATTGACAGGATTGTTAATTAAGAAAATTTCAGAAAGTTTATCGCGTACCGTGGGTTTAAATTAAGGTTTAGAAAACAATTTTTTAGAGATACCTACTTGTCATAATAAAAATATTTTTTTCTCGACTTTACGATTACGTAAGTTATAAATTATTATTAATTTTACGCTTCTATATCTCATAATCTACACAGTAGAATGCTGTCGTATTTGGTTAAAAAGTAAGGGGTTCCGACGTAGTTTTTATGTGTGCAAGATTTTTGTCGATTGCGTAGAAAATTCCCTGGGCAATACATAATTGTTTATAGAGTAAAATTATAAAAATAGGTATTTTTAGTATTGATCATTGTTTATGACAACAAGTATCTTTAAAAAATTGTGTGCCCTTTCTAGACCTTAATTTAAACCCACGGTACGCGATAAACTTTTTGAAATTTTTTTAATTAACAGTCCTGTCAATCGAAAACCACGCGACCGATCGTTGCAAGGTTTTTAGGGCAGCATTAACATATGTTTTATTATTTGTTCACAATTTCATCAATATTTATAAATATTTATTTATTTTAAAAAAATCTGCAAATATACATATGATTTTCTACTATTTTTCGCCCATTGTTAATGCAGAATTCAACTTTTTTGATTCGCAGTTGTTGTAGTTTATAGAAAATCGTCAAATAAACAAAAAATAAAGAATTACTTGTTTCATATAAGGCTTATAGTCCAAGAAATATAGAGTTGGACGCGACTTTTTGTTTCGGCAAGCTGAATTTATCACTATAGATGCTAAATGTTATGTACAATAACATATTAGTTTTCACAGTCATAAAAATGGGGGGAAGATTGTTTACAGGGTGGTTAATTCTATAATTTGTACGTAAATTCACTTTTTTCGCTTATAACTTTTTTTCCGTTCATTTCCATGAGAAAACAGTAAGGTACTTTTTTTTTCGTCTTCAAAATACCTACAAAACTAGACCTCGAGCGTCGAAAAAATATTGATTAGATAAGAAGTTATAAACATAAGAAGTTTATTTATGACTTTTGAATTAAACATTTATAAACTGCGTTATTATTACCAGAATGTTTTGGCATCGCATCCTCTCATTCCTTATCACTGTCTAATAACTCACACGAAATCTGGAATCGGTAAGTTGAATGGTTTAAAAGTTATGGCCTTATAAACAAATTAACTATACAGGGTGAGTCAGTTTTTTGTAGACAAACTTTAACAGGAGATAGAACACATATTTTTAAAAAGAAAAGTTCCTATAAACATGTCGTAGAAGGTTTCGTTTCCGAGATGTGTGTTTCCGAGGGTGTTGAATATAATTTGTTTTTCTCGAATTTTCATTATAACTTATAAACGAATGTTTACATTTTTTTCATGTTTGGGAGATAATGCCTATTAATTAAGGGGCATAAAACAAGCTATAAGGATGTTGATAAACTTGCACAGTGGCGGAGTGGAGGGGGTACTCAACTCCTTTCTTAAACAGAACTTCTACGCCCATGTAGTCAAAATAATTATTTGTTATATCAAGCCATACTCAAGTACATGAGTTTTATAAGTTGAAATCTGTTTAGTATACTAATTTTAACAATCCTTATTTATTATGTGCTGCGTAAATACTAATGTACTGCAACTAAATTACAAAAAAAAAACATTGAATGGACACTGATAATATTTATGGAGAAATTTTTTGAATTTATAACAATATTTAATTAACAAGTTCTTAAAACTTTTTGGCAACTGCACAATAATGTATTGTATGTATGTAATGTAACAGATTTCAACTTATAAAAGTCTTGTATTTGAGTATAGATTGATATAACAAATATTTATTTTGACCACATTGGAAAGAGATAAAGAATGAGAAATTTCGCCTTTTTAGAATCCTTAACAAACCATGTTTAGGTAGGTTTCGTTGAAAGAATTAAATATTTAGTCGATAATTAATAATAAATAAATTACTTAATTTAGTACCACAACAAACAATAAAAATCAAAATAACTCGGAAACGCACAGGAATTTCGAAACAGAAGAAGGGACAATATATTTGTTAAATTGTATGTAGATAATGAAAAGTTTTTTTAAAAAATAGTCGTTGGCGTAGAACTTCTGTTTAAGAAATAGGTTGAGCACCCCTTCCACTCCGCCACTGTGCAAGTTTTTGACCATTTTTATCGCTTGTTTTATGCCCCTTAATTAATAGGCATTATCTCCCAAACATGAAAAAAATCTAAGCATTCGTTTATAAGTTATAATGAAAATTCGAGAAAAAAAAATTATATTCAACACCCTGTATCTCGGAAACGAAGCCTTCTACGACATATGTTTATAGGAACTTTTCTCTTTAAAAACATGTGTTCTATCTCCTGTTAAAGTTTGTCTACAAAAAACTGACTCACCCTGTATATACATATTCGGAAAGCTTATGAAAAGAGCTTTAAGTTAAAAAAAATCGTCAAGATTCGTTGAAAAACAACGGAGTTACAGACTGTCAAACATATTATTTTCAAGCGAATACAATTAACCAGCCTGTAAATAATCTCCACCCCCCCCCCCCCATTTTTATGACTGTGAAACCTAATATGTTATTGTACATAATATTTAGCATCTATGGTCATTTCCCAGCTGATTTTCCTGGCCTACTGGACTAACCAAAGCATGACACAACGCAAGAAGTTATGCTCCAGCCCGATGCGTTGTCTAACGTTACTGGAATCGGAGGCTTACTCACGTTATGGTTGAAATTTATTTGTAATTTTTTTTTTCACTGGAGAAACCTTGGCCGCCGCTCTTCTGGGAACGTGTCGTACGACTTGCGTGCCTGTAAATATGCGAAATTATTATTTTCGCTTGGGAAACGAGGATACTTAAACAATTAGCGATAATTACCGTTGTGCAACTCCGCCGGTAAACACATGGATGAAATTATTTCGCGAAATTCCAGCTAAAGTGACATACCGGTCAACTAGGAGTCAGCCGAGTCTTCCATTGTTTGTTCCGAATGTAGGTCACATGACGAAGATTTGTTGCAAAACGATTATTATCGCTTTAAGGTTGTTTCTGGGCAAAGAATTTTCTTAATTATGCCAAAATGTCAAAATTTGTACACGAACAAATATCAACTGCCTCTTAAAAATCAAATTCTGTGAATTATTCTCGAATTATTTGTCGATTTGTTTTGTTTGTTTTTAATTAATGCCAAATATTTGAATATTTAACATTAGACCAGGAAAATTAGCGGGAAAAAAAAAGAGAAACTCGAAAAAATTCCTATCGCGAGATTATTGTAAATTTGTCTAAAGGAACATAATACAAGACATCTCTCATCTCGTGAGTCAAAACCTTTTATTAGCTAACTTTTCTATTTAAACAAATACGTGAGGAAAACAGTTTTTTCACTTTGCAGGGAAAACCATCAATTTTAGCGAAAAGGTTACAATTACCTCTCGTCTAGGTTCTGTTTCTCACCTAGAAATATACCTATCAAGATTAGATTTTAAATTATAACTGAAATTTCACGCTTTTTTATGTGCTGTCAAGCAGGTAGATGTTACAACCAACCAGTCGGCAAGAATACCCTTTCTATGATTCCTAATAAGATTGCATAATTTTTGAAACTAGAACATCCTGAAACATATACAGGCCATTCATTCCGAAGAACATCGGCAACGTAACTGGCTAATACAGGAGTTGATGTATTTACCAAACAAGAGACGTGGTGGGTGGAAATCAGCTACAATTGCAGAAAGTTATGTTACTGACAGTTTAAGTAACAAATATGAAACAGGATTCTTTACAATGACCTGATTAAGGTCCCGTTACTCCCTTTTTGACGTTGAAATGTGAGTTTTGCAATAAAACTTAATTAAAAGAAAAGAACTGATTAAATAAGATCATTATTCTCGTGTTACAGAAATAAACAAGGTATATTTTGACTTTTTCTCGTAATACCGCCAATGTACGTTAGCGAAGTGTAAAAATAATTTCGTTTTGAATGCGAGTTTCTCCTATAAATATTTACGAGGAGGCTGAGTTATGTTGAGAGAATTCGTGTTTTTGAATTAACATTAGAGTTGATATACATAACGTTGTTTCAGAGAAAAAAGCTTATTTTATGTAATCGGTTTATATTAGCGGAGTTTTTTTGTCTAAAAATACCTGTTTCGCGATAAATATAATTCTGGATTTACGTCACGGTAGCAGAAGCGATGCACCTTATACTTTTCCGTCTATAAATATACACACTGAATATAAATATAATACTATCACCTAAAACCTTCGCAAAATGCTTAAAACAATAAGTTTCTATATCTGTCAACTTGTGACAGCTGTCAAATTGTCAAAAATAGGTGAAAGCGCAGCGGATATAGCGGCTGAAAACGGTACTAACAAATTCAAGGCTCACTTGATCGGCACCAAATATACTTCGAGTTCTAAGTGGTAACATCCTATCTACTTAAAATGTTGCTTTTTCGTTTAATGAATTAACGAAAAAATGAATGGAGCTGACTTAAGAGTGGGCGATCGCGACGTTGATAACCTTGACTGACAAGTTTACGCACATAATTTCATATAAATAGATTAATGAGTTTGAGTGTTTCATCCAATTGCATCATTAATGATTTGAAAACCGACACTTATCACGAGGTGGGGAAGCTTGTGGTTATTATTTCTGAGTGAATCCCTTATTTGCACAAGTTTTACGTGGGTATAGGTCTCGTTCGCAATAATGGACATTTTCCTGTCTAAAAATAGTAAAGGTGTATGTTTTATCTATGACGTTCTGCAGATAAAATCAGTCGAACTAGATTTTTTTTAATTAATCAAATTTTATAATCTGACAATAGTCGCAGCAAATTTCTTACCGAAAATTACTGGATCTTAAACTTTTTCTTTTTAAATCTAGCTCGAATACTTATAAAAGTGTTTGGGGTTTTATTAAAATCACGATAATTACTTGTCAAACATTTTTTTCTGTCTTACAGGCAGTTATTAACCCAATAAATTCATCATAAATTCCAATTTTTACGATTTTTGGGGACACAGAATTTATTCAATCGTACCAATTTTAAACTGTAAATATTTCGGGAAATTACTACTCTGCGGACTAATTGCCCCGATCAGCACTGACCTACATTGCTCAATGCCAATGCTTTCGAACGGCCAAAACTGGCAGAGAGCGACCTGCTGTTTGACAAGTACAACTATGAAAAGAAGACCTGAATGTTTTCAATACTTTTAACTATACAAGGTGTTTTCCGTTGAAACACTATAGGTTTCATTAAACAAGCGCTGGTCTAAATCAAACGAGAATTATTACGCGAAACTTAGTCCGACCCTGTATCGCCCTCACTTAATCAACTGGTGAACTGTTTACAATGCAGTAGCTAGGTCAAGCTAAGTGTGATTGTTTGCTTGGTGCGGGCGCGGACGGTTGCTGTCGTCGACTGTAAATTGATTGAGCAGTTATTTAATTTTACGTTTTCTGTTACCCCTTTGAAAGAATACACTTATTTCAAAAATACCCTGTATATAACTCTATTTTTACATGTTTCACATCCAAAAGGTTTCCATATTCTTCTTATTATGTTTTTCATTACTTAAAGAACATGTTACGTATATGCGATCGTTATTATAGTAATTCTATATCTATTAAAGTTAGTAGTTTGCTTTCATCGTTATTGATTTTTATTGTAAAAGTTAGTAGATTTAAATTTGATCGCTAAATATAGATGTTGCGGCTATTTCTTGGATAAATCCTTGAACAATTTATTGGGTTAAAATTGATTTTTTCGAAAACTGCCATCAAATGTAGACATTTTCGTTAAATTTTCAATTGATAAAGTGTCTTTTTTGTCACCTAGCTTCAAAATACTTTTATGTTGTTGTTGTTTATGCAAATTATAATTTGCAATTGAAATTTTATTTTGTATAGAATCTTATATACAGGGTGTTTCATAATTAGTGTCCAATAATTTACCACTTGATTCTATTGTCAAAAATAAGAATATTTTTTCATATAAACATGGGTCGAGAAGTGCTTACTAAGGGAGCTACGCCCCCTTAAATGGGGCCTCAAAAAGTTCATTTTTTTAAATATTTCCGAAATGGGATGAAGGAAAATTATGAATTTTGACATCCTAAACGCTTATTAAAAGTAGAAATAGATCATCTGAAAATTTTTCAAAAATTTTGATCAGAGGCGTCTCATTTGGGGGGGTCGCCGGCTAAAATTTGCCCCAATTTTTTTTGCTTGTCGAAATTTTCAAATTGAAAGGCCAACATATGACAGACCTTCATTTCCTCTACAAAAAGGTACTCAAACACGGTTCAAACGATTTCACATACAAATTAAATTGTTGCATATAACACAATTGTCTTATTTTATTAAAAAAATATTATTTGCATCTCGACTTGAACGCAAAAGTATCATATCTAGATACAAAAATAATAAAATAATGTACACATTAGAATTATTTGAAATAACTATTGAAATAGTAAAATATTTTCATCCTGGATGGAAGATTGCACAGACAAAAGGCTGCGGAATATTTCCAAAGGCAGGGTTCGATAAAAATAGATTAATGAATGAATATCTTTACGCCCGATTGAGAGCTGGCACATTGAGGAAGAAACGCTAATGAACCGATGTTGGCGTTACATCACCGAATTTTTAAACAGGAGGTTATTTATATTAAGAATTTCCATGGAACGCTGTGTTTGAAAGTAATCGTTTATGAATACAAATTAATTGCCTGTAATTTGTTTTGATGATTTATCGTTTATTTACAGCACATTTTGTACGCTTAACACTTTATAAGACAACATAAACCGTAGGAGGGTCTTTTGGTTTTACGAGAACACGTCTGCAACCTTTGAAGTGCTGATACAAAGCTGGAAGGGAGGAAGGGTATAAAAAATACATCAATATACAGTACGCGCCTAAAGTATGGAATAAATTCAGTAAAAACGAAAAAAATTTTTTTTTGGGAAAAATCCTCGAACAGGTCGATTTTTAATTTAAAAAATACATATTTTAGCATAAAGGCGATTTTCAACAGTCATTTGTTTTCGAGTAATGACGTCATCGAAATTTTTTTTTTAAATAGCAACCCCCTATTTTTTTTCTTGATTCTGAAAGATCGTTCCATTGTCGATCCGACAGTATTAAAATGTTGCCATCTTACATAGGAAAGTTTTCAAGTAAATGACGATTGAATGTTAGAAAACTTTTACAATATTACCTTGTTCCAGTGCTTGCAGTAATTTTTCCTAACGATAATGACCTTGATATTCCTGATGACTCCATATGGTTTCAGCAAGACGGTGCACCTCCGCACTATGCGCGCCCTGTTCGAGATTTTCTGGGCAATTGTTTTCCTAGGAGGTGGATCGGCAGACGAGGAATGGCCCGCGAGATTCCCAGATCTTACACCCCTGGACTATTTCTTATGGGGCTACTTAAAGTCCAAAGAGTACGTTAATAGACCACATAATTTAAAAGAACTCCAAAATTGTATTATAGATGAAATACACAGAGTTACCCCAGAAATAATTCATAATCTGCAAGAAGAATTTCTACACAGACTTGCGTATTGTCAAGAAGTCTGTGGGTGGCAATTCGAACACTTAATTTAGGTAGAAAACTTAATGAATTGTATTTGCTTGACATAGGAATTGGTATTTTTTTAATGAATAAAATTTACGTTTTCCAACATTCAATCGTCATTTACTCGAAAACTTTCCTATGTAAGATGGCAACATTTTAAACTGTCGGATCGACAATGAAACCATCTTTCAGAATCAAGAAAAAAAATAGGGGGTTGCTATTTAAAAAAAATGTCGATGACGTCATTACTCGAAAACAAATGACGGTTGAAAATCGCCTTTTATGCTAAAATATGTATTTTTTAAATTAAAAATCGACCCGTTCGAGGATTTTTCCCAAAAAAAATTTGTTTCGTTTTTACTGAATTTATTCCATACTGTAGGCGCGTACTGTATACAAAATTGCGGTTATTTCCTCCAATAAAGTAAAGAAAACTTATGTCGCGATATCACTTTTATGATATATTCGAAATATTTATTGCGGGAAATGTTTTTTAATTTTTAATCGCTGGGATTTAAATTCAAGTTATCTGGAACGTAAACATTACGGTAATATTTACAAAACATTCTGGAAAAAAATTTTTAAACAATTTATTGTTACGCTGTTCCCCGAAATCCTTCGAATTTTATATCTGGCGATTATTGTGCAAGCTGTTATTGTGTTGACGAATTTTTTTACCTCAGAAAAACGGTTGCGACATATTTTTGTTGGAACTGTTTGGGTGTGAACCAACGTCGAATTTGTGTGTCGAAATACTGGATAATTTTATATGTGTATATATTTAATATATAAAAAAAAATTGTTCCCTCAGTAGGAACCAAGAATGTCTTATATACTGATAAATATTTGACATATTAGTTATATTCTTCTCAAAACTAAGTGTTTGTTGTTTAAATATTAAATACCGGGAACATATTTCATACATATTTATTTATTAAAGTAAAAGTATTGAATCCCAGTTCAATTGAAACTCATCTGATAGTTACTTATGTGGTAAAGATAACAACAATCATTATGGTGAATAACCGTGAATATTATCACGGCGTGTGCCATGATGACCGTTTATGATCCGAATTACATACATAGCTTTATCCGATGTCGTAAATAAAGATCATGTATTCCAGAATATAGACGCTAAATGGTACACTGGTCATTGTTAGAAGAACATGCGCTAGGTACCAATTTGGCAGATGCTGGTAGTGATCAACTGCGTTGTGAATATTTATAATTAAATAATAATAATTAATAAATAATTGATAAAGTGTTATTTATAAAATTACTGACTTAAATAAAAGTTACTTTATTATTTTTCTGTTGCATTTTGTTTAATTCTTTTTTGCAATTAGTGACATAACGAACTTTTCGTAACCAGTTGCATTATGGTTTTCATTATGTAACTAGTTACATAAAGTAGAACGTTTTGACAATTGTTTCGATAACAAAAGATGTTAACTTTATATGTCAAAATTATTTTATTTCAACAATTCTTCCACACTTCTTCTACAGTTTCCTTCGCAGAAACCCAGCACAATTGATACATAACTGACAACGTTTGGCAATGGAGCGGGTCGCATTGTAAATATGGATATTTGACACCCGCCGAATATAGTTTTCAAAATGTTCCCTTAGGTCCTCGACATTATTAGCTCTATACTTATAAATTTTTGTCTTTAAGATCCCCCCAAAAATAAAAGTCTATAGGGGTTAGATCTGGCGACCCAGGCGGCCACCTGTTTGGTCCGTACGTACTGATCCAAGTCCCCGAAATGATGATTTAATAATTCTCTAACTATGTGGGAATTAAGTGGGGGCGCACCATCATGCTGAAAGAACATATTATATCGTTGAGCTAGTGGCATATGGTCCAGCAGTTCAATAATATTTTCTTGTAAAATTCTCACGTATCTCTGAGCGCTAAGGTTTTCATCGTACATTTCGTAAGCTAACACTCTATTGTGGAAGAGAGCTACCCATACATGAAAACCAAACCGCCCTTGTTGAATTCTGGCCACAGTTTGGTGAGGATTCACATCTGACTAATAACGCGCATTATGCCGGTTGAATATACCTTCGCTGCTTATGAAAGCCTCGTCGGTCCAAATAACATTTTGAAAAAAAAATGGGGTATACATGAGTTTGCTGCAAAAACCATTGGCAGAAAATGACGCGTCTCTCTTCATCTCCTGGATGCAAATGGTGGACTTTTCTTATGGTACATGGTCGAAACTTGTGTTTTTTTTTAAATTCTCATTGCTTTGAATTTACCAATTCTAACGTTGAATTTCTCTGCTGGATACATTGGGATTTGCTACAACAAAAGCTAAAGTATTGATTTCATCATTTTCTCTATTCTGTATATTATAAGATGTAGCTTTTGGTTTTTGAAAAGAACCAAACTCACACAAGTTATCATAGAGTCGGCTAAAAATTCTCTTTTCTGGCTGATGACGCTCTGGGTATCTCCCCAAATATAAGTTTAAAGCTGTCACTATTTTTTTCACTTTCAATGTAACACTCCAACATTTGATCTTTGTGAAGATTTTCGTACACCATTTTTATACTTTTCAAAATTAAAACCAAGTAATAGACGTTTAACAAGCTTTGAATCAGTCAAAAATAAACTAACTGTCAATATTAAACAACAAAAGACGAATAAATAAATAACATGGCCAACTGAAAAAATATCTATATCTACATTTTTGCATTTTTCTTCATTTAGACAAATAAAAAGTATCTATTATTATATATGGCTGAAAAGGTAAAAAAAATGCTACTCAACGGGATGGCCAAATACAGGGTGTTCTATTTAAAAAAACCTATGTTTATGTAATATAGGAAAAACTGTGCGATTTGTAAAAAATCCGAGTACGCCACTGGCTTCCTAATAAAAAATAGAACAAATAATGTGCACATTTTTTTCTTCTAAATTGAATGACAACGGAGATAGAGAGGTTAATGTAAATGGGCCATTTTTCAAAAAACCCTGTATATCTAAACCTAATCAAGTTAGCCAAGATCTTTTGGGACCAGCGAAGTAAATTCAAAAAAAGAGGACGGGACATCGATATCAGATTTTTTGTATCTATCACCGTTTTGGCTGTACCCTATAAAACTATCGAAAATCAACCACCCTGTACAATAACATATTAGTTTTCACCACAGATCACCTAGACTGGTTGTATCTAATTCCAATGCACGGGTACCAGTGAATGCAAAATCCGGGGAAGTGGAGTGTGGAAGGCAATTTGATCGCGCGCACCTTTAAGCAGATCCGGATTAAGTAATATTTTTATTACATATTAAACATTATATTGCATCTTATGACAATAATTTATTTAATATTTGTCTTTTCATAGATTTTACCGATTTAAATAATTTGACTTCATGATTTATTCGTACATCGATATACTTTTCACATTCAGCCCTTACAAGTTATATTAAATGATTACAATTGTTAGGCAAATTATCAAATTGATGTTCATGCAGATTTTCAAATATGTTCACATTCAGAAAGTTTTTTAATACATGATAAACAATTTTATTTTTCTGTAGCCTAGGTGTTCTGCTTTCATCATTATTTAAAAATTTTATTAATTTTTCTGTTTCTTAGCATATTACTACGACATCTCGAGATGGATACGTCAAACAACCACGATCTTTAATAAAAATTAATTGACTGTACGAATACTGAATCTGAAATTAGTTTTGTTATAAAATTATAAAGCTAACCCTGGAAATTTGTGACATTAACCGAAAAATGGCGTACATATTTACCTTTTATATATTCCTTTTTTTTTACTTACCTAAAGAAGGAAACTTTTCGCCTCTCTTCACCAACTCGATCACTTCTATTTATACAATGTTTTACAATACACTTGCCCATGATAAAACGTTTAATTATCGAAATCATAGCGATGCGTACACGTCAAATGCTAGGACACCACTGAGCGCTGGACTCCAAATCAGGCTCCAAAGTGTTTTCACCAAAGTCGCTCTATAAGCCAGTCTAGGTGGTCTGTGGTCTTCACAGTCATAAAAGTGGGGGGAAGATTGTTTACAGGGTGGTTAATTGTATAATTTTTACGTAACTTCACGTTTTTCGCTTACAACTTTTTCCGTTCATTTCCACGAGAAAACAGTAAAGTACTTTTTTTTCGTCTTCAAAAGACCTACAAAACTAGCCCTCGAGCGTCAAAAAATATTTATTAGATCAAAAGTTAGATCAAAAATAAACTTCTTCTGTTTACTTTTGATCTAATCGATATTTTTTGACGCTCGAGGGCTAGTTTTGTAAGTCTTTTGAAGATGGAAAAAAGTACGTTATTGTTTTCTCGTGGAAATGAAGTTATAAGCGAAAAACGTGAATTTACGTAAAAATTATACAATTAACCAGCCTGTAAACAATATTCTCCCATTTTTATGACTCTGGAAACTATAGTGATAAATTCATCTTGCCGAAACAAAAAGTCGCAAAATGGTATTTCCCAGCTTATTTTCCTGGCCTATTAGG
The DNA here is from genome assembly GCF_000390285.2 of Anoplophora glabripennis. Classification (NCBI taxonomy): domain Eukaryota; kingdom Metazoa; phylum Arthropoda; class Insecta; order Coleoptera; family Cerambycidae; genus Anoplophora; species Anoplophora glabripennis. The sequence goes on along the minus strand of NW_019416227.1, from coordinate 147,545 downwards.
CTTTTTAGTGTTTTTGGGTACCTTTTGAATAAGTGATTTTACTGAATCGACATTTTAAAACACTACACACAATATTTTCGACAGAAGTTTACGTTCACTAGATAATTAACCTCAACGTGACAGCGATAACAAATCAGCCTGGCTGATGTGTTATCGGACACCTATACGGACCGTTATGTGGGGAGGGTGCGGTGTATTATCGTTCTGGACGCGGTCCATCGAATGTTTCCTTAATGCAAATTATTTTGGAAACGACTGCGTGTAACCATATAGAGCGACGAAAACGAAACCCCTTTGTTTACCCGTGACTAATTTGTTTTGCAAAAACTATATTTTTAGTCCATTCAATAATAACTCTGGCCGTCCCGCCAACGTCGACGGGCTGCGTCAACGAATTTTTTTAATGAAGGGAACTAATAGACACATAAACTGCCGCCCATTTAAAAATAAGCGTCGACGCAAATCACACACATGTGTGGCCTAATAAAATGAATGGAACGGCTTGATTTGGACCGGCGGCGGCTAGTAATTGCATCGGCAGACTTTCCGGAATCAGACGTGCAATGTACGTGACGTGTCGTTTCTGGACCGGCGAGGTGCGACAGATCGGGCCTATCGCGAATCGCGACGCGCCGGCATTCGGATGTTATCTTTGGCTACTCGGAAATCAAAACGAAGCCCAAACAACGATATACAGGGTGTCCCGTAAAGTATGTTACAAACTTTGGGTGGTGATAGTACATAAAAAAATATGACTAAAAACTCTAATAAACATAACCTCTTAAACGCACCGTTTTGAAGTTACAGACCTTCAAAGGTGCAACTATAAAAGTAGTTTTTGTGACGTAACTCTTTGTTGGAAAAAGAAAACATAATGAAATTTTCAGGGACTAGTCAGCTTTAGGAAGCCAATAAATAATGTGGATATTAATAAAATTGAGAAAGCGGAAGGGTGTTTTTTTATCACCCTGTATCCTATTTTTTGCCAAAAAAAATTTTTCTGCAAAGATACAGCAAATATCATAAGATTTTTAGAAAGACCATTGAATTTAGAAATTTTTTTGTCTCTTGCATTTTTTATGTAAAATGATTAGTTTTCTAATAAATTTACAAAATGCAAAGGGAGTTTACTCACCGCTAGGTGTTAAATTTGACGTATTCAAAAAGTAGGCGCCTGTCACTTTTAACATAGTTGACATTTGTTACCATATTTTAATCGTGTCTGTTGACGAATTATTAATTTGTGAGTACAATGGCGGATAACAATCGTTTTACTAATCAAGAATATGCCGAAATGCATTTTATTTATGGATTATGTAATGGAAATGCAACAGCTGCTCGAAGAACATACATAGAACGTTATCCGCAGAGACGTCAGCCGTCTACACAATTATTTACTCGGATTCACAGACGGATTATTGAAACTGGTAGTGTGGTACCCCGTTACATACATTGTGGTAGAATTGCTAGAAGACTACCCGCGCAAGATGAACAAATTTTGAGATCTTTTGAACAAAATCCGGGAGAAAGTGTGCGAAGGGCAGCTAATCAGTTACAGCTTTCCAGAATGTCAGTTTGGCGTGTTTTGAAGGAAAACGGCCTTTATGCCTACCATCTCCAAAAAGTGCAACATTTAATGCCTGAAGATCTTCCCCGACGCCTAGAATTCTGCCGAATAATACTTAACCATCACCAACATAATGTGGAATTTATTAGCTCCATTTTATTTACCGATGAAGCCACCTTTACACGAGATGGTTTACTGAACTTGCACAATGCACATGCATGGTCAGACGAAAATCCTCATGCTACCATTGATAGTCATCACCAACACCGATTCTCAGTCAACGTATGGGCTGGAATAATAGGTGACTATTTGCTCGGGCCTTTCTTTCTACCTCAAAGGCTTGATGCAGTAGAATATTTAAACTTCCTAGAAAACCATCTCCCTGAGTTAATGGAAAATGTTCCTTTAAATTTGAGACAATACATGTGGTACCTCCATGACGGGGCACCTGCGCATTTCAGTGTTCATGTTAGAGAGTATCTACATATGCGGTTTCCTAATCGATGGATTGGAAGAGGATATAATGCACCAATAGCCTGGCCACCGCGATCACCGGACTTGAATCCTGTCGATTTTTATCTTTGGGGACACGCGAAATCTCAAGTTTATGCAACCCCTGTTGATACAGAAGATCAACTTAGACTGCGAATTGTAGAAACCTTTAATTTAATAAGAAATAGTCTATTCATATTCCAAAGAGTCAGATTTAACTTTATAAAGAGACTGACAGCATGTATCGATGCAGAAGGAGGTCAATTTCAACATTTATTATAATAACATATTTTGTTTTAGTTCTGTTTTGGTTACTTAATTAAAAAAATTATTTTGGAAATTGATTGTATTCTTAAAAATTCACTAGGCTTAAGAAATGTATGTAAATAATTCGGAAGCACTCATCTCTCTGCATTTTGTAAATTTACTAGAAAACTAAACATTTTACATAAAAAACACAAGAGACAAAAAAATTTCTAAATTTAATGGTCTTTCTAAAAATCTTATGATACTTGCTGTACCTTTGCAGAAAAATTTTTTTTAGCAAAAAATAGGATACAGGGTGATAAAAAAACACCCTTCTGATTTCTCGATTTTATTCATATCCGCATTATTTATTGATTTCCTAAGGCTGATTAGCCCCTGAAAATTTCATTAAGTTTTCTTTTTCCAACAAAGAGTTACGTCATAAAAACTACTTTTATAGTTGCACCTTTGAAGGTCTGTAACTTCAAAATGGTGCGTTTAAGAGGTTATGTTTATTAGAGTTTTTAGTCAAATTTTTTTATGTACTATCACCATCCAAAGTTTGTAACATACTTTACGGGACACCCTGTAATTACGCGTTGCAATGTTTTGGTATCCGTCTCGGGTACATATGAAACTATCTAGAAGTTAATATGACACCAGCACACACAAAAAAGAGATCTGTACTTTTGATTTGACCCTACAGACGTGCTGAATCTGAATCTGAATCCGTTTAGCTAAAATACCGCGAAAATAGCGAAAAATCGCCAATAATCAGGTCAGTGAGCGCAAAAGAATTCGGAAAACTTTTTCTGGCCTTGATCAAGTGTGATAATGGCAAAAAGACGAATTTAATCTAAAGCCTGTTGACACGCGTTACCCAAAAATTTTCAAAAAATCGCAAAATATCGGAAAAATAAAAAGTCCAGTTGGTAGAGGTTCGACCTGTGTCAAACTTTTATAACCCAGAAATAACTACACAGGCCTGCTTTAAATGATGAGTACAATAACAGGCTAATTTGCTGACAAAGTATTTTATCAGGAAAAAAAGTTATTAACAATTTAATCATGAAAATTTTTTTTTTAGTAGTTTTCTTTAAATAACTCAGCGGGATGACTTTGTACGAAAAAATGCTTAGGACATGATTTTGCTCGTAATAAAAATAGCTACAAAATGGCGGTGGTTCGATTACGAAATTTGCAATAACAAAGCCGTGAGATTGAAAAAACGGTATAAAAATGTCAATTTTTTAAAGTTGCCGTAAAAATGGCAATTATAAACAAAAAGTGATAGAACTTTGGAAAACTATAGTTCAATATATATACAATAATGACGGTAAAGCCGAAAATCAGGAGAGCAAAACTTTTTATTCTATAAGGTGTTATACATTCATCGGCATCTGAAACTCGAAACTTTGCCAAATTTGTTCGAAGCTTTGCTGACACTTGAAATTTGGTACACACATAGTGTAAATATGCAGAAACTAAAAACAATTTGCAAAATTCAAGTATCTTCATTTTTGCAGTTTTGGTAAGATTTTATACGTCACACTAGTTTTATACGTCACCGATTTTTTTAATTTTAATATAAAACATTACCAATGAAGATAATTGAATTTTGCAAATTGCTTTTGGTTTCTGCATATTTACATTATGTGTATACGAAATTTCATGTGTCAGCAAAACTTCAAACAAATTTGGCAAAGTTTCGAGATTCCGATGCCGATGGATGTATAAAACCTTATAGAACAAAAAGTTTTGCTCTCCTGATTTTGCTCTTACACCATCTACAAATTCTCGTAAGTCTCTTTTGAGTTTCGTTGAGTGAGAAAAGTGTAAGCAACATCAAAGAAAGCCTGGTTCGACTCAGTCGAATTTATATGGAAGTAATTCGTATCCATGACATGTTTTCAAGACATTTAGGGATTCATGATTTTCATTTTTTTGCGATATTTTGCGATTTTTGCAAAATATTTAGGTAATGAGGCTCAACATACTTCAAAGACTCCAGAAAATTTATGAGAACACTTCATCTAATCAGAAAACTTCTTTCTAAATTTTCTCACTCTCATTATATCAATTTTTGCCGTTTTCACACTTGATCAAGGTCAGAAAAAGATTTTTCGAATGTTTTTGCGCTCACTTGTGTGATTTTTGTCGATTTTTCGCTATATTTGGTGATTTTTCGCGATTATTTTGCGATTTTTGCAAAATCTAGGAAATACAGCTTAAAAAACAATAGATTTGGATTCAACACTTCAAAATACATAAGAAACCCACTTGATCAACTTCAAAACACAGTTTTTCTAATTTATTTTGCGCTCACTAACGTGATTTTCTGCAATTTTTCACTATTTTTCGTCAATTTAATATTTTTTTAATGCTTTTGGTGTACTTTTTACATGCCAATGAATTATGCATACCAAACCTTTAATTTTTAATGGTTGAAATTGGAATAATTAGAATACTTTAAGAAGAAAAGGCTAATCACTGATAAATTTAGATGAGGTTAGGTTTGAGAATGTTATTTTTTATTAATGTTCAGCTTAGAAATCTAGAATAAATCTTATGATGGAAGTAAATCGTCAAATAATTTTATTTTTGTTTTTTTGCTGGTCGTTTTCGAGGTTAAGAAATTTTTTAAACTTTTTTAGGTTAGGTTATGTTAGATTTTTTGGTGTTCTTGAATTAAAATTCACATACTTTCTGCTATAATAAACTATTAATAATTTACTTTAGTTTACCCATCAACAAGTATTATTGAATGTTAAAACAATAATACTCTAGGACTTGTTTTTAGGTTATGTTAGGTTAGTTTTGCGGAATATTCAACTAAATAATTCAGTTTACCTATCAACAAGTATTACTGAATGTTAAAACAATAATACTTTATTACTTGTTTTTAGGTTATGTTGGGTTAGGTTGGGTTGGACAATACGAATTTAAATTTGTTTCAAAACGCTAAGTGGAAGTTTTACGTATAAATCAATTTCTTATTACTTTATTTTGATTTTTTATTGTTTATAATATAAAAAGCGCAATATTTTACACAAAAAGTTAAAATGTTAATAAATGTCTGTAAACTTAGAGTAATTTTTCTCAAAAAAGCTCGTGAAGGATCTCTTTGGAAATCCCTAAAGAGAATATTTAAAAAAATCTATTCTGGAAAATTTTTATAGGCTCTAGGCATTTTTGGACTACTAACAACAAGGTCGCAGAACGCCAAGCCGCCGGGGCAGGCATTACTGTGTCGTTAGATACGTATTGAATAAATTGATCGATGCGAAGCTTCAAAAAAGAGGCAGACATGTTGCAAAATTTTCATGGGGTGATTAGTGATGACTTAATACTTATTGATTGAAGTAACTTCCTAAATTATCATAAGTTACTTACATCGTCGAAAGTAGTACAACAAATACGACAAGGAATAAAACAAAATATAAGCAATGTGCGCATTTTAATTGCATTTAATTAATATTATATGTATTCTAGGATGTTTTCAAACATTTCCACACAGATAAAGTGAAAGTTTGTGTTTCTACGCGAATAAAAATAAGGTAAATCATCAATTTTTTGACACGCACTTAAAACGCAGCGCCTCAAGGCCCATTAAACAAATGACGACTGGCTCGCTGCCAAGGCTGACCCCCAATACCGTTTATTTATAAATACGCACGAACGTAAATATCTCGTTACTGCTATTATAGATTGTATTCGGATCTGTGTCGATGGTGGACCCGCATTTACATGAAGTCCCACATGTGTCGAGAGGTCGAGACCATCCCAAACACGATGATTCGCACCCGACATGAAAAATGTACGCGATTGTTGTTATTATGACGTGCCTGCACAGCCCCACCGTCTATCGTGGCGTGGTGAGGAGATATCGCCTTATGAGAGGTCTCGCCACATCACACACACCGACAGATACGGAGATTCCTGAAAGTCTACTGACGAAATTAACGACTTTCAGCCGATTATTTGTATGTACCATTATCCACAAACGCAAGCCGGTCCAGGAACTGCTGATAATATTGCCAGTTTTCAGTCGTCATTTTGCGGGAAACAACTACTCCTTGGGCTGCGTGCCCCTGCCAGCATTGAATTGCACCAACAGTATCTGGTAAATAGCTAGTAATAAATAATTATCCAGTTAGGCCAGGCAAATAAAATTTTTACTCGAAAAAATTCCTATCCGCGAGATTATTGTAAAATTGTCTAAAGGAACAAAATACAAGACATCTCTCATCTCGTGAGTCAAAAAATTTTAATAGCTAACTTTTCTATTTAAACAAATAAGTGAGGAAAACAGTTTTTTCACTTTGCAGGGAAAACCATCAATTTTAGCGAAAAGTGACTCCCAGACAGCTTATAGGGAGTAAAATTATCTACAAAATGAGACTGGTTAAATTAAAATCGGTTAATAAACAAAAAAGTTATTGCAAAAAACAAGAAAAGTGCCCGTTTTTTAATTTGTTTATAACTATCGCATTTATTGTTAAAATTTTATAAAACCTATGACAAGTGGAGGGTTTTGTCTTACTTTAAAAGTGTGCCAAAAGTGGGCGCTGTAGGTGCAATAGTTTTCGCACAATTCAATTTGTTTATAACGGAGGCTCCAAAAGTTATGAACTTTAAGCCTCTGTTAATTTTCAACTAAACATGATTCTGGAAGCGTCATTGTAATCTTAAAGACGTAATTAAGCGACCTATTAAAAAATATCACCGTTTTTTTGACATTAACATTCTCAAATTGTGCATTAAAAAACCGTGCGTTTTTCGCTAATCAACAATTTGAATAAAATTGTTGCTATTTATGCTACCTCACCGAAAATAGATTCAATGGATAGCTGGCAAAAAAAAATATAAATATTGTTAAAAAGAGCACCCTCTACGACCAACAGGAGCCAAGATAAGAATTTTTTTAAAATCGTAGCGCAATTGTTTATAAACATTAAGACTTGAATTTTTCGCAAAATAAAGTTTACGACGTAAACTACGATCTGCCGTGAATTGAATTGAAAAATGTGGAAAATTAACGACTCACGAGCCCTTTAAGGGCCCCATATTCTTTAAATAGTGTTTTCCGCAAAGACAAATAATTTCAAACATTTAATAACTGAATAATCTAAAGCTTATCAAATAATAGGAATGTTATGTCATACCACCTGAGTATTTTCAAAGACGCCGCAGTAAAACGAATAAACAGGTGCAAAAAACGATCAAACCATCAAGGTTTTAGGTACTGAAATCTACGAAAATATTAACTTTTTTATATATAATTCCACATGTAAATATTCTTATAACATTTACTTGCTTAGTCCTACATATAAAATTGTTTACTTTTATTTATAAGTACGTGAAAATAATTCTTAAAATGTGGGGTTAGAATAACAGCAAACGCATGTTTTACAAACGCTTTTTTTTTAGTTATTATTTTATTTGAGTAAATTTAAATGGTAACAATGAATAAACAAAACATCAAGGATTTTATTTTTGTGCTTACTTTTGTTCTACACGTTTTACTTTTAAAGATTTCAGTACCTAAAAACGCCAGAAATTTCACTATTTTTCGGCCGGGAATATGGCCACCTTAAAGAGAAAGTAGATACTTGTAAACTGTCTGGCGTGGTGATAATGAAATTGATGCGCACTGTAAATTTTGCAATATCTCGACTTCTATTCATCGTAGAAACTTCTTTTTTTGTTTAAACTGGGGTAGCTCGACGAAAAAATAACAGACATATTTACGAATTCGTAGAACAGCCCTGAACCCCAGAAAAACTGCATCTTTTATACTTAATTTTTTTTAATTTACAAAAATGTCACAAAAATTATTGTTAAACGAAATATTAATTAAAATTTCAATTTCGGAATTATTTTACTATTGAATAAATAAATGAAGCTATAGTTCATTTAAAAAGTAATTTTTTTTTACATATTAAGCCAAAGTAAACTTATTTTTTCAATATTTAATTACGATTTAAATGTAAAATTAAAGTAAAAATTCAGAAATTATTTTATAGATAAAATTTTAAACTGTTGTATTAAATTGCATTATATCTATTATTGAAAATGGTTGTGATTAATATTTTTTGAATTAATCGATTATGTTGCAAAAATTTTTTTGTATAAAATTAGTAATAAATATATTAAAATTTCAAGAAGTTAAAATTGTAATTTTATCGATCGCTTTATTTTTATTATTATTTTTTAATTTTGAGAATTTTGCAATAAATTAAAATGCATTTTATTCTTTTTTAAATCTTTTAACATTAAATAATAATTTGAAAATAATTTGTGAATTTGTGGCCATGTTCTAATGAAGGTAAAAAGTCGTCACTATGGCGACATATCGCCACTAATGGCAACACTGTAATTATCACTTTATACCAAGCTGCACCCCTGAGAAGTTATAGGTCTTGAAAGTGGGGTACACGGTGTGAGTGTATCAATGAATATGCTTCACCTATTCTCAATGTCACTATGAACTAAATGAAAAAATTTTCGACGTTCCAAATCTATAAATCCCCAAGATCCAACGCCCCGACAGTAAAACTAATCACAAAAATATCGAATATTTCGCGGGCTTTCTCGGATATTTCTGTACCGAAAGTTAAGTCGTTTCTCGTCACTTACATTTTCTTTGTTGAAAATTTTTACAAATCACGCTGTCGTTAGCATCGACGTCGGACTATTTTCAGCTTTCATCTTGCATATACGCGGGTTACATTATACCGGGCGTTTTCGCGTAGGTACCCGCACAGAGATGCCCACACCGACAATCGATTGTCCATCAATTTTTACGAGCTACACAAGTTTGATGAGTCATTTTCACTGTTATGCTCGTCTTCCTGTAACAAATCCTTGGAAATGTTACCAGTTGCGCACAGCAATAAATTAGTAATTTTTCGAACCGAAAAAATTATTTTTTAAGGCTTTTACCAAATTAGTGAAACGCTTGTGCCAAAGGTTTGCCTAACCAATAATCTCACACAGAAAAAGTCAGACAAAAATAAAGAATACACATACACAGGGTGGCAGTCCGAGATACTTCGTATATGATTTCTATGACTAATTTTAAGTAAAAATTATTCTATTCACTTTTCCTTTAAGTTATGAGATTTGACAACAAGTTACATTCAGTACAGTAATATGTAGTTTTACAGAAGTTTGTTTCACTGATTTTTTAAATTGTTTTTAGAGGTGGCAAAAATCCAATAAATAAATAAAGAAAAACAGTAAAATACAAGATTTTATAATATTTACTTAATATGATGAACGGAAGTTACACTAAACTTAACATTGTATTGGATATTTCCAGTTTGATTCGTCTAGAATTTTCTGAAGAATCAAAAAATTGAATAATATACAGTGTTGCATTTAAAATAAGAAAGTTGGCATTGACCACTGTTACACGACACACCTGTATAAAAAGTTTTTGTTGAAAAAAATACACAACTAAAAATACCAATCGACGTGTCCGAGCGTTTTTTCGAACACGCCCCCATTTATTTATTACTGAATTTTTTCCATTTGGCTGATACACACTGTATCATGGTATGTCCTTTTAGCTTCATTAAGATACCCCGTATATTGTTCTAAATCAGGAAATAATTGTTTTGATACAGATTCTGCCTAATACTTCATTGAAAGACAAAAATAGCTAAACTATATACCCCCTCCCCCCTCAGTACATACTTCGCTCTACACTTTGTGAGTAAAATTAGAACTTTGGCAGGAACTTTATGAATTAACGACATAATTAATAACCCCCAGAAGCACGCTTTGTAATTAACTTTATCGATTTCCATTAAACCATTATATAATTTATCATAAATGATCCAATTGTGGTTAATTATAGCCTGGCGTACTTTAATGAAGATCGATTGCATAAAAAATAATCACGCTGTTGCTGGTCACTGAAAAAAGAAAAAAGTATTTGGATCAAATGAGCATATAGTTTTAAATGGAATTATTTCCCGTAAATGTTATTTTATTCTATTCAAATGTATATACTTCCGTCAAACTATGTGAAATATTTGCTGTAATTCATAATTTTTCTTAGAATTTATAATTATTTGTAAATATATATAATTTAATTCAAATCTTTTATAGTTTTGAAATTTATTATCTCGGACTTTAGCTACGATATCTCTTACAGTTCATTACTGCAGACATATTTGTTTCAAAACTACCAGTTCCTTAAAATATATGTATACAGGGTGTTTCAAAAAACGTTCCGCTAATTTCTAGGGTAAATAGAATATTAAAAAATAATGTTAGTTTGATTAATAAACATGTGTCCGAAAGTGCCTCCTTCAGAAGATACGGCTCTGTAAAAGGGGCCCCAAAAATTCTTTTTTTTTAATTATCTCTGAGACGGTTTAAGATAGCTAAATGAAATTTAGACCACAAATAGGTTTGATTAGGTCTTGAAANATCAAACCTATTTGTGGTCTAAATTTCATTTAGCTATTTTAAACCGTCTCAGAGATAAATAAAAAAAAAGAATTTTTGGGGCCCCTTTTACAGAGCCGTATCTTCTGAAGGAGGCATTTTCGGACACATGTTTATTAACCAAACTAACATTATTTTTTAATATTCTATTTACCCTAGAAATTAGCGGAACGTTTTTTGAAACACCCTGTATATTTAAAATTTAGTATTAATGTAGGAATTATTCAACACAAATATAGCATATTATAATCAAACTTGTGTTTTCTTGAAAGAAAATTGTAGGTCACAGAATGGCGTAGGTGGGAAGTAGCATAAGCGTTTGATGTAGAACTTTTTAGAGACTGTTTGGAACTATTATTTCAATAATTTCATAAAGTAGTTCGTAATGTCAAAAAATTCGTCTAACTTCACATATCCAGAACTAATGGTTGCCCACTATTACAACAAAACGGAAAGAGCAAAGAGAAAACCGCAAGAGAGAACCATATCTACTTTTATTTATTGAAATGGAATTATAAGTAAAGCTATTTCTGTTTTTTTATGTCTGTCGTTAATCAGTTCTGGGTCGCCCTCTACATTATTTTCATGTTGTTGATGATGGCGATCTCTCCATCTACAACGAAATGCGTTTTACCTTTCATTTGACTACCTTGAGAATATCGTTCTGTTGTATCCATTACGAAATACGTTCCAGGAAGGAAAAATTAATGTAGATGATGAAACGTGTGATATATCATGTGCGTTGACTATTGATATACGGGACAATAAACTTTGCAGTAATATTATGAAGGTCGATTTGGTTAGATCGTTAATACTATATATTTTCAGTTAAGTAGGAATGTAAACACCGTCGACATTTTCGACGCTGAAGGTTATATCTAAAGGACTACGATTTGGAAGCAATTTTCCACGTACCGGCGAAGACACGGTGGAAACGAATTAAGTCGATAGGAAAGAATTTTCTGATTGGTTTGAAAGGTAAGTGGACTAAGGACCCCTGAGCTCCGACGAAATGAACACCAGAGCAGACCTGGGGGGTGCTACTAGCGGGTCCGCCACACAGAGCCTAGCCTGAGAACAACAAAAGCAGGTCAAAGAGAGGGTAAAAAAAGAGACAGCTGACAGACAAATTACATAAAACTAGGATATACAAAAGTTATGAAAATATAACCTTGAGGACAAGTTGGCCTAGGCCGCCCCTGGCGTCAGACCGACATAAGCACCATATAGTTTTAATGACCTTTAGTAGATGTACACTTCACCCAAAAGTTATTTAAATCCCTGAAATGGTTTTTGAGTTATTGCGGAAAGTTGTTATTATTTTTTTCTAAACAGAGACTTCTGTTGATTGAAAATTATGATATTCATGATATTCGCTGTTGAAAATAAAATGTCGTTTGTAGCATCACATTCGAATTAAGCTTGTTATAGGTACAATCATAATTGCGGTTTATTAAAATGTTTCGAGTAACTCGAAATTCTTCAGTTCGGGCGTGTTTATCTGGTTATTAAATAATAGGAATTCGTTTAGTACGAGATTAGTTGGAAATCAAATATGCCCCCGTCTTCACCAAATTGTTCCGTTTCGATAACACCGTCTCTGCCTTTCGTCACGTACGTACAGGGTAATTAGATATAATTCTTCACATAATTGTTTACCAACTGGTGATTTAAATATCGTCACGTTATTACGAATAATTAGATCAAATAAACTAGTTTAAGTTTAAAAGCAGTGGCCAACAAACGTCAAAAATAATTCGTTTGCGGTCTGTATGAACAGATTGAAGTTGTCTACGAAGAAGAAAACCGCTGTTGTAGTTCCAATGACAACCTTATATTATTTGAAAACTTATATTTTGTTACAAAAACGAATATGTTAAAATGATGATTAAAATATAGAACGATAGTATACAGGGTGATTCATTAACAATGGGAAAGTCGAAAGCTGAAGATACTACACGTAAACATGCCTTATCCGAAAGTTGATAGTTTCGGAAATACAGGGTGTTGAAAGTTAAAATTTTAAATCGTTTTTTGCGATTATTCTGAAAATATGTAGGTTAGGAACTTGAAAATTTGTGAAACTATATTTTTTTAGGCGACGAATAAGATGCGTGTTGTAATTTCAGCATTGCTCATAGAGGGCGCCACTTACGACCAATTTTACCGAAAATTTAGTTAATAACTTTTTACCCTGTATGTCTAACATGAAACTTGATTCAAAACCTGAAAGAGCAATCATTTTTCCATTAATTGTGTAATTTTGTTTCATTTCGGTATCTCGATCCGTTTTCGAGAAAAATCGATTTAACGAACACTATGTTTTGATAATACGAGAAATTAAAAGCGAAAGAAACCAAGTGTTTCTTCGTGTTATTACAACAATTAACAATCAAACAAATAAAATACGTAATGAAGTCAGTGTTCGAAGAATCCACCGTTGGCATTTACATACTTTACACAACGTTTTCTGAAAGATCTTCGAGTTTGAAACAACATATTGGGATTGCGTTTGACTTCGTTGGTAGCGATTTGTATTCTTTGCCACAACTCTTCACACGAACCAATAGATTCTTCTAAATAGAAAAATGAAGAGGATTTAAGTCCGGACTTCTGGGTGGCCAAGTAAAAATGCTTCCACGGCTTGAAGAAGTTCCACTTTATTTAAGAAGAGACATGTGGTTCATACACGACGAAGCTCCACCGCATTTTTCTTGGCCAATGCGTGCATATTTAGATGCGGTTTTTCCAAATCGCTGGATTGGCCATGTAATCATTTTTGCTTGGCTATCCAGAAGTCCGGACTTCAATCCTATTGATTTTTCTATTTGGTCTCGAATGAAAGATATCGGCTCGTGTGAAGAGTTGTGGCAAAGAATACAAATCGCTGCCAACGAAGTAAGACGCAATCCCTGCTGAAATTACAACACGCATCTTATTCGTCGCCTAAAAACATATAGTTTCACAAATTTTCAAATTCCTAACCTACATAATTTCAGAATAATCGCAAAAAAACGATTTAAAATTTTAACTTTCAACAACCTGTATTTCCGAAACTATTAACCTTCGGATAAGGCATGTTTACGACAATCGTCACCATTTCACGTGTAGTATCTTCAGCTTTCGACTTTCCCTTTGTTAATGAATCACCCTGTATAAAATTTACTACAAATATTTGTAGTGATGGGACAAAATTCATATTTTTTTTCAGTTCAGATTTTAAAAAATCGCTGAAACAGTTCAATTAGTAGACAGGAATTGTCGCTTTTCGTCGCAATATTTTTAATTTTTTGAGCCTTGTTTGACAGACCTACGAGTATAACATTACCGATATTTTTTTTGAATAGGACGTTCTATATTTTATAGTATAAGAAAATAGATATTCCTTCTAAAGACAAAATCAGCGATATAACGTTATACCTACTTTTTTGTCATAGTGGTAATAGTTTAAATAACTAGATGGATTTCACAGGGTCTAACGACACTTACAGTGTACGATAATTTAATAAACAAAGAAAAATTTAGATAAATTTGGAATGAATACACTGAAGATTAATTTTTTGATACAAAACGTCTGAATCTGGTATTGGTAATCATGATTGCTTTCAAAAAATGTAATAAAATTTCCAGGGTTGTATTTAAAAAAATGAATTTGATGATGGTCCTGGAGTGACGAAACGTTACATATAAAAATTGATTATGCCATTTGATAAAGGGCAAAAAGTGGCCATGAGAAAGTGCTCTTCTTTTTTCAATATCACCTCAAACAAGGTTGAAATGAAATGATTTCAAAAATTTCGATTTTTTCAAATATTTCGAAAACTGTTAGCCTTGATTTTTTAGGGGCATAATGTTCGTCCCCCTGATTACTCAACTTTGTCCCCATTTAAGCTACTTCGTACCTCTTACCGTTTCTGAGATCCCTGTAGTGAGAAGCGAATTTGTAACAGCCTGTATTTGTAATACTTATATCTAACAGTTTTTCTACCACGCCGACCAAGACTTAAAGGAAAATTTCACATGGACTTTTTGGAACACAGTTCCAGTAGCACGCATTCCTTCACATAGGAAAACACAAGCTATATTTAAATTTGATACCCAGAAATCTCGAAATATCTACTGCGATAACGACCAACAGAAACATGTACGAGTAAACGGAAATTGCTGTTCTTTTTCAACTGACGATTACCACAGAAAAATTGTGTCAAGTTCGTCGCTGTTGCGCTCTTCCAAAAACCAGCCATTATTCAATGGGATGTGAATAATTTGTTATTATAGTCGTACATGCTGGTTTATGAATATTTACGTTTCAAGGAAATTGTTATTTAAATCCTCATTGGAGTTTCAGCATTTCTACTTTCATTTCTCAAGTAACGACCGGTTTCTTGTGAAATAATTTAGTTGTTTGTTCACTGCGTGCAGGTAGTTTACTTATGCGCACTTTAATAATAAAATTATAGTAAAAATGTACACAATTGTACCATTGCTGATTATTTGCTTTGCACATTAGCATTAGCACATTTTATTTAAAATGTTTATGTTTAAATTAACTAAAATTTTGTTAATTATATTTACTTTCAATTTTGCTGTAGGATACACACGATTGTGTTAAGCAAATACTAAAAAAATCTTGAAATTTAGTTGATTTTCTACAAAAATGTCTACACATTGCAGCTTTTGCTGCCGCATTATTGAAAATGGGCACTGAAAAAAAATATGGACCACAAATTATTACAAATATAAAATGAATTTAAACAATGATTAAAAAGTTATAAAAAGCAACGATATAGGCACAGAATAAACTCAGCAAAAAATTTAAGAAGCAGAAAAATTTCCCAAATTTTTTTAGTGGTTTGAAAAATTTTGAAAAAAAAATCAAACATTTTTTTCGACATTTGAAATATTCAATGTAAAATTAAACAATTTTTTTTTTAAATTTAAAAAAAATTGACATTTTAAAAATTAAATTATTTTTTTTCGAAAATACACGATGATAATATTTTCTACAAGGTCCTTTTCAGTGTAACGCATGAAAAAAATAAATGAAAAGCGTTAACGCTATTATAAGCTCGAGAGCGCTGTAGATAGGCCGATGGCCTCTGCCGTTCCTAGCGACGAAGATAGTGCCCTCTTCTGAAAAATAATTTAGATGAATGCTGACTGTTATTTATTAGAAATACCGAGAAGCGCAATCTAACCGTCCCAGGTCTCCGACCCCATCGGAACGAATTAAGGTGGTATTCGATACGAGTCAGATAATAAGCACCCTGTGGAGTTCCTTAAAAAAAAAAGAAAGTCTTCTACCTCGGCTGCCACGAGACGCTTTCGAGGAGGCGCGACAGCAAGTCACGAAACGCCAAAGACGAAGAGTAATAATAATAATGTAAGTTTAATGACATCATTATATATATTTTTTTCCAGAAGCATACCCAAATTTTTTTCCTGTTAAAAAGCTCTATTTTTTCTAATAAACTTTTATTAGAGAAATTTGTCTGTATTACTTTCCATTTAAAAGTTATAAGCAATATCTGCCTAAGGAGTCTCAAAATAAATACCACATAAAAATCACATTAGCGATGGAAGGATCAAGTAGTCGTTGGAAAATAATTGAATGTTCGTTGTTTAAAGTGCATAAATGTCACAAAATACTTGTCAATACTCAATACGAACGTCAAACGTGTAACGTTTGTGTTTACAAAATGTTTTCTCATTCAGAAAAAGTTGATATGTTGCCAGATCTAACACCCCTCGATTTTTTTAAGGGTGGTTTTAAAAAATAAGGTTTACAAAACACCTTCGCGAGATACTAATCATTTGAATGAAAAAATGGCAAACGCATGTGATGAATTGAACGGCGAAATGTTAAAGGAAGATAGGAAAGATAAACACAATTCACATATGTTTTGAAAATGTTCATCAATCTCTCAAAAAGATTCCCACAACCCAGAAACAAATCATCGCAGATGACCTACTACGGAAGACACATGTTTCAAAAAGTTCCAGATTTTCCCCCAAGCCATGATTGTCTCCAACATGCCTTCTGAAAATATGTCGAAAGTTACAAACTCGTTTCCTAAAATCACTTCAGGGTCGGCACTAATCAAAATCGTTTTCAGTCCCCTAGTCATTTGGGTAGTTTCGCAAACACCAAATTTTCCAGACCAGACCGGAGCACACACCAGGCCGCCCTGCGGACTCCACATCTACCGTGATCGAACGTCAGCCTGGCACAATAAAAAATCTACCCTTGAAGTACTTCTTATATTATCAATTACCTGTATAATCTGCTATTTTCGGTTTGATAAATAACTCGACATCGGTTTTAAAGCAACCCCTGTATTTTTTCTAAGATAACTTGGCTAACTGTTCAATTCAATGCTAGTTGGATCATATAGCCCTAATATCAACAATTTTGGAACCTTCTTTGTAGGATTAGATAGATTTGTGGCATAAAAGGACATTCTGAAAAGATTTTTTTAGAAAAAATTGCTAGAACATATGTTTTTTTTAAAGTTAATTGGGATATGTTGAGATATATGCAAAATAAAAAAATGGTATTGCAAATGTTGACAAATACAAAACTGACTAAAATTTCATGTTTAAAATTATCTCTTTTAATCAACTTTGACCTAAAGCAATCAAATGTTCCATGGAAAAACAATGTGCAAAAAGTAGTTCATAAAAAATTTAGTAGGTTTTTTATTACAAAAAACATCCTGTTTTTTTTTGTGTGTATTTGGATAGATAAATAATGCGTGGTAGAATATTTATTTAAACGGGAATTTCCTATAAAATCTAATAATAACGCTTATTTTATTACGTTAAGTGATTTTTCTCGAATAAGAAGAAGTCTAGCCCAAGGCCATGCTGTCTAAACATGTGATAATATTTAATAATGTAATAATTAATTAATATTTAACTCGTTCTGCACCAGTCTCTTTGTGATAAATTAAATATGGTATCTGAAGTAAGACGACTTATGTATAATTTATGTTTCTTAGGTATAATATGAAATTTTAAGTATGATTTACTGCCACAGTTATACTTTACATGATTTCAAGCTTCGAAGTGTTAATTTTTTTCAAAACTATACAGGGTGCTCCGTAAATAACGGCACATGGAGTGGATTCTACACACTAAAATATTACGATTTGACCAAAAGTTGATGCTTGAAGAGAACAGAGTGAATATTGTTGCTGTTAATTATTTCTTCTTCGACAATATTGTCGCTATTAGCAAATTTCACTTTGTCTACCCCCCCCCCATTCTAAATTCTTTATCTGCTATGTTTAGTTTATTTGTAAAATATTCCTCTGTATATCCTTCGGCAATGTTTGAAGATTCTCATCCCCCATGTCTTTTTACCCAGCATTGACCAAAATAGTGGAAGAGTATCGACGAAAACAATGTCCTATGTATTTATCTGCATTTGCCAAAATTTTAGGGCAATTTGAGCCATTTTACCAAACTGATGTATTCCTAGTGCTTGTGTGCAATATTTTCCATTTGAATGTTTGAAGAAAAAGCGGCAACTTTCAAAATTTTCTTGGCGGCATGCAATATATTTTCTATACAGTGGCATATCAGTCTCGTTTATCACAAATGATCTCGGTTTTTTCATTTTTTTATCCGGTATTTTAATCAAAAGCTTTGATCCTAAATTCTCTATATCATTCCAATTTAATTGTTATAGTTCGTCACGGCGATATGCACGGCAACACCAAATATTAAGGCAACCTAAAATTAGTCAATTTGAAATTTTTTTTAATGTAGTTTTGCACTTATAGGCAAAACGAATTTGACTTTTATTACAACAACAATATATAAACAATTATTGTCAAGGAAACGATTTCATAAGTAATTAGATTTTTATGAAGAAATGTTAGGTACGCTTTTATAAAAACTTATTAGTTCATCTTAATTGATTAATATTGTTTGCTATTTTAGAAAAAATAGTATATACGGTTTTTCTCAGAATTTTGTGACAGTAGACAAATAAATAGAAATGCAAGTAATGAGTATGAAGCTCTTATAAAAATCAAAACACTGCTTAGTTACTTTTATCATGATTTATTTAATTACGTTGTTTATTACAATAGTCAACCATTTTGCACTCTTCTAAGAAACATTTAATACTTTATTATTCCTAGTTTTTCTTCCAATACAAAATTGTTAAAGGTAAGAAATTCTCAATCTGTTCTATGTTTAGAAGGCTAGATCTCAGTAGGCGTGAACTTTTGTATATAGATAAGTTAGGCTAAATAGCCTTGTTTTCATCCATGGAACCTGTGGTCAAGCGTTGTCCATCCTTTTCAGGGACACCCTGTACATATTTGAATTGGACCATGACTGTCTTTCTTTTTTGTCGCACGAAAATGACATCTAGACTGTAATTTCCACATTAATATTCTCGGTAAATTTGCAAATCAAATCAAACCATTGCTTTTACCCTAATTGCTACTCAAAGTGCGATTGCTTCTTCGAGCATGTAAATTTATTTGTTAGTCGAAAATTGCTGTTATTATCAGTGGTAAATTACCTGATACTTATGTATACTATTTTTTTTATATTTGCGGTTTGATTTCAAAGAACTATGCAGTTGTTGACAGATAACATGAAGATAACAACAATACTGTTTAATAGAAGAACGTCAAGTTCGAAGAATAACTAATTTGGAATTAAATATTCAATATTTCGTTTCCGTTTTGGATAGCAATGTGATACGAAGCGTTTTTCTTAGAAAAAAAACCATTGGATTGTCTTCCACTGCATATTCGTTGCGATATTTCACAAACGTTTACATTTAACCAAAGGCAAATATCTGGTTAAAATAGATATATCACCCTGTACTGTTTGCTGAGAGTTATTATGACAGAAAATGGAATTTTTTTCGGTCGCATCGGTCACAATCGAAAAAAATCGACATAGCACTGAAAACTGAGCATTTCGAATAACGCCTTGTTAAAAATAAACTGAAAACAATGTAGTAATCGCAAGAAGTGGGTGTACAGAATGTCTGTTTCGATAAAAGATACACTTCTACTAAATCGTGAAACTACATACGAAACCAGTATAATGAATTCCTGTAATTCACTCTTCCCCGTAAGAAGAACAAAGACGTTTTATGTATTGTCCTGATCGCGGTTGCATGTTTGTTCTGCAGACAAAAACTCTCCTAAAGCTTCGTTTACACGAGCGTGTAGTGTATGACTTTTGGTCTGTGTTTGGAGTAACAACACAGTTCCGATTTTTAAGTTCAGTATTTCAAAAAAAATACGTTCCAGTTTTAGTTTTTAATAGGGCAAGATGATCTGATTGCTTTATACTGCTCAATTTTATCAAAGACCTTTAAAAAATCTGTGAAAATTACATCTGTTGTTATCTAAGGTATGAAACCGTTATATTTTTTTCTAATTTCAATACCCGATTTCTCGAAAACTATGATTTGCTTAAAATAATTCGTTCTGTTGCCCCTTCAAAGTAACGCTCTTGTTTCAGAAACACCGCATAAAGCGTGACAACTTTGTCTGGAGAATATTTCGTCGTGTGGACGGGCCTTAACGAACCACCGGGCGATCACACGATCAAACTATTCTCGTTGATGAGGGCACGAGAATCAGAACGAAAGCTGCCACCATCTCGGGACCCGTTGGTTTCTGCGAAGCGCAAGATTAATCACTCTTTAGAAAGGACAAGATAATTATTGGAGGCGGGGTCGTAAAAAAGTCATGAATACGAAACATTTGCATGCGGGCCTGAGGGAGACTCGCGACCTTCCTGGTCTGAATAAGCACGTTGAAATTTAACCGTGCGGAGAAGAGTTTAAGAACCGAAAAAGAGGTACTAGGTGTAAAGTACATTCATGGATTTAAGAGAATGACTATTTTCCGAAGAAGTTCGGGTATATTACAAATTCTGATAATTATTGTCAGCTTTATGTTATGAATTTTTATGCTACACAGACCCATTTGACTTGTCTACATAAAACGAATAAGTTCACTTTTATGTTAAATGAAAATGTACGTAAAATTCGGAAATATAGGAAATTTCACTTTCCTTTCTATTAAAAAAATATAAAATGTCGTGCAATTCACAGTTTTGTATAAGCTTAAAAGTTTTGAATAAAGTGCCTCCTGAGATAAAGAACTTAAATGATTTTACAATTTTTAAGAAAAGGTTACACAAACCGGAAATGTATTTTACACATTAAAATAATTTTTTGTTTCCTAAACTGCCTAATGAATAAAGTATAGAGTTCCCTCAACGGTCAGACTAAACTCTATCCAATAAGTTTGATTAGGACAAAGCACTACAAGCGAGAAACATTGTTGTAACATTAAATTCTTAAATTTCCCTATATTTTAAAATAATTTGTTGCTATTAAAATACAGGGTGGTCAAATGAAAACGAAACAGAGCCATTTTCAGGAACTGCGTCAAGATTGTAGAAAAACGCTCAGACCCGTCGATTTTAGATTAAAGGGGGACATTCTTTGCTGGTATTTTTGACTCCGCCACTTTCACCCCCAAGCAAGGGTAAGCATCACCCCAAAATATTTAAATGGCATTGGGGGTTGAGTAATATTTCTTTTGAAAGCTCTTACAATTCTCTTTACAACAGACTTTAAATTTTATAATTCCGCCCAATACTTTGAAAAAAATTTACATTTTAAAATTTAAATTATGTTTAGTTGCTTACTTACTACTTAGTTGATTAAATGTTCAAACTGATGACCGCCCGCTTCCATACAAGAATAAAGATTTTGTTCGAAACGTTCGCGCACATTCCGAAGCATTTCCGGAGTGATTCGACGGCATTCGTCGACGATTCTTTGACGCAAATCTTCCAGCGACGCTGGCTGTGTTTTATAGATTTTACTTTTTAGGTATCCCCACAAAAAGAAATCAAGGGGCGATAAATCCGGTGATCGTGGAGGCCACTCAATGCTGCCTCTTCTCCCAATCCAATTCCGTAGAAAACGTTGGTCCAAATACTGACGGACAATTAACGCATAATGCGGAGGAGCACCGTCCTGTTGAAAAATCAAATGATCTTCATCATACTCTGGAACATTTTCAATAATATCAGTCAAGGCAGGGTCAATAGCGTCTTCCAGTAATTGCAAATACATTTGGCCAGTCAAATTACCAGGTAGAAAAAAAGGACCCACCAGCCGGTCACCGAAAATTCCAGCCCATACATTTAATTTTTCCGGTTGCTGTGTATGCACCTCGTGAAAAACTCTTGGGTTTGAATCGGACCAATAGCGGCAATTGTGACGATTTACCGTCCCGTTCAAGAAAAAACTGCATTCATCAGAAAAACAGATGTTAAAAAGGAACTGTGGATCGTTCCCTGCTCGCTCACTCATTATTTCGCAAAATTGCAAACGGCGGTCATAATCATCCTCATGAAGTTCCTGGACTAAATGTATTTTGTATGGATGGAATTTATTCTTCTTCAAAATGGTTTGTATGCTAGTTCGATTGATCCCAGACACAGATGCCAGCTGCCTCGTACTTAATGTAGGATCAAGATGAACTTGTCCCAAAACTGCAACTTCACTAGCTTCATTAACTATAGGTTTTTCAATTTCTCGTTTTTTATTGGCTACGTTCCCTGTCTCTTGAAATTTTTTTACTAACTCTAGAACATACTTCCTCCTGACATGTCGATCTTGATGTTGTTCATTAAATAGCTGAGCTGTTCTATTCGCACATTTATTGTTCATAAAGTAAAGCGAAATGATATCTACCCTTTCCGCAATGGAATAAACCATAGTGTTTAATTTTCAAAAACACAATTAAATAAACTACCAACCAACGCTTCCAAATAATACTAGAAAATAACTTGGAATCCACTAATTTTACGTTAATTGTGTGTGTATAGCATTAATTTCTGTTTTTTGCAATTGTCTTTTTTTTACGAAAGTGATAACAAATCGCCAAAAACCAATGTAACGCAAGAAATACTAAATTTATACCTTTGGCGTACTTAACTCGAATGACTGACATTTTTACCGTTACTAATTGTTTGTACATAAGTTTCAGCTTTAAAATAAAAATTCTTAATAAGTATTGGGCGGAATTATAGAAGTCTGTTGTAAAGAGAATTGTAAGAGCTTCTTTCAAAAGAAATATTGCTTAACCTCCAATGCCATTTAAATATTTCGGGGTGATGCTTACCCTTGCTTGGGGGTGAAAGTGGCGGAGTCAAAAATACTAGCAAAGAATGTCCCCCTTTAATCCAACATCGAGGGGTCTGAGCGTTTTTCTACAATCTTGACGCAGTTGCTGAAAATGGCTCTGTTTCGTTTTCATTTGTCCACCCTGTATAACATTATTTAAACAGAAAAT
This sequence comes from Anoplophora glabripennis, assembly GCF_000390285.2. Taxonomy (NCBI): domain Eukaryota; kingdom Metazoa; phylum Arthropoda; class Insecta; order Coleoptera; family Cerambycidae; genus Anoplophora; species Anoplophora glabripennis. Next base: position 124,424 of record NW_019416227.1, on the reverse strand, counting down.
TTGTAATACCTACCGAGGATTAGTACTAGTAAGACACACGGCAAGTTCTTGGCATTAAACGAATAATATTCTAGTCACAAATAATCTGCTATTTGCAAAACATGTTGCTTACGTTTGTTATTTATATGCAAATATACAAAAATTATTTTAATAAAATATGTTTCGACTTGTTCATTTATTATTGTACTTTGTGATTTTCCTAAATGAGTGGCAACGTCGCCAACCTGGTGACCCATGTGTTCTAGCTATCTTTTATTAACTCGTTTTATGGGCATAAATTTATCTTTGTTTGCATTTCTCAGGGAGTCGCTGCCGAGGGTTCCCCCACCACGACAATTCCTTCTATAGCCCAAACAGTCAAGCCATACCTCAGCTGGCATGTCTGTTATTGTCGGCCAAACTAGAGAATCTGAAAAGCTCCATCGCTGCGAATTCGCACTAGTGTGGCTTTACGCACTAGTCATAAAGCTACATATAACCTGTTCAATTCCGTACAAAATCAAGATCCACACCACCCTGTATCTTACCGGTGTTAAAAAATTAACTCTAACACGTGTTCTCTGAAAGAGCTCGTGTAACTGACTGTTGCTTAAGCTAGAAGTTGTTAAGAATTTACCACGATAAGTACCAAGAACTCGTTAACTTGCTCGGAAAACGAGACGAGTGGTAGTTAAGTATCTTCACGAAGTAATTCAAGGCATCTACAGGGTAGGCGAGTGAAATAAGTACCGACTGAAAGTAAAATATTACGTTTGATTGCAACTAAATATCAAACATAACCTACAAATTGAACCGGGGACAATTGAATGAGATAACTGTCTTAAATCAAAGCAGTCTTCGATGCTGGCGATTTAAAAATGACATTTAAGCGATGAAAACAATCTGTGCGATTGTGGAAGATCCAGACTAATAATTAGTTAGTTTGTTTATAAGGCCGTAACTTGTAAACTATTCAACTTACCGATTCCAGATTTCGTGTGAGTTATTAGACAGTGATAAGGAATGAGAGGATGCGATGCCAAAACGTTCTAGTAATAATAACGCAGTTTATAAATGTTTAATTCAAAAGTCATAAATAAATTTCTTCTGTTTATAACTTTTGATCTAATCAATATTTTTTGACGCTTGAGGGCTAGTTTTGCAGGTCTTTTGAAGACGAAAAAAAAAGTACTATACTGTTTTCTCGTGGAAATGAACGGAAAAAGTTATAAGCGAAAAACGTGAATTTACTTAAAAATTATACAATTAACCACCCTGTAAACAATCTTCTCCCCATTTTTTATGACTGTGGAAACTAATATGTTATTGTACATAATATTTAGCATCTATAGTGATAAATTCAGCTTGCCGAAACGAAAAGTCGCGTCCAATTCTATATTTCCTGGCCTGATCAAGTCATGTTTTCTAAGGGACATGTTGTCGTCAATATGGAGTTTTCTAATTGTACGATATTTCACAACATTAATCATACTCCAATGTCGACCAAATTAGTCGAATATAGATTATCCGAGAATCTACTACAGTTCCTTAAAATGTATAAGAAATCGACTTTATTATGTTGCCGATAATGGTTTCAATCTAATCTGTTTGCTGCTGAACCAGGTGTTCCTCAGGGGCTTAATCTTGGGCTCCTATTATTCTTTGTATTTACTAATGACCTTAAAAATATATTACATGTAATAAGCCGCTATTTGTCGACGATTTGATTTATTTTAAGATTGAAAATCAACTGTGATTCGTCACAATCTCAAATATGCTTGAAGAGTGGTGTAAAAATTTTTTTAAAAAGTTTAAATTAAACATAGTTAAATGACAATAAGACGAATTATGAATCTTGCGTGGCTTGAAGGGTATTTTTTATTAATTACAAATAGTCAGTTCTTTTTATTCTATTTTTAACATTTAACTTTTTTTCTGTTGGGCAAATACATTCGATTTGAATAGATTTAATTAAAATTTTGAGCAAACAAAACTTATTCCTTTTTTTCCGACATATATTAACATTTTTTAAGTACCACGTAGATATTTACAAACTGCTTATCGTCGAAACAACCACTAATTAGGGATAGATAATTTTTTTATTCTGAACAAAAATTGCGCGCATTTATGCATTAGTTATCTATAGATTACTCGGAAATCGTTGAATCAAAGTTAGTTCTGACGCGGTTTTTCACATACAAAGTATTTGTTGGCGATTTTATCGAACCTACACCGTGAAATGACGTTTGTTTTTCCAGAGATCCCCCGTATAAAATTCCAGTGAATGTGGCGATAACCGCTGTGGTTGTGGTACGTTTGAATTTTTCGAAATGTTGAGCGATAGAAAAGTAATTAGCATATTGAAACCAAAAAATTTAAATCGTTTCCAATGAAAAAATGACTGTCTTAAAATAAATTGTTACCATCTTCGGCAGAGCATACGGAACTTGTCAATAATACAACGTGTGCAGTAAACTTAAACAATTACAGCAGCAGCTTCATTGAACATCCAGAACTAAAAGCTATGATAACTGAGAGCACTGGATCTGGCATAAATTTAACTCACTGCAATATCGGCCCTCTCAAGTTTCAAAAAAATGACAACGAGAACGAAAAAGACTTTGGCGTCAATTGAAAATTGAGTTTTCGCTTTCAACGACGATAAATCAGTGACAAATCATCGTCCAAAGCTCTTAAATAGCTCAAATTAAAAAGGATGAATCAAACTAAAAGAGCTGACAGGTGGAACTGCCAAAAAGTTATATTGAAGCCCGTTGACCTTTTGAAAGGGAACCAAATATTTTGAAAAAAACTTAAAGCTTCAATTTGCTTTTTATTTTATTGCTCTAAGACCATTTTTCGCTAAGTTACAGCCTCTTGAATCTCATCTAAAAATTTAGATTTTTTTTTATTGTTAAATTATTACGAATAGTCTATTTGAGATAGCACGAAACCAAAGAGCTTTGAATTCTCTTTGTTTGTTATTTACAAAACTGACGTAACCATAATCGTATATAGACAACATCCTCAATAAACAATCCGTTGAATCCAACTATAAACCGATGTAAAATTAAATTCTGACTCAAAACAAACAGTCGAAAATAAGATTTACATCGTCTGACCTACCTTCATGTTTGGGTATGTAATTTGACGGATTGCTTAGTTAAAAAACACAGTCACGGTGATAAAATAATGTATTTATTTATGGTAAGTGTTTGACGAAAATATTATGCATAAAAAATATATCATCCTTAACGTATTAAACAAACAGAATGAAGCGTGTGAACGGCATTTGGAAGACATCACTAATCATATTCATAAACAATGTACACAAGATTTGCATATGAGACAAGAGCTGTTTTTGTAAAGAGTATTTTTTTTTGCTTAGCACAGCTCTTCAATGAAAATCCAAAATATAATGAGAAGGGAATCTAAACTATAATCCGGTTTGAAGATCATTTAAAATGCAAGCAATTTTATCACAACACTCATTCATCAATGTGGAACAACATGAATTAAAATATCCGCTTGACCTTCGCGGAAAATCCGATCTTACATTCATAAATGTAAAAATTACCTCGGCGCATATTTTTGTCGGGGATCTAGGAATGTTTCAAATGAAAATAACAGGCTTTTACCGGGTATGGATTAAAATAACTCGTTAAGTGAAAATCGTTATTTATATCGTTTGTTTCGTATTTGTGTGAGTTTTTCGTGGAAACATTTTACTCTACGATATTTAAATGGGTCGTTATTTGACACAAATCTGCATAAATGAATAAAAAAAATGTGTATTTAATAATAAGCTCTATTTATATATTTACTATATTCAAAAATGAATGATTGTTAATGTCAGCAAGTGTTTTTGTTTGGCTGTCAAACAAGGATTTCTTGATTTTAAGAATTCGATTTTTACCTTCCGCATTTTTAAAACACATTTAAAAATTTTAATAAGTTCATCTCAAAAATGATTGTAAGTAATTGACAGTGGAACAGCAATGAATTACAATAGTTGCAATTTAATATAAGCAATTTTTTGTATTGTTTTAGGCCGTCATTTTAATATTATTCGATTAATTATTTCTGTAAATCTATAATATTTTTTACTGGAGCATTTTACTGAAAATATAAATAACATAAATCTATAAAACAGAATATTTGCAATTTTTTTTCTGTTAATAGAAGAGACGCTGTCTGATGAAACAGTTCCAAGTAAATTGTAGAAGCAAAAAGATCGCTTTGTAGTAGCTGTTTGTAAAATGTTATGTCTTTGTTATAGACCAAGAAATAAAGGTGAAAAATCATGGAGAACTCGTAAAAATTACTGGGCGTGATTTTATTGTTGCAAAGTCTTGGGAATGATAATACAAAAGGCGTCTCATCAAATGGGTCATGAAAAAAGTATAGCGTCATTGTTTTTTTATAAACAAATAGGTCAAAAATTCGTCATTTTTTGTTCTACGCGATATTGTAAAAAACTATTAATCTTAGCAAAAAAGTTCAACAGACGATTTGATCTAGAGAAACTCATCTTTAAAATGAGACTTAATAAGTTAAAATTGCTTTATAAACAAAAAAGTTATTGGAAAATTAAACGGAAAAAGTGCTTTTTCTTTAATTGTTAATAACTTTTTAAATAATTAATAAAATCTTACCACTTTCCCAAAATGTGAGTTTTTATATCCTTAAGAGATGTGCAAAAGATGGGCTCGATCGGTCAAAGAGTTTTTGCAAAATTCCATTTATTTATCCCATTTTTGCGAAAATGGTCCATTTTCAAATGACTATTCCGGGGGCAGGGTTATGACTAAAACATTCTTTTTGGGCTCATTTTCTTCGAAGGGACACCAAGAATCCTCTAGTTAAAAAAAATGTATATATTTTTTCAAATTTAGTTGTATATAATTGTTACCAAATAGAAGGCACTTTTTTCCCTAATAAACAAATAAAATAACTCTGCGGTTTTTAACTTTTGAAAGAAGTTATATACACCATTCGAAAGCTCGTAAAAAAACCTACAAATTGAAAAAAAAAACAAGATTCTACCACCAATAGGTCCGGAGTTAGTTTTTAAGTCACAGAGCAATTTGTTATAAACATTAAGACCTGAAATATTAACCTTTTGTAAATGAAGGTTTAAACTTTATGCCCTGTTAATTTTAATTGATCAAATCGTCGTGAACATTTTTTGCTAAGATTAATAGTTCTTTTTACAATAACACGTAGAACGAAAAATGACGAATTTTTGACATATTTGTTGATAAAAAACAATGACGCTATACTCTTTTCATGACCCAGTTGATGAGACGCCTCTTGTATTATCATTCCCAAGACTTTCCAACAATAAAATCACGCCCAGAAATTAATAAATTTCAAAATATTTCCTTTCCTAAATAAGGACTAAATTAATATGTCCCAAAAAAGTCACAAACAATAATTTAATTCATTTCAAATTTGTGAACACCTAAGTAACAAAAATTACCAATTTAAAACAAAAATCGTATTTAGACATTTTTTATTAAAGTAAACTGATTTGAATTCTGCCTAGTCGTTCTTCATTTTGCCGTCCATGGGGAGGACGACTGATAATCCAAGGGTTATTCACCCTAAAGTACAATTTTACTTCCGACTCGACATATACGGAAAAATATTAATATCTTTTTCGAACATTTATCAAAACGTTAAGGTCATCGTTCGGGAGAATATTCACCTCTTGATAAAAAGCGAGGCAATGCGAAGTTTAATGTGAATAAAATTAGGTTGTATTACGAGAATATATTTGATTTTAATAAACTGCATAAAACTACACTGAAAGAAATTTATTTGCTAAAAGAAATACATCAGAAATATACCAGTAACTCAGTTAACCAGCACGAGTTAAATGCCATACTTCACGAAAATAATCAGCACGATTTCTTTTTTCTGCCGATTTATCTGACATTAAAGAGGTTAGCTGACAGTTCTCGACACGAAAGAACGCTGCCACTGGCTGGTGAATGCTCATCCGTACTCGACGGTCGATATTAAAATACAATTGATATTGTTATTAAAATCTAGAAAGTAAATCAATACGGCGTTCTAAATGTGCGCTTCTCGGAAAGCGCGATAAAAAACTTACAACAGAAGCCTTCCCAGAACTGAAATATTGACGATTGTATTTAAATATACATAACTCTGAGCCGATGGGCAGCCGTTTTGTTTCAGCATTGTAGTTATTCATCGATTAGTGCTATTTTCGGACAAAGCGTTGATTGTTGGGACGGATTTTCATAAATCTGCATAAAGTTTAACGAATAATTAAAAAAATCGTATTTGGCAAAACGTGGTAATTAGTTAAATATTAATTAGCATTTTAGGTGCCTCAAATTCTCATTAAAAGTCAACAAATTTGTTAATCTGAGTCAGTCAAGGGCGCCTCTCCACTTTTCATGAATTAATTTGCTACTATATTTTTCAGCAATGCATAAGAATGACTACAGAAAGCAAAAATTTACAAAATGTTATTGTAACAAGTGAGAAAAGAACACAGCCGAGTTTGGGGTGACGCCTCAGCTTTCAAGTCAAAAACCACGCGCGCGATGAGAGCGGTGTTCACGAGCGTGCGCGGGCCTGGCGCTCCTTCTCCCGTGTACAGGTAGCTGATTAACGTTAACTATTAACTGTTAATGCTTCTAGCGCGTTTATTACTTTAACTATCAATACTGAAAATAAAAGTTTAACCCTTTCTTTAATTGTCTCTAAAATCCCAGTATGATACGTCCAATAGTTAATTAACAATTATCGTTATAAAAAAATGTTATCTTAGGAACAAAGAGGCGTAGGTGATGTATCTCTCTTTTTTTTAATTACCGTAAAAATCAATTCTATTTAATGCAAAAAGAGAGAATTCCCGAGCGGATTTTGCCTGACCATGGGACGATTTGTTTATAACTTTTGCACATCCTACTTTGTTAGTTGTAAAATACTACTTCAACTTTTAAAAATTTTTCTTTTTTAATACGTTTCTTTGGATCAATTAGAGGCCTATATCTACGATATTAACTTCTAAAATTAACGTTTAGTAATTATACAATTAGTTGCAAAAAACGAATGCAATTAATTAACAACAACAATTTCAAGATCAATCGAATCGTTTTTTGCAATAATAGTGGGTAATTTTCGAAAACCGATTTTTCCGCGTTCAACCTTTGTTTTCCAGTTAACAAATTCGTAAATAATAACTTTAGATACCTTAAATTGCAGATAATTTAATTGTCTACAACATAAAATGACAAATTTTCCGATAAATCGTCTAGATTTTCATGGGCAGTAAAAAAAGTGAAAAAACACGTAAATTTACCACACTATTAATAATTTTTTCACGTCCACTCTAATTCTACTGGAGTAGAGGTTTATTTATGCATCTATTCTATTTGTCCTCAAGTCCCAATTACAGGATAAGGTGCACCAGAAAAGGATAACTTTTAGACAATATTTGATTAATATTTGCCAAACAAACAATTTTTTATGTGATTGATATAAGCTGTCAATATTATCTTGTTATCTAGTTCAGTCAAAAGTTAATTTAACTTTCAGGAACAGCTTAAGGTCGTCAGCATAGAGTAAATAACTAACAACAATGGCCCCTGGATTGGTCCTTGCGGAACCCCTGAAGAATCTGATTGAAAACCATGGTACTGTATAAATATATTTTAATAAAACAGGTCTCAAGTGTTGTCCATCCTTTTAGGGACACCTTGTCTTTCCGTTTATGAGAAAAATGCAAAAAATTGATATTTGCGATCTTTGACTTTGAATACATTTTTAAGCACGCATGGGATCGGTGGGGATTTTTGACATTTTACTTATAATAGTGTACCAAAGACCTATACCAACATTTAGATCCGTGCGAATTACTGTAAATTCAAATGTCTATTTGGAAAAATCGATACATACCGTAAATTCATGTTGGTGAGAATATATTAATTACCTTTAATTTTCTAAACTGCATGTATTATGTCATCGAAAACAAAAAGAGTATATAGCCAACAAAGGACAAGGCTTCTATTACGACTGTTATTAGGTAAAGAAAATTCGAAAAAATTATTGGCAGAAGGATTGAATTATCAGAGGAATTATTTATCTGAAGACCATTAGATCTTCAATTTATACGAACCAAACTAGTGCAAGATATTCATATTTATGGTCTACTCTAGAGTAGAACTATAACCTGTCATCTTCGACAGTATCATAACAAAAGTGTGCCTTAATCTGCATCAGAAATGTAGGTTCCATATGCATATTAAGGTACAATTTTGTGGTGATCAAAGACGAAATGATTGTAATAAGAGCTAAGGTAATCATGGCCAGCTATTCTTCTTAATTTTTTCCTTTTTGGTGAAGGCAAACGTTGCAAATTAAGTATCTTTCTAATAGCTATGTTCACATTATCCCGAGATTACCGCCCGAACGTGTTATTACGGAAAGCACTCCCCATCGACCAATGGTAGTACCGGCTATAATTAAGGTGCTCCTAAGAAACCGTACGTGAGGAAAACGACATTATACGAAACCACCGAGCGCTAGTCCGGCATGTTATTTTCATTAGTTCGCGGTAAACCTGATCAATATATGTAAAGAGAAATAATTTTATTTACGAGTTCTGGGTATTCTATAAATGCGGGTTGTAATTTTAGTTTGTTATTATCTAGCAGGCTCTACGTGCACGTTCATTTATTTTACGGCGCGCCGTGTGCCAAAACGTAGATGGCGCTGGCGAGAGACGTAACCTCAGTTTCACGGACGGAGATGGACGATGAGAAATGGCTTCTCCAGAAATGACTTTGTTTACATTTTTTCTTTGACAAATGTGTAATCAAGACGGCGTCAACGGTGTGCTTGCGTCAGGAGTTTTTCAGTTCTGTAAACTTGTCGAAATAGACGCGAACATTCTTTTTAGAGTCGCGCTAAGGCCACTTCTTGGCTTTGAATCTTATTTACATTCCAGACTAATAAATTTACTGGCAACGACTTGGTCTAGCCTGCCACTTTGCCATACTAACTAGATTTAAGACGTATATACTTTTTTTTCTACGTATCACGCGTCATAGCGATAGACAGAAACGATTTTAGATTTCTGTGGTTGGCTTTTATTTTATTTTATTGCCGTTCTATTAATAACCTTCGAATCGTTTGGAATGCGGTGGTAAGTGTTTTAGTTTTAAGAAAAACCGCGATGGAAGCCATCGAAAAGTCGAAGAAGTCGAAACCATCGAAAGTTGTTGATTTACAAATGTCAAATCAGTCAAATTCTTTAAAAAAATTCTCAAAATCTTACACAACAATAAAACTTTCACTGATGATCATATACAGGGTGTTTTGTAATTAACAGGGGGTTCCTAGAGTCCAAATAAGCCGAACTAACTCAACTTACCATAGTGCAAAGGTAACATTAACATACAAATGGTCAAAATTAAAAAAAATATGTTTTTCCTCAATATTTTTTGACACTAATAAATCAATTTTGTTGTTAATCGGTTTGGAATACAAAAAAGTGTAAAGAAACAATGAGTAAAGATAATGCAATGGGGCATATGATGACCTATTTTATTTGTAATATTATACAAGGTGATATTTTTTTTCTGGCAAATAATGACCGATGATACCCACACCTCCGCCAGTGGTAAGTTTCTAAAGCTAGTAATTTTTTGTTTCATACCTACTGTCATACTAAATATACATACCGAATTTGGTTAAATTATCTCAAGCGGTTTAGAAATTAAAAATTAAAAACTTATTTTTTTTTAATTTTCGATACGCTGTAGCTGGACAATGGCTGTCCTAAGACCCTACATTTATATAACAATAAACTCTTATTTTTGGCCAGAGAATACGCCCCTGGATTTTTGATTTCTACTTAAAAAACACCCTGTATAGTTTTGTTATATATTTTTGCCGTACATAATATTAAACATACGTTTTTTTCAAACGACGTTTGATTTTTAGTCGCTTCATATTTATCACCTCTTCTATTCTTGACCTTTTATCGAAAATTGCGACCGGCAGATATTTTTCAAAACAGTAATGTATTTTTATCATGTGAAGTAATGAAGTGATATTAGAATATATCTAGAAAATAACAATGTCATTTTTATTAATAAACACTATCAACAAAATATATTTATAAGTATTATATTAATTTATCAGTTAAAAAAACAACGCATCACATTTTTTATTAAAAATTAAAATCCCTCGCTTTAGACCTTCAATAAAATGATTGACCCATACCAAAAAAATATATCTTAAAGTAGAAAATCTGCCGATTAATATGCTTTTTTTTAAATTAAAATCTGTTCAGAAGTTTTTGAGAAAAAAATTCCGAAAGTTTGTCGATTTCGTCACTCTTTTCTTCACATTATATTGTAAATATCTCGGAACCGAAGCATTTTTCGAATTTTTGTCAAAGAACTAAAAGTGTTTATTTTGGTCCATTTTACAATAAAAAACTAATTTCAAAGCCATTCGGTGAGTAATTTTTTTTACAACTTTTTTGTTTATAAAAATTGACTTACCACGCTGAAATATATATAAAAAATATGTAAATTATCAGAAAAATACATTATAAAATAAAAAAGTTTCATGTAGGTTTTTGTTTTAAAAATTTAGTCGCTTCGTGCCTTTTTTTAGGGGTGAACAGCTCGCCTAAGTGTTTTATTGTTAAATCATAAAAATTAACGATTAAAAAATTGAAATTTTTAGGTATAACTTTTTTATTAAAAATTAAAAAATATATCTATTTCTCTGAAAACAAAGTTTACATTTTTTAGAGTAGATTGAAAAAAATTATAAAATTCATTCATTTTTCTGCTTGTAATTTTTTGTAAATTTCTGAAATCGCCCCTTCACTTCTAGCCACCCTAACCCTGTTAATTTTAATAGTACAAGAAAAAGTTAATAAACCGTTTCTGTGTAGAATTTTATGCTCTACAACTTTTATAAGAAATTCTAGCTCTTACTCTTTTTGAGTTATTTTGAAAAAACCCTTTATTTTATCTTTTTTCACCCCTGGACGGGGGTTAAAAAAATTACTGTCACTTATTGCTATTACCTATCTCAAACTAACTTATATCAAAAATTCAGGCAGGTTGACCAAATTGCGATTTAATTTAATTTTTTTGGATGTGTGAAAACAATATTTCTCCAACTGTTATGATTTTCGAGGTGATGGAAATCTATCGGCGTGATTATAATAAGAATTTGCACTGTTGTTGCCAAAACAACCTCCGGACAAGTATGGGAGAGACGGAACATTTTAATTGCAAATACACAAAACGGAAAGCTTTCTAAAAATAGCCAGAATGGAAACAATCGAAAATCCTCCGTTAAATATCGCTCGGAAACATCAGACCGTAAATATTCCGACATTTAAAAAAAATTAATGACTCCCATCGCGCTCTACTTCTTGTAATTTTGTAATTGTATCCGGCTCCGGAGCGAATCGCTCTGGAAATACGATCCTATATTTATCTGTTAGGCCAGTCGGTGGTGGAAAAATTAAAATTTACGCGTTAGATATAAAAAAACAATTGTATAGCGTATAACCTTGAGTAGGGGTGATATTTATACCCAAGCTACCTTTGTTTGGCCGAATTAATATTTACCGTTTATTTCTGATCAAGTACGTGCGCTGTCGAAACAGATTAAACGAAATCCCCGCCAAAAACACGCTTTCATGCAGAATCAGTCTCTACGTCGTATAATAGATTTCATTTCGTGCGTATCATGCGAGGCTTAATTTTGTTGCAATTTTATAGTGTTTCTGAATTATTTCATATGTGTGCCAGCTCGTGAATAAGATAAAAGAATAACCACATGTTGTGTTTTGTTTAGAATTTTTAATAATACCTAATTTAACTCATGCAATTGTTTACTTCGTTGGAATATGTAAAGTGATCGAAGGATGGGCCATCTAAACTAGGTCAATATCGGAGGTCACTTATATTAAGATTGAAAAAATAAACATAATGCTTCAAAAATGAAAAAAAAATAGCAGCAAAGTAAAAAAAATGCATCAAACACCTTAAGTTATACGCAATAATCGATACTCTAGCAGGTTTTGCATAGAAATATTAAAAATTAACGTTTATCCGTTTTTGTTATTTTCAGTTTTTCCTGCGCCTCTAAAAATGTTGGGCGCACGCCCATGATTGTGCATTAATCTCTCCGCGAGTTGTTAACAACACCGCATTGACACTTGGGACGGGGGTTGTCACTACTCTCATTGCACGGAATGGACCTGGAATCTCATTTGACCGTACTATCCGATTTCTTATGCTAAGTACTCCATATTCAATGACCCGACGAACACCTGGTACAAATACCAGGTAAAACGGCGTTCTCGGAAATATGCTAGTGAGGCGTAGTGCGGCTACCAGGGGGCCTAGATAGTTTTTTGCTTCGTTTCGGGACAGAAATGAAAAATATTAACAGCCACTGCTTGCAACAATGCCACGGCCTGAGGCAGGTAAGACTGTTTATACTTACGAGAATGGGCTTATTCAGAGATATTTAGTTTATAACCATTTTAAAATACAGGGCGTTTCAGAAAGACCTCCCGTAAGTACAGAGGGTGATAGTATGATAAAAAATAAGATTTTTTTGTCTTAAGACCTATATGTCTATCTCCTCTTGTTTTCGAGATACACAGCGACAAAATAAAAATTTTTTAATACAATTTTTACGAAAATTTCAAAACGGTGCGAAATATTTTTATGGAATTTGGTATTCCGGGGTTTTTAAGGACGCCAAATACGGTAGTCTAATTATTTTTTGGATGTTTCCTATTACATTTTAAGTTCAAATATTTTTAAGGTTAGGTTGTTTACCATTAGGGCTCCAATTTCTAATGTACAATTTTATTTTCTAAAAATAATGTACTCTTGTTGAAGCTTCCTAATGTGGACGGTTATCGAGAAAAAAGGCTTTTAATTGAACTCGTAACAATATATTGATGGATGTCTACATATAACGCATACATTCTTAGTAATATTTTAAACTATAATTAACTTTACATCAAAATTTTAGTGACTAATTACTAACTACAGTTACTAAATATCATAATTTTTGTTTCAGGCTACTTTGATTGAAATATGAAATTATATTGTTTAAAACACTTGTAACTTCTAAACAAAAACGAATGAATGCCAACAAAAACTCTTTTTTTTAACTGACTGGAAGCATAATTTAAACAGTTTTCAATGAATCGACTTGAAATTTTGTACTAAGTTTCACAATAACATAAGTCAAGGAACGTAGTAGGAGTTTTTCGATTGATTAACAATTCTCAATGTTATTAACAATTTAAGGAGATATATCGGGTTTACTAAAATGCACAAATGTACTTGAAATTTATATAGCGTATTACCCAGTGCTCCCTCTGTGCGTCATATTTTTTTGAAATTTTTTTTTAATCTAGTTTTTGAGATATTGTTGTTGAAAGTTGTTCATTTTAACATAGGTTTATATGGCGAAGATGGACGGTGCGGCTCTTTTTTTGCCCATAACTGAGAAAAAAATGTAGAAATTGTGAAACAAAACTTTTCCATAGATAGTACACAGTATTATCTTATTTTTGATGTAAAACTAATGTAAGTTTTGAACATAGTACAGCTGTATTAATTAGAAACAGAAACCAATAATTGCATTTCTGTCTGACTTGAGGATTAATGTGGCAACGTCGCAATCAGCTGACAGCAAGGAGGGAATACATTTGAAAGACTTGATAAAAACGAAATTGATTTCAAACATATACATTTTTCCTAAATCCCATGTACATTGTTATCAACAATAAATTATCCACAACAGATGATTTTTTGTAATGTTTTTAAAAAACTAGATTAATTAAAAAAGACTAGGAAGCTGTGATATATTTATTGGAATAAAAAATACAGTTGATAAATCCTTTTAATATATTTAATGGTTTATAAAAACATCGTAATCATTACCCAGCAATATTTAGGGTTACATAAAGTTTTCTTTACTTGATTAATATAATTAGTAATACTTGAGATAAAAGCATTTGTACGGAATAACAAAGGAACATAAATATTTCTCAGCAAACTTTATATCTAAAAAATTAGTTATAGTTGCAAAACTTTTGTAACATTACTAAAATAGAGATTAAAAACACGAACAGTGAGTAATAATGTAATTTCTATCACAGAACCTTCAAAATTGCATCCAACATTTTCTTTGACTTGGACGAGAGATGGGCGCGAGTGTCATTTCATTTCTTTAGAACTAAATTAACATAATTCTCGTTGTTTTACCAGTTCACATGATTTACGGATTTTAAATAAAGGACACAAATCTTCGCGAGCACAATACGATATATTTGCTATATATAATAATCATATTTTACATAGTTTGCACACAATACATTTTTGAACGCGTACGCATCTTTACCCGAATTTGACGTGCAATATCTCCGATGTCCGAGGTCTGTAGGTTCGCAGTGTGTACAACTGCACTTGATTATTAGCGCTGTTGCCACATCTACATAGTGTTTATGCGTTCTTTAAATATAATTTGAAACTACTTAAATATGATATTTTTATGTTGTTAATTTTCATTTTCTTTGCTATAGGTATATATAATGTTTATCGCAAATAATTTCAATAGAATTTAATTTTTTCAAGTTGGTAGCGGGTTTTAGTCCCATAAGAAAAGCATAGGACCCCTCCTGCGATCCTCACTTCTCTCGGACCCGGATATACATCCTTAATGCAAAATTTTTCGATATTTTTTCGATACGTTTCTTTTGAATGTTCACTAAATCAACAATTGTTAATATTTTTTAATTTCCCTACAATTTTCCCTAGCTTTTAGTATAACATAGAATTATTTTGTGTTTTTGTTCCAGGACCATCCGTTAATAAGAAACTTTTCTGGATATACAACCCTCTGAAAAAAAATGTCGTTGCTTACTATCTTCTACAGCCACCATTTTGAATTCAAATCGTTTGAAAAAAATCACAATACTACCTGAAAACAAGTACAATAAAGCCTTTATGTTCCTGACACTATATCTTGTATCGATTTTTCCTTGTTATTTATATCATTCAGTTAACTTTGACATCTCGTGTCTTTTTAAGAAGCCTCAAGTTTTGGACTAAGGTAAGTTTGGCTACATCGCATTATTTTGTCGTTAGAAATTTACTCTGGCTCTGTGTCTCAGTAATTACGATCACCCTATATAATCTTCCTAAATTTAAGCATGGGCGTAGCTAGAGTTTTTGCTTGGGGTGGGTCCAGGATTACAAGCTCTATGGAGCCTCTAAAAAAAAGCTTTCGCAATCTTGCTTTGCCGAATAAAATTACAAAAACTTGAACACGCTTTAATTTGATTCTAAAAAAACGCCACGCAGTCAGCGACTTACCGATATGTCAATATGATAGACGATAATATTAGATCTTTTTTCTGGAGTGGGCCGTATAAACCCCTGCTCCCCCTAGCTACGCCCATGAATTTAAGTGTCTGTATTCTTACAATAACTGGTTCTGGCGTATCGAATTTGGGACATAGGTACGCTATTGAAACAGAAATTAATGAAATGACGAACAACAGAAAAGCACAAGCGGCAGTTTTGACTGTCAATCCATCCTCCATACGTGGTCGCCGTCCTTTTTACGGCTTATGTAAAAATGTGGAGACCGTTCAGAGAACACGGTTATTCCCAGTGGTGCATATCCACACCGTTCCCGTTACCTGTTTGATACGCATCCAGTGTAAACTCCGTTAAATATCAATTTAGCTGGCGATGCCATTCACAGAATCGCAACCGATTCGTTACGATGCTGGTTCGTCGTTTCTTATTTTTCGCTTTACGTAGACCTTTTGTGCCGTCAAATAAATACTCTGGAATTGGTCCAAGACGCAGCGGATGCTTCGCGAATGCGAAATTTTCATGCATAACGATTAAGATGTTATATTTAGTTTACGGATTATTTTTTAATGTCTTAGAATACGTGCTTGTCTTATTGGCAGGAGTAAGTTTATCATTTGTGTGATTAAATGCGTATTATGAGCAACACTTTACTCCGAAATTTGTATTAACGTGTTACATTCGTGATTTCATTTTTTTGGGTATTAATCATCCATTCATTTTCGAGATGTAATGGACAGGGTTTTACTTTTTGTCACTTCAGTAACAATGCTTTTTTATTTTTTAAAGTGCGTTCTTCAAAGTAGTAATAGAGAACCTGAAAATGAATAATTTTCATTAAGCAACCCGTGTCTAAAGCATCACGTTTTCCTGAAATTTAATTAAGTTATTATGCGAAACTTAGACCGACCCTGTGTCGCTCCACTTAACTGTTTATAGTGCAGTGTGGTCGCTTTCGTCGATTTCGATTGATTTTTTGTTGCTTTATGTCTCATTCAAATTGAGACTTAGCGGATTTTAGTGTGCGGAGAGCGCGAATATGAATGTAGTTGACAAAAAAATACCGTAACGTGTCTTAAATAGGGAGGGTGACATTTTACACCTTATCGAATCAAACCTGAGCCGCAGCACCCGAGATATTGCACGTAAATTTTAATTTCTAATTATGTTCATATTTTTCGTGATCAGTTGAAACTAACTATAGGCCCATTCTAATACCTTACGAAGATGACCTGCAGACAACGATTTTTTAAAATATTTTCTAAATAAATTGAAGTATCTAAATAGATTGAATTTGGAATAGATTTTTGGTTATTGATAAAAGAAATATCAAATATTTTTTTATTCTTGATATATTTAAATATCGTATAAACGTTTTTTTAGGGACAGTTACTTCATAAAATTCACTTTGAAACCGTTACTTGAGACATGGGAACCGTAACTTTGGAACATTTACTTGAAACCGTAATTTTAGAACTGTCATTGTGGAACAACTACTTTGTAATGACAACTTTGCGATCTTTACTTTTAACGGTTATTTCGTACAAATTACTTTGGAATCATTACCTGAAACCGTTATTTGAAATAGTCGCCTTCGAACCGAAACTTTGGATCCGTTACGTGAAATCATAATTTTAGAGTCATAATTATAAAACCATTAAATGGAACCATTACTTTGCTCTGGAGCAATTACTTTGTTACTATTGCTTTACAACGGTTACTTGGGAACGGTTATTTCGTCCAACTTATTTTGGAATCGTTACTTGAAACCGCCATCTTCGAATCGTAACATTGGAACCGTTACTTGAAACCGTAATTTTACAGTCGTAATTATGGAACCGTTACTTTGTACTATTGATATAATGGTGATAACGGTCAATGCAGTCAAAATGAATACACTTTGTGATGTACCAAGCGCTGCAATAATTGAAATAGTTATCTAAAGTACACGTCACTTACTTTGTAATCGTCGCTTTTTAATCTTTACTTTGTGACGGCTAGTTTGCAACCGTTACTTTGTAACGGTTACATTGTAACTGTTACTTTGCAATCGTTATAAAATAACGATATCGGGTACATGTGAACGGTTTTTTTAGGGACAGTTACTTCGTAAAATTCACTTTGAAACCGTTACTTGAAACCATGGAACCATAACTTTGGACCCTTTACTTTGCAAGAGTTACTTTTAACGGTTATTTCATATAAAATACCTTGGAATCGTTACTTGAGACCGTTATTTGAAATACTCACTTTGGAACCGTAACATTGGAACTGTTACGTGAAACCGAAATTTTAGAGCAGTAACTATAAAACCATTACTTGGAACTGTTACTTTGTAACGTTTGCTCTGGAGCAATTACTTTGTTACTATTACTTTGGAACTGTTACTTGGGAACGGTTACTTCGTACAAATTATTTTGGAATCGTTACTTGAAACCGCCATCTTCGAACCGTAACATTGGAACCGTTACTTGAAACCGTTACCTTGTAACGGTTGCTTTGCAGTAGTTTGTTACTGTTACTTTGGAACGGTTGTTGAGAACGGTAACTTCGTACAAATCACTTTGGAATCGTTACTTGAAACCGTTACTTGAACTCGTCACTTTCCAACCGTATCATTGCAACTGTGACTTTGAACCGAAGTTTTGAAACTGTTATTCTGTTGAAACTGGTACTTTGAAACTGTTACTCTGGTTGGAACCGTTACTTGGAACCATTAGATTGGCATCCTAACTTTGCAACTGTTACTAAAACCGTTACTTTGGAACCGTTACTCGAAGCAGTAGCTTTGGAACCGTAAATTGGAACTGTAACTGTGGAACCTTTATTCAGGAATCGTTACTTCGAACTGTTACTTTGGGACAGTTACTTGGAACCGCAACTTTGGAACCGTTACTTGAAACAGTTACTTGGAACCGTTAAGACAAATTCGAGGCAGTGCTACTACTTTTCATCCGCTCATCTGAATTTGCTGGTTTACATATTAACCTCCCATATCAATGTAAAAAATATATATTGTTTTATAACATATCACAATTTACTGTGGTTATGATCTACAAGATGCCTTGTGCATGCTTTGAAAATGTCGTAGAGAAAAATATAAATTTCAGTAAAAGAACTTTTTAAAGGAGTCATCTTCTTTGTCCTAGAACACTTCCAACGATCCAACGGTTAATTATACGTTATTTGAATAGTCACGTTTAAGTGTGTATTTATAACCCGCACTCCATGTACCCGTCAACTTGTTACCGACCGTTTGGCAGGAATGCTGATTAACTTGTCTGGTTTCATGACACATTTTTAATTTTCCACACTCGCGTTCACCTGAAAGACGCCGGCGTTGGCGCAAACGCCCGCGAACACCTCGGACGTTTTCTCGGTCTTTCTTTACGGGGGTCATTTTTATTTGCGGTTGGATGTCGCTTCGAGAGGTCTCTGACACGCGGTGTACCTAATTCTTTTGTTCCTCGAGTACTATCTAGTAACCTTCACGCGCCCAGGATGTTTCGTAACACCCTGTAGATCGAAACGAGCATTCTTAGCGACGACATATATAATTAGAGTGTTTCTCGGTAACGGCCCCCCCTCGGTTTCCGGCGAACTGACCTAGTAAACTAAATTATATATCAATTTTCCTAGAGTTTGCGTGTAAGACATTTTAAGTGTACGTGTAGTACTAGAGAAAGTTTATTACTTAACGCATAATTAGCATGGAGGCCTGTTATTATTTGCGGTATACGATAATAGAACGGTTTTCCCTCATGCGGGGGTATATTAGGGACACGAAGAGCGTTTCTGGCTCGTTGTTTACTTCAAAAATATACAATTGAGAGAAAACAGGAATAAATTATAGCTAATTTTGGGGCCCTGGAACTACAATTGTTTTTTGTGTATCTCGAAAAGTAAAGGAGGTACAGTAAGACCGAGATCGTTTTTAAATTTTTTGCATCCGACTTATTATCACAGGTTAACATTTGGTCTAGGGACAATCGTCAGAAGTGACTGTGGTATATAGGCGTTTTTTGGGTCGCTGATCACGAATCCGAGTTAAGCTCCATCACATTAGGTTCAAAGTGATTTGAAGGTCACATCAAGAAATGACCTCCAAAAAATCTGAAAAAATTCATGCTTATGTTTTAGAGGTCACTGAACCCGAATCCGAGGTTTGTTTACCCCTACGATACTCCCTAGAGGTCATTCAAGGTCACTTCAAGGTCATTCATGAAGTATTTTGGATAGAAACGTTAAAATCAGTCTGAAAATTCTGAAAAAATTCGTCTGAATGTTTTTGAGGTCCCTGAACGCGAATCGAAGGTTATTTAAGCAAAGAGGAAACGGAAAAATACAAAATTAAAGAAAATTGACGATTTTACCAGATGTAATGCGGCGCACAATTTATAATATGTATAAATAAAATAAAGTTCCTACTTTAGACATGATTCGAGATAAATTAAGCGATTATCCTGAATATAATTATAAATTTAGATATTTTGGGACATGCTTTATTACAATCCGATTTTAAACATAAAAAACTTGACAGTCGCATGGTAATATAGCTCGGAATATAGTATATCTACACGAGACAGGGCTAATTTTTTTCTGGACGTCTATGGATTCCGTAGAATTTATGAGTTAAATGTTTTTATACGGTTCCAATTGAGATCGTCACAACTATAACAATTGTATAGAATCTCCTATACAGGGTGTGGCGTGTATAATCTATAAAAATTAAACTACAGCTTCCTAACGATATTTGTAATAGAAAAGTCTTATACGAAAAAATTATATTTTTGCGTTTTTTTTTTTCGTAAATTAAAGTTGGATGGATCAAAATATTTTCTCAGGAACGATTCTGTCGTAGGATGCTTTGGTTCTTAGTCAATTTAATTACTGTAATGTTGTTTATGGTCATTGTCTTAATAAAATAGAAATCAATAGAATCGAAAAGTTACAAAAATCTTGTTTAATTTATGGCATTTATGGCATTAGAAAGTTTAAACCTACCTCTTATAAATTAAATGACGCTAAGTGGATAACTATGTAGAAAAAAATTAACCTTCATTCTGTTGTATTATTTCACCGTTTATTATTTTCACATTTCGTACAGATGTTCATATACTTAATTTACGTTATAGGGGACTTATATCACCTCCTTTTCATAGATCCTCAATTTTTTGTAGACGTTTTTCATATAATATTTATAAGTTATATAATGTGGAATGGATATTCAATTATTGAATCCTCTAGCTTAAAGTTAAATTTAAGGAATACGTTTCCAATCATGCTCAATGAGACAAGTATTCTCATAAATTTTTACTTATATCACCTCCTTTCATAGATCATCATTTTTTTGCAGATGTTTTTGTTATAATATTTATAAGTTATACAGGGTGTCCCATAAGCACATAATCAAAGAGGTTCTGCGACATTCTTTGGCTCAAAAGAAGACGATTTGCCCTACCTTCCATTTTGAAAAAAATTCCTGTCGCGATACCCAAATCCGTCGATTTGGGTATCGCGCCACGTAGACGCGTACACTCCCACCCAAGTTGTCTTCGCAAAACCCTAAGACTTTGATCAGTCGGTCATCTCTCATTAGAAAACGCCATTCGAAACAAATTGATTGACAATTCATTTATTATAAAATGACATCATCGCTTACTACGTTAGTAGTTATTGTAGTGAGTAGTTGTTGTACTTGAGTGGTAGTGATAATGATTGTCTAAAATTGAAAAAATTTATTTTGCGTAAAAACTATGAATGCTACAAGATTTTACCAAGAGCACGAAAATCTCGAAAAAGGACTGGTACATCAATAAAAATAAAATGAATTCATTCCAGCGACCAAATAAAAAGTTCTGGTAATTCTTGTACCAATAAGACACTCAAGAATCTACCACTAGCCTAAGGCAGATGGACGCGGTTGCTTCATCAAAATATGAGTTTTACTTAGGAACAAGTCCACAGCAAGTTTCATTAAAATCCATCGTAACATTCTCCAGATATTACAAAAAAACATATTTTTTCTCAACAACTTTGACAGTCAATAGCAGAGGAGCCAGGCATTTTTTCTTAATGGAAGTTGGTTAAATCGTCTTCTTTCGAGCCAAAGAATGTCGCAGTACCTTTTTGATCATGTGCTTATGGGACACCCAGTATAATGCCATTATTAAATTCTTGAATCCTCCAGCATTTAAACTTAAAATTTATGAAATACATTTTTAGTTATGCTTAATGAGACAAGTGTTCTCATAAATTTTTAATTTATGTATTTTTCCTCTATTTGTGGTTTCTTGTTCCTTCCAATAATAAGTCTACCTTGTAGTGCAGACAAATTTATTTATGGATATTTCAGATATTGGAGCGAAATTTTGAACTTTTTTTAAATTGATTTTAGCTCCATTTTACAATGTACATGTAACCATTGTTTTCTTTTTTTTTGTTACTGTACTTACATTGTAAATAAACATATTTTAAACTAAGATGTAAAACATCATGGCATTGGTTTGTGCAGTATTATTCGAATCCCACATGTTACCGAAAGGGTACACTGAAAGAAATGCGTTTTATTCTTTATTAGAATTCTATATACCATTATAAGACCATTGTATACTATATGTGACAGTTAAACAGGTGAATATTGGATATAAAACGCGTACTGCTAGCACAGTGACTATAAACCTTATTCTTTATTAAATTATTGTATAACTAATATACAACGTTTTTTATACCCTTTACGAAATAATAGCAATAACTGTTATTAAAGTGTTCCATATCGTTATTAGTACATCTAGTACTGGTTATAAGTTTTATAATAATAAATGTATTAAACTGTTGTATACTCTGTATGAGTTAAAAACATATGACATTAAGTTTTCAGAAATTTTATTGGATAACTGTAATTACAAGCTAAGGTTCTAATGTAAACATAAAACATACATTTAAGTATTAGAAATGATGACAAATCGCTCCCAAAACTGTCCAGTTTATTTTCTTAGCAACGATGCATCCGTATTTTCTTG
The DNA here is from genome assembly GCF_000390285.2 of Anoplophora glabripennis. NCBI lineage: Eukaryota > Metazoa > Arthropoda > Insecta > Coleoptera > Cerambycidae > Anoplophora > Anoplophora glabripennis. The sequence goes on along the minus strand of NW_019416227.1, from coordinate 102,001 downwards.
TATTACATGAGAATTTGCACTATAACTCTTCCACTTTAAGAATGAAGCATCCCCTGAAAGGTTGAGCTTCTTTCCATCTAATTCTATTTCCTTTGGTTGATTGACCCATGCTCTTCTTTGTCACCGTTAACCTTCTGTTAAATCTTATCTTATGTAAAACTTAACATCAGCGGTTTCTAATAGGACCTACAAAATAATAATTTTTAAGATTTAGGCAAGATTTACATTTGAAAAAACAAAACAATTACAAGCCATAAAACAGTTAGATACTTACATAATTTTTAATTTCACACAACGCGATATGATCATGTATCCCACAAAACATGTGCATATACTGCCCATTTTCATCAAACTAGACGTGTAAGTCGTAAGTTGATGCGCAGCGGACCGTTGGAAATTTTACGATCATAACCGATTATGGACCGAGAGGTGACGATCACTTAACCATTATAAGACGCGTTTTACACGTTAAAAACGGAAACATATTGAGTATAAGAACGAATAATTATGTTAATACAATTGTTATATACAAATTCGGATACTGGTCTTTATACAACAAATCTTTCCTATTATACAATTGGAACATAAAGTCTATAACACCTAATAATGTATAAGTAATTCATTATAACCTTTATTTTATAGATGCATAAGGTGTATTAAGCACCTTTCAGTTAAACTCATTGAATAATGAGTATGAAGATGATCGCTTTTTTTTTTAATAAAAGTTGTATATTGGTTATAAAAGTTTTAATATGCGCTATACACGTTATTCTAGATAAACAGTTTAATAATACCATTTCTTTCAGTGTAGTTTTAATGGGTGATAATAAATATTAGTTATATTATCCTCACTCCATTAAAAAAAAGTTTGGTAAATATTGACGTATTAGGAAAGAAAAAAGTACTTGTGTTTTAATTTCCGTTAAAAAAAATTCATATTCACCTGTGGACAATTTCTATAAAACAAATACTTTAACATCAATGAGACTAGTCTGCGTTACTGGAAGCAAACCGTTCTCTTAGTGTAAGAAGCTGCGCTTTCTAGACACACACCTGATTTCACTCCGATTTCCACGAAAAAAAATCGAAACGAAATGTCAGAAACCTTCGGGGAGACACTTTGCCGCTTGTATATGTCCCGAGAGAGGTCAAAGATGAACCTTGGCGTGCTATGCTGGAAATTCTTAGTCAAGGATTTTTGAATTATCGTCGGGTGGACGTTAATTGGACGTTCGCCTCTTTTTTATAATGCTATCGGCGATCGGCGCGTGCTGCTATCATATATACGGTTCTCGGAAAAGCAGCAGCACAACCGCGACAAGCCATTAATAATAAAATAATTCCTCGATAAGATCGCAGGAGCTGATTAATATAATGGGGAATGGGCTCGACGTGGATGCGACTCTGCAAGGATTGTGCAGGTTTTGGAATTCCGCAGGTTAAGAAGAGATTATGTTGATTCGTGTGCAGAGAAAAGTCCTTTCAAAAGTGAAACGACAAACGGCTTACGCTAAAAATGTGTCAAATATCACTGAAGACGTGCACTCAAATGTTGTATGAATAATTTGCACAAGAGAAAATGTAAACTTACAAGTAATGCTGCATTAAATATGTAACTTTATATTTTCTCTGTAATTTATTTAAGTTACACCACCTGACAATTAAAACCAGTTAATAGGTGGGAGAAATAACTAGTAAAAATAGATGCATTAACAAAATCAGATTACTAAAGTACAAGAGTAAAAAAAACAGTTAACAATAACACAAATTATAAAAGTTATAACCACTGCGTGTGTAGGACTAAATAAAAAATACAGACTAAAATCATATCTTATATGTATAGAATAAATATTGTTTTATATTGTGGGTTATAATTTACGTTATTTTTATAAAGTTTCAACCCTTAAAAACCACCCTTAATGATAAAAATATAAAATTAATAGTGTCTTTGACCTTAAAATATTTTTATAGCGCATACAGGGTGTTTCTGAAATAAGGTTCCAAACTTCTGCTGCATTTATAACTCATTAAAATAAGCCAAAAAGTTCCTATTAACATGTGCCCTAAAACGCACCCTTAGGAAGTTATATGCCCTTAAAAGGGCTCAAACAAAACTGGTTTTTTTCTTCTTAAATTTTCCACTCACCACTTTTACCAATTAAACACTGCAAAGCTGAATTGACAATTTATCAATAACTTAAATTGTTAAGCGTTGTGGCAACGCCAGTCTTTTATTTGCCATGGTAAACAGATTTTTGTAATTTTTGGCCTAACAACTTAAAGAGCAGAGTAATTTTCAAACTCGATTTACTCGAAAACCATTGGAAATATCTATTTGGACAAAGATAATATTTTTTACGTAAAATTGTGAAGATTTTATAAATCTGTAGAGAAAATTGTAAAAAAATTGAAATAAAAAAAATTACGGGCTGAAAACCCCCCATGTTATTTAACGTAAAAATTATGCAAGACCCATAAATTTTTTTCTATTTATTTGCGATCGTTTTGTCAATAACAGAAAAAAAACAGTTTTGTTTAACTATATAACTATATAACTTCCTAAGGGTGCGTCAATAGGAACTTTTTGGCTTATTTTAATGAGTTATAAACGCAGCAGAAGGAACCCTATTTTAGAAACACCCTGTATGTTATAGATAGAAATCTTTTCAACAGTTAGTAGTATAGTATTATAAATAATTTATTACAATATTTCAACCGTTAAGAAACTACCCCTATTAAAAAAATATTAAACAAAATAGTTTTTTAGTTTTTTAACAGTTTGAGATGATTTTTATAATTTATCGCATTGTTTTAACCCTTAGAAACCACCCCCAATGACAAATTATAAAAAAAATGGCTTTTAATATTTTTAAAAATTAATTATAATGCCCCTATAGTGTTTATCAGATCACTGGGTTTCTTAAAACGTTAACTTCCTTAATTTTAAAGCTATTAAGACGATCCAAAAACGATTTTACGGAACATTTCGACAGCTAAAAGTAGTGTAAAGTTGAATATTTTTTAACTTGTTATTTTTGAGATTTTTGAGGTTAAAGGATTTGAATAACATGACCTTCGCCCTCAACTGCAAACTTCTAGCAGCGACATCTGTTAATTTTTATCCTACACAAATAAAGAATAAACCAAAATATTCTTTGAAAAAAAATTTAAATTTTTGTACCCTTGAATATTTGTCGTATCTTTTTTATTTTTAAAGTTATTTTCAAAAATATGTAATTTTTTTGGAATTAAAAAAAAAATTTTCAATCAAAACGTAATATTTTCAAAAATATGCATTTTAAGCTGCTTATACTTGTATAATATATTTGTTAGCACATAAAAAATGTAAATTATAGAAAGATTACCTTTAATTTTAAATCTCGTGAAAAATTCAGCAGTTTTTGTACTGATTTTTTTTTCCGAAAATGCGAATTAACAGTTTTATTTTGATCGTAACTTAGTTTTTATGCTAATGACTTAAAGTCAAGTTCATTTTAAAGATTTTTTAAAGTATTTTTAAAATGTGCATTTTTCTTGAAAGATATAATTTTTTTTAGTTATTTTAGGTTAAATGCTTCGAATTTAGTTAAATATTCATCACATAAGAAAAAATTTAAAAATTAAAAAAAAATCAATCTGGAAAAAAATCAAATATTTAAAAAATTTTTAATTTTGTTTTGCATTATCTTTTTTACAATTTAATACTGAATATTTCAAATTTCGAGAAAAAACACTTTTAAATAAGATATAATAAAAAATTTCAAAATTTTAGATTTTTTTTTTATATATGATGAAAAAAAAGATGACTTTTCACTGAACAGCCAATATCTCAATGAGTAATAATGGTACAGAAAATAAAAACAAACCAAATTGAAGCTGATGAATCAGGCTAAATGACCTTGGCATTGATGAAGATAGAAAAAAAATGTCCGAGCCATGTGCAGCTTTGAAAAAAAAAAAATTGTAATATTTTTGTCTTGCATTATTTCTTTTGATTGCGTCGAAAGCGATGCTCAAAAAAATTTTCATACCAAGATTTGAAAACCAGAATCTTTTTAAAATGCGTTTTGTATTTTGTCGATACAACCATTATTCACGAAGTTACAGCCTTTCAAAAATCACTAAAAAAAATTGGAAATTTTTCTGCTCCTTTCACTTTTTTTCTGAGTGTATAACCACTAATCGTTTCTCAAAAACAATTTATGAAAATTATTTCAAATAAATGGATCTTAGATCCTAGAACCATTGGCGTTGTAATTTTGATAGATTTATTAAATTTTTGACACATTACGCAACAAAATGTCATTATGTACAAATATATCCAGACACTTACATATAGGTATTTTTTTTATTAATTTGTGTTATAGGATACACTTTTAGAGCTTGCCCAAACATTTTAAGTATTAACGCAACCGAACCCGTTTCTCAGTGTAACACGCAAGCGTCATTTAGAAACGCACTACACTAAATGCATAATATGTAATTTTTATATTTATTTCTACCGCAATTTTCAATAGTGAATTGTTTACCATCTGGTTTTAATTGCCGTTTCTTCGTACTGTAATCATAATAAAACCGCACTGGAAGCCAGAACTCCGTTATTCACTTATAGTTATATAATTTTGTGGCTAGAATCTAGTTTTGTGCAGTTATTTCGCAGAACAACTACTCTATAATTTATATAATAACAATTATATACAGATTATATTAATTACAACTTAACAGGAATTAGAAATACAAATAAAAATTAAATAAAAACAAGCTGTTATTAGTGACACAGCAAAAAAGTAATTGTATGCCGCCCCCTCCTCGTATAAGTACGAATATTCAAGTAAATAAAACAATAAAGCAGTCGTATATGAGAAGAAACTGCGCTTTGTTAAATGTAAGTAATTTTTGGAGGTTTCTCTACATTCTATCTTAATGAATATTTCAACTAGAATAATTCCAGGTAGTTAAGGTGGCCATATCTCTGGCCGAGAAATGGTGAAATTTCTGGCATTTTTAGGTACCGAAATCTTGAAAAGTAAAACGTGTAGAACAAAAGTAAGCACAAAAATAAAATCCTTGATGTTTTGTTTATTCGTTGTTACCATTTAAATTTACCCAAATAAAATAATAACTAAAAAAAGCGTTTGTAAAACATGCGTTTTCTGTTATCCTAACCCCACATTTTAAGAATTATTTTCACGTACTTACAAATAAAAGTAAACAATTTTATATGTAGGACTAAGCAAGTAAATGTTATAAGAATATTTACATGTGGAGTTATATAAAAAAGTTAGTTTTTTCGTAGATTTCAGTACCTAAAACCTTGATGGTTTGATCGTTTTTTGCACCTGTTTATTCGTTTTACTGCGGCATCTTTGAAAATACACTGATGGCATGACATAACATTCCTATTATTTGATAAGCTTTAGATTATTCAGCTATTAAATGTTTGAAATTATTTTTCTTTGCGGAAAACACTATTTAAAGAATATGGGGCCCTTAATTTCTGTTAAACGTGCTGATAATAAAAAAAATTGAAAACATATTATATGAAATAAAAATAGATAATTTATAAACGTTACAAACCAAAAGAGGCCCACGTATGGATCCTTGAAGTACCCCGAGCTTTACTTTCTTTAATTGTAACATATTTGCGTTGCTATAAACATATCGTTTGTGATTTCTTGTAAAAAAAAATAATAATTTTCTAATAATAAACCGTGAAATACCTTTGCTAGATATAAATAATTCTAGGTTTCTCTGGAAATTAACATCCTGTACATTCCATCTTAACGAATACTTCAACTAGAATCATTTCAGGTACTTAAATTCTTTAAAAGTGCTAATATATGAAAAAAATTGAGGCTTGTATGAAATAAATATAATTTAGGTCATTTATAACCGTTACAAGCAAGAAGGGGCCCACGTACGAACCCTTGAGGCACACCGAGCTTTGTTTCTTTAATTGTAACATTTAAGTTGCTGCAAACACATCGGTTATGACTTCTTGCAAAAAAAAACAAATTTTCGTTCAACAAACCGTGAAATACACTGTAACCTTTGCTAGACATAAATAATTCTATGTTTCTCTAGAAATTAACATCCTGTACGTTCCATCTTAATGTATATTTCAACTAGACTGATTTAAGGTACTAAGAGTGTGTTAAAATTATAAAAACTGCAGAAGCTTGTATGAAATATATATCAGATCATTTATAACCGTTACAATCCAGAAGGGGCCCTCGTACGGACCCCTGAGGCACACCGAGTTTTGCTTTTTTAAATGTAACGCTTTTACGTCGCTTCAAACGTTTCATTCGCGATTAGGTACTTGAAAACAATTTTAAATTTCCCATTTTAATACTCTTTATTCTTTGCCTGCACCGTTTTCGCTTTACAGCGTTTCGCAACGCGATTATCGAGGTGTTTCTTGCCCGAGCTCGGCTGAGCGTGAAGGTAACACCCGCAGAAGACAGTCAACCAGCAAGGCCGATGAAATTAAATAATTATTATTCTCGGAACATGGAACGATTTGTTCAATTACGGCTAATTAACGGCGAAATAAAAAATGATAAAATAAACGCTCCTTTCCCAGAATATCGCTGAGGAAACGAACGCGATTAGGTTCGTTTCGGTTTTCTTTGAATGCTGAGATAAGGAGTAGTTATGTAACAGGACTGGCATCTCGCATAGTTAGTTTAGTGAGTGAGTAAAAAGCAAACATGAATGGTAGCAGATAGCATGTGGATGAGTGTTTATTAATTATTTTGGAAATGGCGAATGCGCTAGTTCTAGGTGTTAAAAAAATTGTAATTTATTTCAAAATGTTTAGTCCAGGCGGCAGAGCATTAAAAGTAGGCTTTGGCGTTTTCGTTTGATCTATTTTGTTGTACAGAAAAATCCCAAAGATTATGTAGAATAGAAATCCGAGTTTGCCTATTCCAAAAAACCATCGCTAAATTCAGGGGAACAACAAACATACAAAAAGAACGAAAAATGACCCGTTTTTCGACATATTTTTCCCTGTTCATTGAAAGTAAGCCCTAAATAAAAAGTCATTCTTTATTTTTTGTTTATTTGACGATTTTCTATAAAGCGACATCAACTGCGAATCAAAAATTGAATTTTGTATTAACAATGGGGGGAAAAATAGTAGTAAATCATATCTTCTCGATTGACAGGATTGTTAATTAAAAAAAAATCAAAAAGTTTATCGAGTACCGTGGATTTAAATTAAGGTTTAGAAAGGGCACACAATTTTTTAGAGATACTTGTTCAATCTAATCCGAATGATTGAAATTGCCACTTTTGCTAAAAATCAATGAAATGAATTTTGCATCTTTTATTTATTTTTTAAATTGTGAATGTTCTTTTTTCATAAAAATCTAGTTTTTTATTAAAAAAATTTAAATATTGAAAAAATTAAGAAAAACAGAAAAATATATATAATTTTTTGAATATACAGAAAAGATTTTTTTATTATCTAACATTGAAAAAAAAATGTTTTTTTCGAATTAAAGTTAATGGAAACGATTTGTGCCCTAGAGAACTCAGTAAGTATTCGAAATTTGTAGAAAACATCTGACATACTGATTGGACGTATACAATTTTTTGCAATGTCATAATAAACAATGATCAATACTAAAAATACCTATTTTTACACTTTTATAACCATTTAGATTTTTTTTTCAACATTGTACTCTATAAACTATTATTATTTATTGCCCAAGGAATTTTCTATGCAATCGACAATAGAATGCAAAAAAATATTCGCATTCTTCTCATTTTGCTATATCAAATTAAAAAAAATCATCTTGATAAGTGCTACCGTTCCCGGGAAAAGTTATCTTTTATCGCGTAAACGTATTTTGAAATCCATGCAGCGCGCGGCAGCGCAGCAGCTCTAAGTCATTCCCACTCCCCACTGCCGAGAAATTCCAGTGACCACGGTACCTTTCTTGATTTTTCTTTCATTATGCTTTTATCTGCGAAAATGCGCTAAGCGGATATTGAAAATACTCGTAGTTAGCTATAAAAACATTTTTTTTCTCGACTTTACGATTACGTAAGCTATAAATTATTATTAACTTTACGCTTCTATATCTCAGAATCTACACAGTAAAATGCTGTCGTCTTTGGCAAAAAGCAAGGGGTTATGACGTAGTTTTTATGTGTGCAAGATTTTGTCGATTGCATAGAAAATTCCCCTGCATATAGAAAATTGTTTACAGAGTAAAATTTAAAAAAATTTAAAAAAAATTTAAACATACGTATTTTTGGTATTGGTCATTGTTTATTATGATAACAAGTATCTCTAAAAAATTGTGTGCTCTTTCTAAACCTTAATTTAAACCCATGGTACGCGATAAACTTTTTGAAATTTTCTTAATTAACAATCCTGTCAATCGAAATTCACGCTACCGATCGTTGCAAAATTTTTAGGGTAGAATTGACATATGTTTTACTATTTGTTCACAAAATTCAATGTTACAGGGAAAAATATGACGAAAAACGGGTCATTTTTTGTTCTTTTTGTATGTTTGTTGTTCCCCTGAATGGTTTTTTTGGAATAAGCAAGCTCGGATTTTTATTCTGCATAATATTTGGGATTTTTCTGTACAACAAAATAAATGACTTCAAATACAAATGCCTCGAATGCGCTGGACTAGTTGTAACTTGGCAAAAAACGATTGTAGAGCAAAAAAAAATGATGTTTCTAGTTGTAGGATCTGAAACTCAAACATTTTTATCGTTGACAACCTTTTTCTCAAAAAAAATCCACTTTTTTTGTAAAAAAATATAAAATATGTGTAAAGAAAAGATTTTTTTTGAAAATTTCGTTTTTACAGTATTCACAATTGTACAAGATTTGCACCTTGTTTTTAAATGTCAATTTAAAATTTATTGCAAAAATTTGTGTACCTCTCCAATCAGTAGCTTTTTTTTCTTCCGCAAATCAAGAATTATTACTGTAACGCACAAATCGTGTTCACGTCTTTTAATTAAAAAAACAGTTTTTTTTTCCAATACTGACCCAAAAATCTTTTCTACATGTTCGAAAAAAATATATAAGTATATCTTTTCGTGACTGTGTAGCATTGATATTGTAAAAAATTCTTTCTTTTCGAAAAGATTTACATTGACAGTAGTCTACAATCCCCGTCCGATAGTTAATTAACAATTAACGTTATAGAAAAGCTGTTTTGAGGTGTAAGTGAATTTTTTTAATTACCGTAAAAATAAGCTCTATTTAATGCAAAAAGAGCGAATTCCCGAGCGGCATTTGCCTGACCCTGGGACAATTTATTTATAACGCTGCTTTGCACTTACTACTTTTTGAAAATTTTCTTTCTCGATACGTTTCTTTAGATCAATTAGAACCTATATCTACGATACTAATTTCCAAAATTAACGTTTAGTAACTAAATAATTAGTTGCAGAAAAAACGAAATTAATTAACAAATACCTGCAGCAACTATTTCACGGTCAATCGAATCGGCCATTGGCACACATGTTAGTCATTGGATTGTCTGTCTTTTCCATAAATTTCATCAACAACCATGGGTTCTTGCAGTAATAACGCGCAATTATCGAAAATAGATTTTTTCCGCGTTCGACCTTTATTTTACAACAATTAACAAATTGGTGGAATATGACTGTAGGTGCCCTAAATTGCAGATAATTTAATTGCCTATAATATAAAATAACTAATTTTCCGATAGGTGGTCTAGATTTTCATGGACATTAGAAGAACGTTTACGTTTACATTTTTAGTTTATGATCTAATTCGACTCGACTACTTATGAAAATGATCCTTTCCAAAAAGAAATAAACTTCAATATACATTTTAATCAATCCTGCCCCTGTGTTCGACCTCAATATTGATTTGCCCTTGTATGAAGTCTTGAAACGACTTCTTAAAATCGTTACTGTGTACGAATTAGGCCTAAAGTGGTGTGACAATTCATTAGTCACCTTTCTTGTGAGTTGATATTGCCACTTGTGATAGTTTACGACCATTGAATTCTTAAAATTGATCGATATAATGACTGCACTATCTGGTGCAGATGGTCTCATGCCCTGAGTCATCGAATTTAACTTGATTTTAAGTGTTCGCAAATAATCGCAGCGTTTGTTTACTTTAATATATTGAGTTAAAAAAATAATAGATGTTATGTATTGTCAGAGTTATTTTTACACGAAGTTGTAAGTCAAAGGACGTAATCGTATCTACTTTTTAATGTTACGGAATGGCATGGAATGGCACAGAAATACTTCTAAATTTTATAATTTAGTATATTCTGCAAAAGTAATTTATATATTATATTCCACATATTTCCAATATAAAATCCGTTACACAGTTTACTTAGAAGAGAATGCACCGCATGAATTTTATGAAGATCCTATGATGCAGCACATCAGAATTTCCGTCGTTCGATACTATAGTCCGGTCAAATTAGTCATAAAAATAGTAGTTAAATAACGAAAATTCCGACAGAGCTAAATTTTGGTGGAGATCTTGGGTACACCATTAGAAATTAAGTGTCAAAAGTTCCCACCGATCCCATGTGTGCTAAAAAAGTTATTCGGGATCAGAAGTCAAAATTTGAGGTTTTTTGGATTTTTTTCGAAAACGGTAAGTTTTATCAAAAAGTAGCTCTGACAAATATTATAGATCTCAAAATTATCTACAAAAATTGCCGTTATACTTTTTTTTAAGAACCACCATTCCTGAGATATCGCGATTCTAAAAATTGAAGGAGTCACCTTCTACAATCTACAATGATATGCACATATATGCAGCGTATTACATAGTCAGGCACTTAATGCAAGTAAAAATGCCTATTTGTGTCTCTTATATGTATAAACTATACTATTCTGAGAATATACACTCAAAAGAAACTCAGTCCATTAGCCAAAATTACGCAGATGTCCTTATAATTGAAACAGCAATAGAACAATTTAATGCAACAAATACAACTATTGTAGTTGGTGAAAATGTTGACTTATTAATACTACTCACTGCTAGAACTCTATTATATACTTTTTAAAACCTGGAAATGCTCAACAGCAAACAGAAATATATTCTTCAAAAAGTTTATCTGCTTATCCAAAATGCCAAAACCATATCTTATTTTTACATGCGATAACCGGCTGCGATACTACATCAGCAATGTTCAGAAGGGGTAAAACATCAGTATTAAAATTATTTGGAAAAAAAGATTTGATTGATTGCAGAAATTGATTCTTCACCTCAAACAATAATCACAAAAGAAATTCGCTTTCTCCCTGCTGTTAAGCAGCTCCAAAAAAATTGATTGTATAGATAAATATAGATATTTAACTTGTGTAAAAAATACACGAAACAAGAAACAATTACAACTATCTTGTCTTCCTCCAACATCGGCTTCTGCTAATCAACACTTGTATCGAGTATACTATCAAGTTCAGACATGGCTAAGCAATCAACTGAACCCAGAAGACTGGGGTTGGAAATTAACAGATAATACTTTGGAACCGATTCAAACTTTACTTTCACTTGCTCTGAAAAAACTCCTAAACACTATTTTTTGCAATTGCAAAAAAGGTTGTAGTGCTAAATGTGGCTGTAGAAGAGTAGGGCTACTGTGTTCTCCAGCGTGTACTAATTGCCAAAGCCAGTCTTGCTCAAATGTCCAATTGAATACAACAGACGAAGATTCATGTGATTTCGATGAAGAGACATCTCTTCATCTTCATTTGAAGAATTTATGAACATCCAGCAAGAAGAAGAGGAAGAAGAAAAAGAAGAAGAAATCGAAGAAGACATGACTGTTGAAGTCGACTTTGAAGAGTATGAATCAGATTAAAATATCAAAAGAAATCAGAACTACAGTTAAAGTCAATAACCAATATTAATATCAATAATCATTATACAGTGAAAAGAGTATTGTCCCTGAAAATTCCATCATAACAGTTCGTGGAGTAAGTTTACCAGGGAAACCACGTCAAAAAAAAAAAAAACGTGTCAAAGACACTACCTCACAGGTGGTGTGGAAATGTCTGCATATCATGTAGAACGTGACTCCTTCAACTATTAGAATCGCGATATCTCAGGAATGGTTATTCTTAGAAAAAAAGTATAAGGACAATTTTTGTAGATAATTTTCAGATCTATAATTTTTGTCAGGACTACTTTTTTGATAAAACTTACCGTTTTCGAAAAAAATCCAAAAAACCTCATTTTTGACCTTTGACCCCGAATAAATTTTTAAGCACACTTGGGATCGATGGGGACTTTTGACACTTTATTTCTAATGGTGTACCCAAGGTCTCCACCCAAAATTTAGCTCTGTCGGAATTTTCATTATTTGAAAGGTCTATTTTGACCGGGCTACTACCAGAAATCATATTATTTTTAATGAATCATTTCAGAGCGTTTTCCAAGACGTGTTTACGACCCCGCAGCGTCCAAGTGTACTCGTAAAGTTCCCCTCACGAACCTGGAAGCGTTAAATTGTTTCCCAGCGCAATTTTCCATCGTCGCGTCGCATTTCCACGCGAATGCAATTCGTGCATTCCACGAATCGGCGTGTTTATTGCAGATGGAATGCGCTCACGCAGGATGGGCCGCGTGTCGGATACGTAAGCGCGACGTAGATCGTTTCAGCAGAAGCACTAAAATAGCCGATAAATCTTTATTTTCGGAGACGCGACATTTTCCTTTCCTCCTGGCAGATGCAGGCGCCCGGAAAACGGCGGCCGCTTGGTTTCGTCGCGTTTTAACGCTGTTTCCAATGCAACTGGTAATACACCAGGAAAATTAGCGAAAATAAAAGAAAAACTCGATAAAATTGCTATCCGCAATATTATTGTAAAATTGTCTAAAGGAACATAATACAAGACATCTCTCATCTCGTGAGTCAAAAAATTTTATTAGCTAACTTTTTTATTTAAACAAATAAGTGAGGAAAACAGTTTTTTCACTTTGCAGGGAAAACCATCAATTTTAGCGAAAAGTGACTCACAGACAGCTTATAGGAAGTAAATTTATCTACAAAATGAGACTGGTTAAATTAAAATCGGTTAATAAACAAAAAAGTTATTGCGAAAAGACAAGAAAAGTGCCCATTTTTAAATTTGTTTATAACTATTGCATTTATTGTTAAAATTTTATAAAACCTATGACAAGTTGAGGGTTTTGTCATACTTCAAAAGTGTGCCAAAAGTGGTCGCTGTAGGTGCAATAGTTTTCGCACAATTCAATTTGTTTATAACGGAGGCTCCAAAAGTTATGAACTTTTCAACCAAACATGATTCTGAAAGCGTCATTGTAATCTTAAAGACGTAATTAAGCGACCTATTAAAAAATATCACCGTTTTTTTGACATTAACATTTTCAAATTGTGCATTAAAAAAACGTGCGTTTTTCGCTTAAAAACAATTTGAATAAAATTGTTGCTATTTATGCTACCTCACCGAAAATAGATGCTATGGATAGCTGGCAAAAAAATATAAATTTAAAAAAAGCACCCTCTACGACCAACAGGAGCCAAGATAAGAATTTCAAGATCAAATTGATGCGCGCTATAAATTTTGCAATATCTCGGCTTCTATTCATCGTAGAAACTTTTTTTTTTTAAACTGGGGTAGCTCGACGAAAAAATATCAAGGGGCATATTGACGAATTCGTAGAATAGCCCTGAACCCAGAAAAAATGCATCTTTTATATTTAATTATTTTTAATTTAAAAAAATGTCACAAAAATTCTTGTTAAACGAAATATTAATTAAAATTTCAATTTCGGAATTATTTTACTATTATTAAATAAATGAATGAAGCTATCTTTCATTTAAAAAGTGATTTTTTTTTTTTACATATAACCAGAGCAGCAGTGTCTGGCCAGGGTGGGTACATGACATGAAATCAAGCGTATTCGTTGCCTTTTGGCTTGGGGGGAAATAAATCCCAAGGGTCTACTGAGCGTTCCAGATGACAGGTCAAACAAAAACCTGGAGAATACCTTAAACAGTCAGTTGTCTTTTTAACATATTTCTTTTGATGGTTCAGATTTGGGAAATAAAATAAATTTTGTCTTGGTATGCACGCTTTATAAATTCATATGTTTATATTTAGATGTGACATTTTATACAGTGTTCCTACAATGTGTGACCAAACTTTAGTGGCGGATTATAAATTAGAAATCAAAGAAAAAAGTACCTAGTCTAGTTTTATTATAAATTATATCAGAATTAACTTTTTGATCTTCATTGATGATTGGTGATTGATCTTTATTTAATATCGTAGTGGTGTTTTAATAAAATATTAATTACAAAATAGGTACTCCTAGAGGCTCTTCATAAACTGACGTAGTAGAATTGTTCATATTCAAAGAGTATCAGTTTCCCGTGCGATAATACAAGCAACTTTAATTTATGTCCTGTACACCTGTGGATACACTTCTTATCTAAATTACTCAGTCGAAATTCGACAAATCGGTGATTCAGTCCAGGTAGCTTATTGCTTTGTTATATTTAGAGAATACTGATGCAATATTGATTTCGCGAGCTCCACTATCAGCGGAGTATGTTATTAAAATACTAACTGACAGGGTTAGGTACTGTTAATTTTAAAGATAAACTAAGGAAAATGGATAATGGGTAAATAAATCTGAAATTGTTTTCGATTTTCTGAGAATTTATACTTAACAAAAATTAATAAGTCTGCCGCAATAAATCAAAGTTAAGTAACTTCAAATATGTTCGTACATTCTTTTTTCAGCTGATTTATGAAGACGAATTGGAGGAGTTCCGAGAATTTAAACACAAATGCGCATACAATAATTGTTTGATATGCAGAAGTTCAATTCAAATTAATTGATAGACATATCCCTCCGATTACGGAAACTGACAAATGTAAATGCGTTGTGTATTAAGATTTAAAAAGTTTATAGAAATGTAGGTATTTGCGCTTAAGAAAAATACAACCAATTATAGGTACATATAAACTGGAATGAAATCAATAGATATGCCACTTGTAGGTATCATAATAGACAAACAAGGAAAATGATACCTAATATAGCAGCTTTATGAAGAATCATGGAGGTAAATTTCCGCTAATTAATAATCCAGGAGAATAAGGAAAAAATGAGCGAACTTTTTTACTCAAGAGATTTTTTTATAGAAAAGTGTAGGTTTTGAGGTCAGAAAACAAATTCCCCTTTATGTCCAAAACCTGTCAGCCAAAATTTTCTAATCTTTGATTTGAGGAAGTTTTTCAGTGAAATATGCTCAGGTGTTTGTTCTGTTTCTAAATAGGTCTCTGTTCATTTAGCAACAGGGCCCCACGTCATGCGCCAAATCGCGGATTGAAGTGTGTTGGTTGTTACTCTTCTGGCAAGGCCCCACGTTGAGCGCCATGACGTGGATTTTTTTCGGTTCGAGTCGGTCTTCCGCCATTGCTAGTTTGAAATGTTGTAGGCTGATGTTATGTGGTTGGTACAACCTACAAAGCACTGGCACTTAGTTTTATCAAAGTTTGTGTTAGTTTGGAAATGTTCTGCGGTTAGAGTTTTTTGAGTTCACCCTGTATATCACTGGCGGGTCTGATACCGTTTATCTAAGAACTGTTTGACAATCACTATCATAAAATTTCCTAAAACTTTGGTCCGTACTAGTTTTTTCTCATTTGCTTATATTTAAAACAATAAATAATATTTTTTGAATTATACTTTAATCACAAAAGAAATGATGATTAAATTAATAAATTAATTATAAAAAATCAATAATATTTTATTCATACTTAATTGCATTAATAAATCAGGATTTAAAAAATGTACACAAATTTTTGTTTTAAATTTATGAATGTATATATAATATATATTAGGAATTTAATCGAACTTTTTTACATGGGATTTCGTTTTCTTCTTCGTTATTATATTCATCAACTAACGGTATATATATATTCTTTTCAAGGTCGTATTTTTCGAATACGAAATATTATATTGAAATGAAAGAAAGAATCTTCTTTTAATATTAATTTTTTTTGTGATTAAAGTATAATTCAAATATTATTTATTGTTTAAAATATAAGCAAATGAGAAATTAACTTATTATATTACTAATTTTCGACATTTTTGAAAATAATTGTTGTTTAAACAATTTGAAAATATTTAAATAAATTTGTTTTTGATCTTTGATAAACAGTATATAAGCTTATGCACTTACCTTTGATACAATAAAAAATAAAGTTGATAATTAAAGGAAGTTTAAAGATAAATAATTATCGGACTGTTGAAAGACCAATAATTATTAACGATGGGCATGTGAAAATACGCTAATTGGTTTTTTTAAATCGCGAGACATCGATTAAAAAAAAACGTAAAAATCGGACCTCTAGAAGCTGAGATACTAAAAATTTTTAAGCGCGTCGCGGTTTTGACCTCGCCTATTCAATTTCGAGCAGGCTGAAGCGGCCGCTCTCTCTGCTTCCCCCACCACCACCACCCGTACGATTTTCTTGAATTTCTCGCTTGAATAAATAACTCCAAACACGTTTTAGAGTAGGTTACCAATGAAGAAAAGTATTGCAAACTTAGACCTGGTAAGTACTCGGAATACCAAAGGTATTTTTCCAAAAATTAGCCCGGATGTCCCAGTACATTTAGTGTAAATGACGGTTAACTTTGATCGGCTATAACAAGGTAATTAATTGACCAATCGATCTGCTTTTTTTAAAGAAGCGTCTTTCTAATAACTTTTAAAACCTGCCTTAAAATATTTGATTTGATTGAATATTCACAAAGTTATTCTAATTGTTTATAAGTACAAAAATTCGTCCAATGTTTAAACAAGCGCCAGAGCTCTCCTAATTGACGGATTCGAATTTTTCAAAAAGCGTTTGAAAGCTTGAGAACCCTTCTATATGTGATTAAATTTTCAAGTATCTAAGCGCCTTGGTTTTTGCTGTGCGAAATTTTGAATTTGCAATTTTATTTTCAAAATCTGGATTGCAAAATTATTATGCAAAATCTATAGAACCGATTTTGATGAAATTTGGTGTGATGATTCTACATAACATGAACTTTTCTTGAGCCAGGTATGAAGGTCCTATACCCAATTTAAAGACCCTACAAAAATTCCCTAAGAAGTAATGTTTTTTTACCTCATTTTTGGCGATTTTTTCGATTTTTACAACAATAATCATGATTCATTCGATTTGTAACTAGTCATATTTTGTAAAAAATTTAATTACAAACATTTTTTTCCTCTTCCATTTTCGCCTAAAATCAACTCTTGAAAAGATACATAATTAAATAGGAAGAAAAATATGGCGTTTTTCGAATTTTTTTAACATATTGTGCCGCCAAAAGTTAAGCCCACTTTTTGTTATGCGCATAGAAAAATTTCTAGTGATATTTGAAAGCCAAAGAGTCAAAAATCTCCGTGGATATACGATTCACCCAAGCCAAAACAGATACCGCCTAGTCTAGTAATATTCTTGTATATTTGAAGAGTTATTTTAGGAATATTATAGTGAATCTGTTTTTGGAATTTTTATTCACGGTTTACCTCTAGGTGCGACGAAACCCAGCCGAGCAAACGAAAACACGTGCGGATGTCAGAATAATAGTTCCCCCGAGAGATTACATACCTATTTTCTGAAGCTACAGCATTAATCAAAACGTATTTCCCTGAAAACCGAATCCATCTTCGTAAAGTTAGCCATCCACGACGCTGTGGCAGTTTTCTTAGAAGCAGAACCCACCTGAGCCAGCAATATTTAGAATCACAATGCGTGAGACGTGTGTGTCCCAATTTACTAAGTACTTGGGGAAGCAGTAACAGTTCTGTGGGAATCCAAAGGGTGTTTCGTAAAGCGTAGTGCATGGAAGCGGAAATTGTGGAACAGGAAATGAGTTTTTTTTTTCACAGTCGAAAGTTGGACAAAAAAGCTTCTGCCGCAGAATTCCCGTCGTACGGAGTATTACCGCAGAAATCCTTGCATTCAGCAGTGGCGTGCAAACAACTTTTTTTCCTATTCCTCTTTAAAAAAAAATTGTTAGTGAAATTTTCAACGTTCTGCGTCAGTAAAATAATTGCATGAAATGAAGTTGCACTGTCTAAGCAAAGTTTATATTATATTCTCTAAATTTTTCACTGATTTACTGAAAAAAAAACTTCCCCTTCAAAATTTTTCGGTTTAAATGTGAATATAAGCGAACTTTTTTACTATGAGATTTTTTAAAGAAAAGTGTAGGTTTTGAAGTCAGGAGGTCGACTTTTATAAAAAAATATTTCGAACAAAACTGATCAGGTTTCGAGGAGGTCAAATTACGGTGACCTTGAATTTGAAGTCAAGGTTATTTCTAGGTCAACCTTGATTTTTTAAATGGAAATCCATAGTTTTTTATTGCAGATTTGTATTTCTCGGGAAAAAATACGTACAAAGTAAAAAAAATCAAAGAGAACAGATATTTCTGGAATATATTAAAAAGCGCATAATTAATTCGTAATTTACACCCTCGAAAACCTATAAGTGATACGTTTCATGCTCATAAATATTCGAACACCGGAAAACTATATAAGATTTTCCAAGAATTTTCCACATTTTCTTTTCTCTAATTCAATTTTGTTATTTTTAAATGAATTGACCATTATTTTGGCTCCAAAACATTAATTTTCACAAAATATGTATTTCATTTATAAAATATACAAGAAAACCATCGGGAAAATCGAAATTTTTCACAGAAGCCCGGTATGTTTTATTACATATTTGATTACTGCTCATGGCTTCCCAAGATAAGCAACACTTTTTATCAAGAATAACTTATTTCGAAAATTCAACAATAAAAGAGTTTACAAGAATGTGATTCCCTATTCGGGGACACACTGTATATTTTCCTCAGAACCCCTAAACAACTACAAAATTTGTAACATTTATACAGGGTGATTCAAAATCCAGTACAAAGAATTTTGAGACTTTTTTCCTATAAAGTTTTTTATTTAGTTATTTTTTTTATTTTTTAGTCAGCAGTGATTTTCTCGAAAATGGTTAGTTGTATCAAAAAAATGTAGAGTTAAAGCAGCGTCAAAAGCAATGACATATTTAAATTTAGCATCCTACAAAACCCCTGTACCTCAAATTTTTGCCAACATTCAAATCTGTTTGGAAATTATTCCTAAAAAAACGAAAAAAATAAAAAATTTTAACACCCTGTATGTCGCAAACTGAGCAGTTGTGGACCCACGTTTATAGGAAAAAGAAGTCTTTTTGACCTCAAAAATACGTCCCTAAATTCGTTGTACTGAATTTTGAATCACCCTGTATAAACATTTAAAATTATTTTAACTGTAATATGCTAGCAAATGCACATTTTGAGCGTTTATTATGTCAATAACGCTTTGATATTGCTTGAAATTTCCCTAAAACAAAACTTTGACTCGTGCTATCTTCTTTCAAAGTACAGAAACAAAAGATATAACGAAAAAGATGTTTTCCACCGCGTTATTAATGAATCTTCGCGCAAAAACACAGCTCTCCAGTTTCATTTCAAAACGAAATGTTGTTTTACGAGAGAAAATATAACTGTCCTGGTCCGAATATCGCCCTAACAGGAAGTTTGTACTATCGATTTTCGCTTCTTGACGCAAGACATTTATTTTTACCACCGAAAGTTCAGTAGAGCTTGAAATTAATAGTCCTAGGTCACGTCTTTTTACTGTACTCATGTAATTGCTTCCATGCCGGCAATAATATCATCAATTTAATAATTTAGTTTGTCACTTCTGTATTTACGTCAATGGAGTCATAAAGAAATAATTGTAATTTAATTTTATGCTCTTGGAAAATAGTATAAAGTAATCTCGGTAAACGTTCGCATTGTTGTATTGCGGCTGCAATAAAATAGGGTTGATTAAGAACGTGAATTATGGAGAGCAGCGGCGGGCAAGGGAGGGGCGACAGGTATTAAAAAAAATAAACGCGGAAATTTTGTTTTGGTGATTTTTTTTCGTGAACAAAATTGCACCGACTTGTAATCGAATTTCCAATTCTCTCTCAATTTTTAGCTTTTTGGCTTTCAAATATCACTAGAAATGACAATTTTTCTATGCACATAAAAAAACCGGGCTTAACTTTTGGCGGCGCAATATGTTAAAAAAATCGAAAAAGGCCATATTTTTCTTCCTATTTAATTATGTATGTTTTTTCGAGTCGATTTAGAACCGATTTTGATGAAATTTGGTGTAATAATTCTACATAACATGAACTTTTCTTGAGCCAAGTATAAAGGTCCTATACCCAATTTATATACCCAAAAAAAAAAAAATCCCTAAAAAGTATTATTTTTTAACCCCATATTTAGGGGTTCTCTTCGATTTTCGCCTAAAATCAACTCTTAAAAAGCTACATAATTAAATAGAAAGAAAAATATAACATTTTTCGAATTTTTTTTAACATATTGTGCCGCCAAAAGATAAGCCCACGTTTTTTTTATGCGCATAGAAAAATTTTCATTTCTAGTGATATTTGAAAGCCAGAAAGCCAAAAATCTTCGTGGATATACGATTCACCCAAACCAAAACAGATACCGCCTAGTCTATCTGTCGCGTATAAACTACCGATAAATCTCATCGTGTACCACACAAATTGCATTTGTTTTATTCTCATTCCGGCTCATAAAAACCCCAGCTTGTCCAGTAATGAAATTTAACTACATCGATTCATGTCATTGCCACACAAAATACGGAGAACAGGCTCCCTGCCACAGTGACCCACATTCCGAATTTATTTATGGATATTTTCCGATCGATTTTGGTCGAGCGAGTCGAAAAAGGTGAAGTAATTCGTCAGTTTTCCGGCTAACAATAGGTTGAAAAGTAATTTGGTGTCCCCTGCGGTTTGGTTCTAAATTTATGTAACTACCGAAAAAACCACACCTCCGAATTCCTGCAATTACCTAGACGCAGGACCGTACTCCCAGTATTTACCGTGATACAATAATTGAAATGGTACGGAAAATTGTTTTGTTTGTCGAGAGCACTTTTTAAAGCTTAAAATCTCTACTTTAATATGGTGCATTTTATTTTTCTTAAAAAATTGAAATAATAGTTGAAAAAAAAGAAAATAAAAAATAAAAATATTTCATGAAAAATCCGTGAAATTTATTGTTAAATAAAGTTTAATAATGTACAAAAATTTTTTTTTTTGTTTAATAAACCATCAAAGAATTAAGTTAAGACCTTAAAAAAAAGTAGATCCAGCGAAAAATATTTTTTTTATTTGTAGTAATAAGTGGAAAATTGTTATAACAGCAAAAAATAACGTTTTTTGATGAATTGATTTAATATTCATTTTTAAAACGTATATTCTGTATCTGAAATTGTGAATATAAATTCTCCTATTGATGTAGACACAGATATGAGTTTGGGTGACGAAGCTAAGCAGTGAGCACACCAAATATTTTTTTGTTACTTACAGTTTTATTTATTTTAAAAGCGTTTTTCGTTTATAAGAATTAAATAATTATTATTTTAAATGGTATAAGAATGATTTTTATGTTTTCGAGTAACCTGCAGTTATCAGTGTGTTAAAAAGTGTATTATTCACATATTTTGTCCATTTTGAGGTTATACTCTAGTACATTTGTAATTCTTTAATGTAATATTATTACTTAATATTACAAATAATCTTCAGTTTGCATTTAAGGTATTTATATTCGTTTTCTTTTATGCTAAACCTGTAAATGTATGAGTTTAATATTTATATATGAATATTAATCCATTTTTAAAATAATTAATGAATAAATAAATAATAGGGGACGTTGATTTTGATTTTGTAATTTTGTATTTAGAATCAGTGTTTTCTTTTCAATTTTATTGGCTTAAAGCCTTAATTGCCCAGTTATTTTTGAAGAAGAGCAAGAACTCGATGAGGTTTAAAAATTAATTATTTTGTAATAAATTTGTTTTTTAAAAAATAAAACATATTTTCAATTAAACCTCTTTAGCCATTTATAATTTTCATTTTTCGAACCTCTATATTACAAATATGAAGGAGTTTGATTACAATCGATAATTGTTAAATAAATTGTTTAAAATTGTCAGCCATATTGGATCAGCCATTTTGAATTTTCATTTTTTGACATCATATTCTTGTTTAGCGACGTCAAAAACCCCTATATTGTCAATTTGAAAGAATTCGTTTTAAAATTCATTGAATTATTTTAAATGTTCTTAAAAAAACTATTTATTATTGTTTAAACAATTAAAAAACAATTAGCGTACAAAAATAAGTTTAACACTTTTTTCTAATACTTATCACCAAGCAATTTCAAAAGGTTTTAGGAAAATCCATGCTTCCCATAATTATTTCGAAATATAGCGTAATTTTAAGTTATCTTGACTCCACTAAATAGGGTAATAGAGCTTTTCATATTCATAATATGTTAGCCATACTTAAATATCATTTATTTTATTTTATGATTGCACTATTTTCTTCCTACATTTATATGTGTTCTATAACGTTTATAACTTTAATTACTGTAATCGTTGTTTAAATAAAATTCATATTGTTATTTATTTTAAAAATTTTCATCAGCAATGCTCTAGCGAAACCTTAGCATTTATTTCACATAATGTGTATTCTGTAACAAAAACAATGTAGATATATTTAACAACATTTTTTAAAATTAAACATAACATTTGAATGCTATTTGTTGGTAATATGTGATGCAACCGAACCCGTTTGTTCAAATTTGACAACTAATATCTACCGAAAATTCCAGTCTCAGCTACACACTCTCCGTACTTGTAATGAATTTAACATACCTAGGTGGCTGGTTCCACTTTTCCTGAACACATTTTCAATAATTTTCACAATCCGGTCATAAAATAAATAATCCTAGGTATTTCAACATTTTTATTTGTCGACCAATTAATTCGTACGTTTTTCTAATCATATTTACCGTACCTAATCCTAACTTTCACGTAATGTTTATATTTCTTTTATCACGTACAAGCCTTTGTTCATTTCGCGGAAAAACATGTCTTGCGGTTTTCGGTGAGTTTATTATTAATAAAAATGTAAATAATCGTTTCTAATTACGATTTACCTGTAAAATAAAAAATATATAGCCCATTACGTCGAAAACTAATCGCCGATAAAATTATATTGCACATAAACATTTTTATTAGATGGTCTAATGTCGCAATTTTTTTTATATGTAAAAATCGGATAAGCCCCGCCTGTCGATATGCCTAACCTTACTCGGAAGTCGATCAAGCCACCAGTGACGTAGTGTGAATATTGATTTTACGACGAAAAAGCGAATTGATGAACTGCACATGATTTAGTGGGTCATTTTTGATTACAAAGTAGGCGTTAATTGAAACGAGGCTGATTGATTATGACTGAGCTAATGACGCTCGAGCTCCACACTTCAACACGTGATCAAATAAAATCCAATTTAAAAAGCACGGAAATAAAAAATATCGCCAGAGGAATTTCAATCAGAGGGGAATCAGAATGGAATAAAATTTTTCCTGTTTCAACTAGTGAAATTGTAGCTTTTTTTAGGATGAAGCAAATCTGGTTATTATTATTATTGTGACCAAAGCGTTGACGGCTTCATTTTATTTGTCAAGTTTGAGAAATACACCATCAATAAATCTTCTGAATACAACTTGATGTTTTTTTTCTTTGCACCAATCCATGAAGCGTTGGTAGACACATTTGTAAATTTCTCGAGATTTCTTTGGGAGAACATTCAAAGAAATCTCTTTCGCACACTCCAGTATCTCCTCAGGTACACCTAAATCCTCATTAGATTTCATTCTTACAGAGTTTTCAGCAAATTGAACGACAAACAATCACAAATGAACTCAGTTAGCAATATGGCAACTGATGTTTGACAAAGTATTCCTGACTACATCGATATATCCTACTTTATTTATTTATTTATTTATTAATTTAAAATACACATCCAACAGGCGATGCCCAATAACAAGACATGTTAAGTCTAGTAATAAAATATAAAACAAGTTATAAGGGAGAAAAATTAACTATGAAAAAAAATAGTACAAACTTACAAATAACACAAATATAAAGAACAAAATAAAAAGGCAACAAACTATAAAATACAGATATGACTACATAAGTAAAGCATTTTTTTATTTATCATTAGCCAAACAGCAAAAAAGATCGACATTATTTTCTATCTCACTGTACTTGGAAACAATTTGATTTGGTGATGCTACTAGGGTGTTACTACGTGCTGCGGGAAGACTAAAAACATGATTACTTCTAGCTGATAGTCGTGGTACTTTGATATTAATATTTCTTAAAACGCCTGGATAGTCCAAAATGTTATGTAGAACTTTATACAAAAACATTACTTGAAAAACAGGTCTTCTTTTAGCAAGGTACATGAATATTGACGCGCTCAAGTAATAGATTATGCCGAAAATCCTATAGGATATGTACCATCCAATAAGTATACAGCTGATTTCATAAACCTACGCTATCCAATTTATAATCAAATACTACAGATTTTTTTTGGGTGAATGTGGAGGCATTTAGCGTTAAATTATTATTTAGACACCGCAGACTAATGACATTAAGCGCAATCTGTAACATACATATAGCAGTCGGCAATGGTGTTTATTTCGCAAAATAGCTTAAGGTCATCTGGATACGTTAAATGGTGTACTTGTGGATCAACCATGATGTCGTTTACAAAAATAACAAAGAGAAAGGGTCCGAGTATAGATCCTTGAGGCACACCAGATATTTGATGACTGCGACTTAAAACCACGATGCTGAACAAACTGATACCTATTTTGTAAATACGATACAAAAAGTTGCAAAAGTGATCCGGACACACCAAACCCATCTAGTTTGTATAGCAAGAGGTCGTGGTCGAGTCTGTCAGTAGGTTTATAGTACAGTCATTGAAGCTTTTCACCTCCAAATTCTTTGAAACTGAACCGATCGACTTGGCAAATAGTTAGAGAAAACGTCAATGAACATTAGTGACATAGCGCTGGTTGACACCCCTTCTCGGGGGTGGATTTCTTTTTCA
Source organism: Anoplophora glabripennis (assembly GCF_000390285.2). Lineage (NCBI taxonomy): Eukaryota > Metazoa > Arthropoda > Insecta > Coleoptera > Cerambycidae > Anoplophora > Anoplophora glabripennis. The sequence goes on along the minus strand of NW_019416227.1, from coordinate 76,950 downwards.
AAAATAACGCTGGAAATCGATAAGGAATCAAATTTTGAGGAAAAAGTATTCGAAGAATTTTTGAGAGAAATCAATAGTTTTTTAGTTAGAAAAAAAAACACTCAAAGTATTTTTCGCGAATAACTACACATTTAATTAAAAAAAGTGTAATGAACAAATATATAGCTTATAAATAAACAAAGAAAATCGTTTTTTAAAAAGTGTTGTACGTCCTATACAAAGCGAAATATGGTTAGTGGAAGGGGACTTGTTTTGGGGGGAATACTCGAATCGATGTAGGTATTCAACGTCAAATAACGGAAAAATTATTAATTTTACGTGTATAACGCTCCTGGAGTTTTTTGTAGTACTCAAAGAGACCTTCAAAATGAGCACTTAAAAAAGTTAATTAGAGCAAAATTGTAGGAGTTATCGTCAAAAACAGATGGGTTGCTCCTATTTTTTAAGGAAAAATGAGCAGTAAATGCTGTACCATTTCCATCAGAATTAAAATTAATCGTAGACCCTTTGCAATTAGTTTTGTTTTAGTGTTTTTTATACGATCCTGAAGTTAGACCGGTTTACAATGCGTATTGTTTGAATAATGTACGGTAAAAGTTGAAAGCGTATTTTTCATTATTAAAAAAATTGCCTTATTTATATAATAACTCTGAAATTATGAAAGATACGTAAAAAATGATAGACAACAAAAATGTAGCTTTTTTCCAAAACAAATATTTTGCTTTTTTTTCTTATAGCATAAAAAATAAATGAGATACCGCGCTTGAAGTATCCATTTTAGTGAAAAACCGACCTGTCTCGAGCCCTTCGATCCTTTCCCTTTAAAAAATGAAGGACTTGAAAGGTGTTTTATGCAAACGATCTTACAGCTCTTGAAATTATCTTTAAAATGCTTTTTTGTAGGATACCATAGCTTCAAAATTAACCGAGTTATGGTAAAAAAACCAATGACATTTTTTCGAAGCAAAATAGGCTTTCTCATTTTTTGAGCAAAATGTTAGGATTCAAGTGCGCGTAGCAATTTTTTGATTATATTTAAAAAGCGATTATAATAAAAATATTTTACGTAAATATTAGTAAAGGGGTAGTTTATAAGAGTAGAAAATGGCAAAAGTAAAATATTCTTTCATAAACAATATAAAGGAATTTTTATTTTAAATACCGTTAAAGCATTCCAAGCTTTTAAAAAGTAATTTTTTATCTTTTTTGTCAATACAGGGGTGGTTTTTAGGGGTTGAAAAGTAAAAATTTTTATATTAGCTATAAGGTAACTTTTATTTTAAATAATTGCACGATTTAATAATTCCAAAACTTTAAAAAGTAATTTTTTATCATTATTTTTTGCATAGGGGTAGTTTTTAAGGGTTAAATAAAGGGTCAAAAAGATCAAATATATCACAAAACATGTTCGAGAAAATGAAACATTATTTAATCTTTGTGCTTGAACAAAATTCTTATCAATAAAATGCTTAAAACTTAATTTTTTCAATTTTTTTCACTTAGGGGTAGTTTTTACCCCTTTAAAACAAAAAGCGTCACTCGGGCTTATGTCACTTTTGAACTTGAGCCTAAGATGAGCCTTATTCTAAATTTTCATGCAAATCCATGCAGTTTCAAATAATTTGGGGGTTACAGAAGTTTCTCGCTAATGAAACCGTGTTGCTCCCACAACAGCCCAAACAAGGATCTGTATAAAAAGCCATGTCATAGAATCTCAAATATTTTGGAGAAATAGCAAATAATAGAAACTGGCATGTAATTAACCAATTCATTCTTACTGCCCTTCTTGTGCACTGACACACTCTAGATATTTTTCCAACATTCAGGATATCAAGAAGTTTTTTGTTTTCCTAACCCTAATAACGAGCGTTCAAATAAAAGTTGGCTCTGACACATTGGACGTAGGGAGTAGCTTATAGCGACCAACTTAACCACATTTCTCAACGAGCTGTATAGCAGCTGTCAGTTTCAATAACGTTAATGACTATATAACTTAATTTTAAAGAATAATCGTGATAACAATAACAAACAATTAAAGGAGCTGCGGAAAGTGTCCCCCTCCTTGTTATAACAATTCACACCTGTTCCTCAAAGAATTAAAGACATTTTCTAAGATGCTCGGGGTATTGTTAATTTCACGAATCTTGTCTATAAGTCGAGCCTGCAGATGGTTTAAATCAGAAATAGGCAGTTCAAAAATAGTGTTTTTAAGATAAGGCCACAAAAAGAAATCACACGGCGTAATATCACATGACCTCGGTGGAAATTCATGTTCAGCATTGAGACTTATTAGTCGATTTTGGAAAACTTCCCTCAACATATTCATCGTCTCGCCTGCCGTATGTGCCCTTGCGCCATCTTGTTGAAAGTAAAAGTTTGTAATTTCGTTTTCTTCCAGCTGGTTAACAAAAGGAGCGATAATTTCTTCTATATACCTTTGCGCAGTAAGAGTACCATTAAAAAAAAATAGGTTCATAAGTCCTCCTTCGATTGAGAGCACACCAAACTCCAATTTTTTGAGCGGGCTCTCGACAAAAAAGTTATCTGGTTTTTCAGAAGACCACATTCTCATATTCTGTGAGTTTACGTAACCACTTAAATGAAACCAGGCTTCATCAGAAAAAAAGGTGATATTATGAAGTTCACCGTAGTTGTTGAAAAACCATTCACAAAATACAGCCCGTCGCGGAAAATCAACCTCATGAAGTTCTTGCTGACAAGTTAAACGATAGGAGAACAAACGCAAATCTTTTTTTAACACTGTGTGGCAGGTACCGACTGATACTCCCACCATTTGTGATAAAACACGTACAGAAGTTCTTGGCGCATTTTCCATTATTTGTTGGACATTTTCTTTTAATTCTTCAGTCCGCTTTTTAGGTCGACCGCTTCCTTCTTTTCTTGTTACACTGCCCGTTTTACGAAAAACATTAACACAACGCTGAACTGCACTTTGAAAAATTTTGTACTCAACAACGCCGGGAAATTGATTTTGAAATTCTATGAAACATGCCTCAATAGAATACTTCCATATTCCATCAATCTTGCGTCCATTTCAAAAGTAGGACTCTATGATAAACACTTTTTGTTCTTGAGAAAACACCATTTTAAACGCTTTTTAAAACGAAAATATTCAAATTGATAGCGGCGATATAGCGCTTTGACAGATGACGTTTAAGTTCATTTGCTATACGCTACGCCCTACGTCCACATTTTCAGAACCAACTTGACCACGTTTTTATTTGAACGCTCGTTATAACAAAATACTGTTACAAGCACAGGACATTTTGTTTTGCCGTGCCAGATTCTTCAAATGAATGTCGTGTTCCCGATACTGTTTTCCTCCAGTATTCACCTGAAACTCGCTTTAAAAAATGCTTTCTCCAAATCCCGGTTTCTGGAACATGTTTTTTTTTCATCGGACTGGAGAAATATACCAAACCCCGTTCTATGAAACCGTTCCGCAAGCGGTCGCGAAGGATAAATATTTTAAATCGACATATTTCAGACGCGAGATTTTTCCCGGTAAAAGCGAGCCGTAGAATTCGTACGCAGGGTTTATTATTGAGAATAATAAGTACGGATATATTTACCCGGGAAAAATAAACCTAGCTGCTCTCCCACGTATCGATCTGGTATGAAAATAAACCTAGAAATTTAGACATAACATAAATATAGTGCTGGGTTCTAAGTATCGCAGCGCTGGAAGCGTATTACCATTCGTCAGATAGCGTCTAAATGTCGTTAACTTAACATTGAAACTATACAAGGCGTAAACAACTGAATGAGAACGTATAGATTCGTTAAGGAGGTATATTGGGTTTACTCAAATGCACAGATGTACTTGAAATTTATATAGCGTATTACCCAGTACTCCATCTGTGCGTCATATTTTTTTGAATTTTTTTTTGAATCTACATTTTGAGATATTGTTGTTGAAAGTTGTTAATTTTAACATAGGTTTATATGGCGTAGATGTACGGTGCGGCTCTTTTTTGCCCATAACTGAGAAAAAAATGTAGAAATTGTGAAACAAAATTTTTCCATATATAGTATTATCTTATTTTTTATGTAAAACTAAAGGAAGTTTTGAACGTAGTACAGCTGTATTAATTAGAAACAGAAACCAATAATTGCATTTCTGTCTGACTTGAGGATTAATGTGGCAACGTCGCAATCATTTGAAAGACTTGATAAAAACGAAATTGATTTCAAACATACATTTTTCCTAAATCCCATGTACATTGTTATCAACAATAAATTATCCACAACAGATGATTTTTTGTAATATTTTTAAAAAACTAGATTAATTAAAAAAGACTAGGAAGCTGTGATATATTTATTGGAATAAAAAATACAGTCGATAAATCCTTTTAATATATTTAATGGTTTATAAAAACATCGTAATCATTACCCAGCAATATTTAGGGTTACATAAAGTTTTCTTTACTTGATTAATATAATTAGTAATACTTGAGATAAAAGCATTTGTACAGAATAACAAAGGAACATAAATATTTCTCAGCAATCTTTATATCTAAAAAATTAGTTATAGTTGCAAAACTTTTGTAACATTACTAAAATAGAGATTAAAAACACGAACAGTGAGTAATAATGTAATTTCTATCACAGAACCTTCAAAATTGCATCCAACATTTTCTTTGACTTGGACGAGAGATGGGCGCGAGTATCATTTCATTTCTTTAGAATTAAATTAACATAATTCTCGTTGTTTTACCAGTTCACATGATTTACGGATTTTAAATAAAGGACACAAATCTTCGCGAGGATAATACGATATATTTGCTATATATAATGATTACATTATACATAGTTTACATACATACATTTTTGAACGCGTACACGTCTTTACCCGAATTTGACGCGCAATATCTCCGATGTCCGAGGTCTGTAGGTTCGCAGTGTGTACAACTGCTAGTCAATTATTAGCGTTGTTGCCACATCTACATAGTCTTTATGCGTTCATTAAATATAATTTAAAACTACTTAAACATGATATTTTTCTGTTGTTAATTAGTCAATATGTATGCTATGTGCATATTAGTAGATTTCTTTACTATACATATAGATAATGTTTATCGCAAATAATTTTAATAGAATTTAATTTTTTCAAATTGCCAGCGGGTTTTAGTCCCATAAGAAAAGCATAGGACCCCTCTGCGCTCCTCACTTCCCTCGAACCCCGATATACCTCCTTAAATTTCATCATTAAAATTTTAATTTATTACTAGATACGGAAATGGTTATTTTTGTATCTAGAAAACACTATTATTTCTAAAACTGCAATAAAATAAGACAATCGTGTTATACAGGGTGGCATAAAAATATGGGAACTCCAAAAAATCTCGCGAGGTATGCATTTTCTGGAAAAACTAAATATAGCGAAAGTTAGGATTTTTCCCTGGCTATTGAATGGTGACCAAGCCGTGACCACTGACCACTGACCACTGACCACGTGGTTATGGGGTCAAGATGATTTTTTTAAATGGGAACCCCCCTTTTTGAACCCGGAAATGGAAAGAGCGGAAAATTTACGTTCAGATGTGACCTTGACTATTTCAAAAATTTCAAAATGGCGGCAAAATCAAGATGGCGGGCGAAATTTTTGAAAGTTAACCGATTGTCTCCAAATTTTGTATACGTAGGTTTTCGAGGTCGCTGATCACGAATCCGAAGTCAGATTTTCAAAATTCAGGATGGTATAAATTTAACTCACTTTCAATTTACAAGTAGTACAAAATAAATTGTAATCGTCCTATTTATAATAGTTACTCACATAAAGAAGACTCGCTTTGTTAACTGAAAATATAACGAAAATGTCGGCTTTGATGGCAGTTTTCAAAAAAAACCTTATTTAAACCCATTTGGAATCAGCCCAGCCGAATATTGATCAATTGGACTTAAATCTGGATTTCTCCTATAGTAGGATCATATTCGATGCAAAGTAGAGCAAAAAGTTGTCGGTCTTTTATCAAAGGCGTAAGATGAACTATTTCAAATGTAAAATGAAATTGAATGTAAAATCTGAAATACCGCTGCATACGCACTGTGTTCTGGTAGTAGCTGTAGTCGCCCAGGTGCTTCGAGTGAACGAAGTGGTCGGTTATACGTCAAATACTAACCTGGCGAGCTTGATCGTAAAACAGAGAGCGCCTCCAAAAAACAAGTAAACAACAGTGGCGCGCACAGAGGTAAAATGTAGTACATATGTGGAATTCAAAAAACAAATTGGATTTATAATAAATTACATTCAAAATAAATAGTTTATGAGAATAAAGGAATTTTTGTAGGAACAAGGGTGCCAGACCTAAACTGATCCCCTCGTCCCTTCATAATGTATAAAGAAATTATTCAATTTGTAAAACCCTTAAAAGCGTACTTCATTGGTTCCCTTGACAGACAATGATTTATTACTTTGCATCGAATATGATCCTACTATAGGTTTCCTTTTTTCTATTTAGAAATGTTTGTACTCACAAAAATTGTAGATTTTTTTATTAGATATAAAAAAGTTTTCAATAATTAGTAGTCACATGTATAAAGTAATTTGTCAAATTAAATAACAGCTTGGTATTAGAACAAAAAAGTAGTTTACTGTTCAGGTAACTAAAATGTATTTTCGACATAAATTAGTCACAAATATTGAAGAATAAGAAATATGTTTGGGTGTTTTTCATAAGGCGACTTGACAAAAAATGTCGTAAGGCAATAAAAAAGCAAATTGAAGCTTGTTCTTTCTTGTTTTAGGATCTGAAAGTCAAAAATTGATTTAGGTTAGAATATCTCGAAAACCAGAGCCAACTGAGTTTGAACCTCGGATTCGGATTCAGAGCACCAAAATCCTTTGCCAAAGCATATTCGTGTTGTTAGGTTAAAATCTTGTCGGCTTGTGTAATTGATACATTGTTCTCGCGATTACATTATAAATTTCAACTCGTTAATGAACCAATTTTGGACAAAAGTGGATTTGGCTCGATGCACAAACATTATAATTTGGTCTCCCGATTATTAACACATTTATGCTCCTTCCGTTGAAAACACTCTGTATACTTCATGCCTTGCAGCTTTCTGAAGACAGTTTGGAGCGACTTACAAACGGCAGCTCTACGGCAAGCCGCTGGAAACTCCCTGTAGAATATCCTCTGACAGTTCAGAGAAAACGAAACAACTATCGCAAATCCTTTTGTAAAACTTCCACCTATCCTTGAATATTACCACGAACGATTCCCTTGATGAGTTCCTCGAATAATATGTAATTTGCATTTCGCGGAACGCGCCGTCTTCATTAAGATACAGTGTAATTTCTAAAAGAACCTCATTTCAAACGAGATAAGCGTGTACACTCATAAAAATTTTACGTTGAATGACGTTAAGTGATGTTGTTTCACTCAACACGTAATTTTACAAACCGATATATCATCGCTTGAGAACAGAACTAGTCTAGGCTAGAACAAAATTTCAAAATTTACATTTTGTGACTTCTATCAGTGTTACTTAGAAAAAAAAATGGACATAGACAAGTTGTGTTGTCAAGAAAGAAAGATTTATGTAAATTACAGTAAGTCGTATTACGAACTTACCTAAGTATTTACTTAACATTATATTTGGGCAGCTAAAACGCTGCGTTACCTCAAATGAATCTAAACATGTGGTCTGCTAGACCACGAGCAGAATTCTCTACATACGCAAGAGTTGGTTATCAAATTATTATCAATACCTTAGTACGGATGAATGTTTGGGCTGGAATAGTAGGAAATCGCATACTAGGGCCTTATTTTTTTGAAGACAATTTGACAAGCAACATGTATTTGGATTCTTTGCACTTTCAGCTACCTTCAGCCCAAGAATTAATTTTTTCTAACCCTAATGAGCACGATATGCCTGCTGATGATGTCTGGTTCCAACAAGATGATGCCTCTCTACATTTTCGCCTCGATGTAAGAAATTACCTTAATGAAGTTTTTCCAAATGGATGGATAGGTAGAAGAGGGCCGCTGTAATGGGCATCAAGCTCCCCTGACTTAACCCCACTAGATTTTTTTTGTGGGGTTATCTAAAAAGCAAAGTGTATATGAACAGATCAGACACTATCGAAGGATTCAACAATCGTATCAGAAAAGTTCGAGACATAACAACAAATGTTGTTCAAAATGTAATTGATAGCTTTGAACACCGAATTGGGCACTGCGCAATGGTTACTGGGGCCCACTTTGAACATTTGTTGTAATAAAATAAAAAGGTGTAGAAATATTGCAGAAAAGTGACGATCTCTATTTACTAATTGATCTGTTTCGGCGCTTTTTTAAAATCTGAACTGGAAAAAATATGAATTTGATCCCATCATTTTGGGATACACTGTACTTATATCAGTAGCAGAACTAACTTTTTGATATTGATAGAAACTTGTACCTATCATTATTTAATATATCGAAATCGTGTTTTAATAAAAGTATAATTACAAAATAGGTACTCCTACCTAGAGCCTCTTCATGAATTGACTGACGTAGTATAATTGTTTCTATTCAAAGAGTATCAGTTTCCCGTGCGATAATAGGACAAACAACTTTAAATTTATTTCCTGTACACCTGTGGATACACTTCTTATCTAAATTACTCAGTCAAATTCGACAAATTGGTGACTCAGTCCAAGTAGCTTATTGCTTTGTTGTATTTAAAGAATACCGATGTAATATTGATTTCGTTAGCTCTACTATCAATGGGGTACGTTATCAAAACGCTGACTGACGTAACATTACTTGCATTTTAAAGATAATGTAAGGAAAATGGATAATGGGTAAATAAATCAGAAATTATTTTGGATTTTCTGGGAATCTATACTTAACAAAAATTAATCGATCTGTCGCAATAAATCAAAGTTATTTCGAGTCTAATTATTTTAACTTCAAATGTGTTTGTACATTATTTTTCCAACTGATTTATGAAGACGAATTAAAGAAGTTCCCAGAATTAAAACTTAAATGCGCCTATAATAATTATTGTTTAATATTTATTTCAATTTAAATTACGTAAAACTATATTAGAGGCGTGTATATTACTGATAAATTATCAGCAAAGTATTTGAAGGATATGTCGAAAGAAATTTTGGACACGTTAACGCTGCCTTGACTAATGCTTGTTTTATGGTTATTGCTGATGCTCCCTCTTCTACTGCTTGTTCTACGGTTGCAGTAGCAAATATTATGTAATAAAATGACGTCTCACAAAAAAATGGAACCCTTGTGTTGGGTTTAATGTCGTTTTATTTATTCAAATTATAAATAATTTATTTCACTGGCGACTAAAACCATTTCAATTACGTAAAGAGTCCACCAATATTTATCATTGTAGTCGACATTTTCGTTAAATTTTCAGTTGAGAAAGTTTCATAATACAGAAAAAAGTTTATATAAAAGATGTACAGAATCAAAAAACCTAAAGGACAAAATTAATTTCAAACACACCCTGTATATTTTTAAAGTTTAATATTTTAGTGCGGGGTTGCCAAGTTATGTAGAAAATTCTTCGAATTTTGGAAAAAACCTGACCTCGAAGAAATTGTATTAACTTTCAACTATTAACACTTGGAGCAAAAATATTTGACAGAATTATAGGCAAATGTTAGGCAAAGACGCCTATATTAGCTAATATCGATATTTTATACAGGGCACTTTTTATAATACGATCATTTTAAGTTCCAACTTGATTTTTAAACATTTTTCAAATGGAAAACCCTGTATTTTATTGTTCTATTTTATTCACATATCAGTCCACTTCAACTGTTATTAAGTATGTTCTACACCTAAAGTTGTTAGTTTTTAAGATATACCAACATTTATGGAAAAACCTAATATTTATTATTTTCGGTCGCACGAAATGGCTTTGGAAAAAACTGTCACATTGTACCAACTTGTCAGTTCATAATTTATCGTTCCAATTTGAGTTAATTTTATTAGTAAATATTTATTTCTATAGAATAATAAAAATTAAGTTTTTTCAGAAATGTTGCTATATCTTTAAAACTAACAATTTTAGATATACAGGGTGTTTTTGAATGGAGTAGCATAAATGATACCAGTGAATCTACATTTCAATAGAACACGATCTGCAAAAAATCGCCTTAGTAAAATGTTCACCCCTGAAGAGATATGGGCCATCAAAATTTCCAAAAAAATTATGAAAATTGGCTGTAATTTGAAAACCGAACGAGGTACAAATAACAAATTTTTTACAGGTGGTTTACTAATACAGATGCGAGTTTTCAACTATTTTTCGAAAATTTTAACCCCTCGAAAGGGGTTGAAATAACCACCCCTCAAGCCATTTTTTGCCATAACTTTTATATTTCGTAAAAACTCGATATCCAAAAATACGCATTAGATAAACTGGTTCTTTTAGAAACTTTTACCTCTCTAGCAATTTTCCTTTAAAACTTTTCGTTTATTAATAAAAAAATAAAATGTATTACCATTCACCTCACACCGTATATGATTGCAATCAATCAAAGAAAAACTAAGTGTGCTGCTGTCATGCCAGTTGTCACAATTAACTCTTCTGTAAGTTGTCACTGTTATCAGCTAAATACTTTTTGGGTGTAAATTAACAAGAATTATGCCAAATTTTACTAATGATGAATATGTGGACATGCTACAAGTGTTTTTTTCTACGATCGTGCAAAATTTACTACTTATTGCACTACCTACTGTGCCAAAAGTTTAACTTTTTTTACAGTAGTACAAAAAAAATATTGATTACAAGTTTAATCTAAGCATATCCATAAGTACCTAACGTCTGACATTGACAATTTGCGCAATTAATTTCCAGTTGTCAGTTAAAATTTTAATATTATGTAAAATACTGTTAAATAAAATTTGAAATAAAAACAATCGTAGAAAAAATGTTGCGTGCAACATGTGCAAAAAGCATATTTGTTGCACTTAACATGATTGCAGCTCTCAACTTCGTCTCGAGCTGCAAACTTCATGCATCGTACAACAAATACACACTCTTTACAGTAGTTGCACAAATAACTGTTTGAATGTCGCAGAAACTTTTATTAAATAGAAGTACAATGAAAACGAAACTAAGAAATAATTTATTATCAAAAAGAGAAAAAACAAAAAACTTAGTTAAAGGACATTTTCAAAATAATTGCCATTTCTTTCTAAACACAACCTAACACGTTTATCAAAGTTGTTACGGACTCGAGCAAAAATTATGGGATTGTTGCGAATCTCATCAGCCGCCGCGAATATTCTTTCCTGTAGCTCTTCAACACTGTCAACTGGTGTCGCATAAACAATACTTTTTATATGTCCCCATCTGTGAAAAGTATCTTTGAGGCAAAATTCAAATTATTTCTTATAATATTAAGATACGATTCGTAAAAAACAACTCGCTTATGCATGTCTGGTTCAAGTAGAGTTTGAACTGGCCGGTGGTGAAAAGGATATAATAAATTATGATGGACAATATTCCAAACAACACTATGGGACACATTTAAGTGCATTGCTGTTTTTCTCGTACTAGTCTGACGATTTTCGTCAAACTCTTCAAGTACTGCATCCTCAAGATAAATAGTACGAACAGTGGGTCTTCGGCCTGTACCCTCAATAAGCGGCTGTATTTTTCCTGTTTCCCGAAGTCTTCGTTCTACACCCGAAAAAGTTTGTCTGTGGGGAACTTGACGATTTGGATATCTCTCATTATACGCTCTTGTTGCCGCAGCACAGTTTTTGCGACATTCAAAATACACTTGTAGCATGTCCACATATTCATCATTAGTAAAATTTGGCATAATTCTTGTTAATTTACACCCAAAAAGTATTTAGCTGATAACAGTGACAACTTACAGAAGAGTTAATTGTGACAACTGGCATGACAGCAGCACACTTAGTTTTTCTTTGATTGATTGCAATCATATACGGTGTGAGGTGAATGGTAATACATTTTATTTTTTTATTAATAAACGAAAAGTTTTAAAGGAAAATTGCTAGAGAGGTAAAAGTTTCTAAAAGAACCAGTTTATCTAATGCGTATTTTTGGATATCGAGTTTTTACGAAATATAAAAGTTATGGCAAAAAATGGCTTGAGGGGTGGGTTATTTCAACCCCTTTCGAGAGGTTAAAATTTTCGAAAAATAGTTGAAAACTCGCATCTGTATTAGTAAACCACCTGTAAAAAATTTGTTATTTGTACCTCGTTCGGTTTTCAAATTACAGCCAATTTTCATATTTTTTTTGGAAACTTTGATGGCCCATATCTCTTCAGGGGTGAACATTTTACTATGGCGATTTTTTGCTGATCGTGTTCTTTTGAAATGTAGATTCACTGGTATCATTTATGCTACTCCATTCAAAAACACCCTGTAGAACATGCTTAATAAAAGTTGAAGTGGACCGATATGCGAATAAAATACAGGGTTTTCCATTTGAAATTTTAGAAAATGAAGTTTGAACTTTCTAAAAATGCTCGGATTATAAAAATGCCTTGTATAAAATATCCAGTAATTATTTGAGAGATAAAACTTTCTTTGTCAAATTTTCCCATCAAAAACCAATTTTCGGGGGCACGCCCCTGCTTTCAGTCCAAAATTATGTATTTATGAGCCCATGCATAATGCGGCGCGCCGCTGCGGAAAGAACGGCAACGGCAAAATTACATATTTTCAAATGTGAGAGCCGGATGCAATTACCTCTGGTTCCGAGAAATGATTTCCAGCGGATTATAGTTTTAGTCCATTTATCGTGTACACTCTGTTGCAACAGGTGTGCTGTTTGGAGCCGAGGTACGGTACACCCACGGGTTATTTCATTGAAAATTTAAATAACTGCGGTGCTATGCCGCCGGGATGCGTAAAAAGATTGCCTGGATGGGGAAACGCACGTACGTACAGCCGTGGACAATAAAATGTTTACCGTCCGGTTTAAATGTGGGTTTGCTGGTGACATTTTAAGCTCCGCCTAATTCTGCTAATCTGTTTTTAATGATGTGTTTATAAATACTCGTAGTATGTGCCATTACAGAAAGGAATTGCGGTTTTATAGACCGTCCAGACAGGGAGCAACATAAATGACGACTTTATTGAGCTATGCTTCGCATTACTAATAATAATAAAATAGTAATAAATAAACGATTCATGTTCAAACAAAATTAGTTCATGACCCTGCACAGTTTAAATTTAAGCAGAATCCGATCTGTTCCGAACACTTACAAAGAGCAAAAAAAAATTTTAACGTCGTGAAAGAAGATCCTGGTTTCTATTATTCGATTGTTAGTCACAAGATTTCAAGTATATCATATGCTGTAAAAATCAGGTTATTTATTTATTATTGTGTATTTCATTTAAGATTATTTATTTATTACTGTCTGAAATCTGAATGTTCTGTTACACTACACGCAAAAAAAATTTCTTGATTCATATGTACATTTGATTTTAAAGTAGGTATCGCACGTTTATATATACAGGGTGTTCCTAAATAAGTGTCGCAGCGGAAAACTGTAAATTCCTCTTGAAAAAAGAAACATTCTTTTCCTCTTCCATTTTTCTCTCCGGGTTTTCGTTTTCGAGATACACGGTGTCAAAATTTTCATTTTTTAAAAATTTTTTGCCGATGTCTTAGAAACCGTTTGAATTACAGGACTGAGTTTTTGTACACGCATTACCACTATTAATAGCTACTTTTTCGCACTTTTCTCGAATTCATTGAACATGGAGATGGTGGAGATTTTAATGTATCGTCAGGGTTTCCTCCCCCCTAACTTTTACGCCACTGGAAAAATTGACATGTGACAGCAAATTCTGAAGCGCCAATGAAGTTTACACAAAAAGAGTTCTCTTGGTTCATTGCTCTAAAGTCCACCGTTTTCAAGAAAAATTACTTTTTATGAAGAAAAGCAAACATTTTGCTAACGTTTCGAAAATCTTTTGTGATTCAAAAGATAGGTAGTAATAATTAACAATTTTAACGAAATTTAACAACATTTGTTACAAGTAGCTATTAATAGTGGTAATGTATGTACAAAAGCTCAGTCCTGTAATTCAAACGGTTCGTAAGATATTGACAAAAATCTGAAAAAAAATTTTGACACCGTGTATCTCGTAAACGAAAGTCCGGAGAGAAAAATGGAAGAGGAAAAATATGTTTCTCTTTTCAAGAGGAATTTACAGTTTTCCGTTGCGACACTTATTTAGGAACACCCTGTATATATACGCAAGAAGATATTTTCTTTTTTCAAGAAAATTATTTATTTATTTAAATACTACAAATTTCTCCCCAGAAATATAATTTCTTACTTTAACAATAGGCACCACTTAAAATAAATATTTGATAATACGGTTAAACGAATTATATTCTTAATTTTATGATCTACATAGATTTTATAGAAGCATGTTTTGTATTGGATTTTAATGTATCGTTTATTTAATACAAAACTGAATAGTTCAGAATATATTTGGATATAAATATTTCTCAGTAATAAAAGTGTTTTGTTTGAAACTCAACTCACAACACCTAGTACAAACAGCTAGGATCGTTCGTAAGTTTAACCAACCAGACATAGGTCAGTTTGGGACTTATTGATGGTCCTCATCATTATGTCGTTAGAACGATCCAGCTGCTTTAGTGTCGTTATTACAAGGAGATGTGTATACACAGAGTGTAAGTGCTGGCTCCATCTATCGTGTTACTTCCCACCTACGCCATTCTGTGACCTACAATTTTCTTTCAAGAAAATATGAGTTTGATTATAATATGCTACATTTGTCTTGAATAATTCCTACATTAATACCAAATTTTAAATATGTATGTATATTTTAAGGAACTAGTAGTTTTGAAACAAATATGTTTGCAGTTTATAATGAACTGTAGGAGATATTGTAGCTAAAGTCCGAGATAATACATTTCAAAACTATACAAGATTTAAATTAAATTATATATGTTTACAAATAATATAGTAACTTCTAAGAAAAATTGTAGATTACAGCAAATTAATATTTTACATAGTTTGACGAAAGTTTATACATTTGAATGGAATAAAATAATATTTACGGCAAATAATTCCATTTAAAATTATCTGCTTATTTAATCCAAATACTTTTTTTTTCGGTGAAGAGCAAAATCAAATTTAAACGTCGTGGAAGAAGATACTGGTTCTGGTACTCGAAGGTTAGTCACAAGATTTCAAGTATATCATATGCTGTAAAAATCAGGTTATTTATTTATTATTGTGTATTTCATTTAACATTATTTATTTATTACTCTGAATTTTTTGTTACACTACCTGTTAGGTATTGTATCATAATTTTTCTTATTTAAAAAAGAGTTCGCTACAAGAGAAGAAACGTCGAATTTATTTGGAAATAGTTCATATACATGACATTTATTCAAGATATTTTGGGATTCACGATTTCCTTTTTCGGCGATATTTTGCGATTTTTGCGACTCGACAAAATTTATGAGAAGAACACTTGATCCAATCTAGAAAACAGCATTCTAATTTTTTCCACTCTCATTAATATATTTTTTGCCATTTTGAACTATTTTTATGCGGTTTTTTTTGTAAATCTGTGGGGGGATACAGATAATAGACTTCAGACTCGCATTCAGCGCATCAAAATACATGAGAAACACACTTAATCAAGGTCTGAAAAAAAATTTTCCAATTTTTTTGTGCCTACTAACACGATTTTCTGTGATTTTTCACTATTTTTTTCAAATTACTCAAAATTTTGGAGGTGTTTGAGCTAAACGGACGGCCTATTGGGTCAAATCAAAGGTACAGACCACTTTTTTTATTATCGATATATTAGTTACGTGCTTTTGTATCAATTATATTTAAAACATGGCAACAATGGAACAACAAACTTTTTTATCCAAAGTACCTACAGTGGATCAGTTATTTGAAATTAACAGCGCGGTTTCTAAAAAAGGACTTGTGACGTCTAACAAAAACATCCCGATCGTTTTTCAATTACGTTTTTCCTCACTTCGACCACGCCGGCCAAAAAAAATGTGACGTTATTTTTCAAGCATCCGAAAAAGCTCGCTAGGAAATCCCACGATCTATTTTAGACTTCCTCCATCGGAGTATAACAAAAGGAGGTCGACGCACCCGAGTCTCCCCTCAAAATCGTATAATACGAAGAATTTCCGATCTTACTTACCACATGAACCGGCCCCAGATGGGATATTAATGATACTGTACCGTAAGTGCTATTAGAATGGCTTCCAAGAACTGCGGAACGACTATTATTTGAGAGTGGAATGATATTGAATTATTTTCCGATAGAATCGGTACGAAATAATTGATGAGGTTTCTAGAAAAGCTAATCTAAATACCGAAAATAGACTACGTGGAATTGCAGCACAAAAACAATTAGTCGATCGATATAACTGTCTTAATATTGTTCGTAGTAATGAGAACATGGCGTATAATAAAAGGACTACGGGAATGGGATGATACGTTTTAATAGTCCTTTTAGCATTGATTATTTTCCAATACTAGGTATGTACCGAGCCTTACCAAATTATCACAATTGTTTGAATAAGCAGTTTTATTTCCTTCATTCGCGCTGGCAAAGCCTTTTTTACGACATTTCATTTAAGCAATCAGTGATCGGATTCTCTCGGGTGAGGAAGCAAAAAATTGACATTTGTGCACTTTCCAGTAGCGTCCGTCGTCCGTGTCTGTCATAATTCGAGTTCGTTTGTTGCCATCGTTGTTTCTTTTGCTTCAATATTAAATCGTACATATTTCAAATCAATAAGTTGTTTTCACAGCTAAACCTTTGGCATATCATCGAATTACTGGTAGGTTATAAGTAACAGAAACAAAATTTTGAGGTTAGTAATTTATATCACGCGCGTGCGTCGTATATTCCATTTTGCAACTAGGGCTAAAAAATAAAAAACTTTCCAGGATGCAAATTTGAAATTAAAAAAACAATGATAGATTTCATTGTATTATTATGAAATCTACCATGAAAAAAATCAGTGCGCGATTGTGGAAGATGCTCGGAATCGTCCAGACTAATAATTAGTTAATTTTATATGGCCGTAACTTGTAAACTATTCCACATTTCGTTAGACAGTGATAAGGAATGAGAGGATGCGATGCCAAAACGTTCTGGTAATAATAACGCAGTTTATAAATGTTTAATTAAAAAGTCATGAATAAAATTCTTCTGTTTATAACTTTTGATCTAATGAATATTTTTTGACGCTCGAGGGCTAGTTTTGTAGGTCTTTTGAAGACGAAAAAAAGTACTTTACTGTTTTCTCGTGGAAATGAACGGAAAAAAGTTATAAGCGAAAAACGTGAATGTACGTAAAAATTATACAATTAACCAGCCTGCAAACAATCCCCATTTTTAGGACTGTGGAACCTAATATGTTATTGTACATAATATTTAGCATTTACCTATAGTGATAAATTCAGCTTGCCGAAACAAAAAGTCGCGTCCAACTCTATATTTCCTGGCCCAATATAACTGTTGTGCGGGAATTACTTCCCATAGACCAGGGATGCACATACCGCGGTTTATGCGGCCCGCCAACGAATTTTAAAAGTATTCTACTCGCCGCGCTCCGGTCCAAGCATATTATTACGAGACTAGAAATCTGTCGCATCAACTTAAAGATTCGCGAAACACGTCGATCCCCGAACAAAGTGGATGGTTCTCGATGTTTGGTAACTCGTATAAATACGACGCATCGCCGGCTACCAGGGCAGTTAAGTTTTGACTATGGATAAGCGAACGTTATACTGTTTGAAAACTGTAATCTGTGACGAGTAAATATTTCGTCGTTCGAACTTGGCTTTTACCGACTGTAACATATAATATTAATTTTGATATGGATAAACCAGGCCCCAGTAAGAAACGTAGTCGTAAGGTTGAAGATGAAAATAGACAGTTTCATGATATTTGGACCGAAAAATACTTTTTTATTTCATCGCATAACAAAATTGTCTGTTTAATATGCAAGAGTAGTGTTTCTATTCCGAATGAATATAATGTGAAAAGGCACTATGAAACCCAGTATTTTCAGTATTTTTCTATAGCGCTCGATGAATCTACAGATATAAGTTCAACTGCTCAACTATTAATATTCTTACTAGGTGTAACGCAAAATTTTGAAGTGAGTGAAGAACTGATTGGTATGAGTTCTTTGACAAGTCAAACCAGGGGAAGTGACATGCTCAAAGCTCTTCTAGAAAAATGTTCTATAATGGATTTGGA
This sequence comes from Anoplophora glabripennis, assembly GCF_000390285.2. Taxonomy (NCBI): domain Eukaryota; kingdom Metazoa; phylum Arthropoda; class Insecta; order Coleoptera; family Cerambycidae; genus Anoplophora; species Anoplophora glabripennis. The sequence goes on along the minus strand of NW_019416227.1, from coordinate 58,690 downwards.
TTTAACGAAAATATCTGGAATTACAACTGACGGAGCACCTTCAATGGTTGGAAGTACATCTGGGATAGTAACTCTGTTAAAAACATATTTACAAACTAAAAACATAAATACCAAGGAATTAATGCAGTTTCATTGTATTATACATCAAGAGGCCCTCTGTTCAAAATTATTGGGATTTGAAAATGTTATGAAAGTTGTAGTACCTACCGTAAACTTTATAAAATCACGAGGTCTCAATCACCGACAATTCAAACAATTTCTCGAGGATATTGAAAGCGAATATGGTGATCTCCTGTTTTACACTGAAGTAAGGTGGCTAAGTCGTGGGTTGACACTACAGCGATTTCTTAACTTGATTGAAGAAATCCAACTATTTCTGGTGGAAAAGAAAAACGACGTCCCCGAACTCGACAACCCTGATTGGCTGTGTGACTTAGCGTTTCTTGTAGACATCACAAATCACTTGAATGTCTTAAATACGCGACTCCAAGGCAAAGATCAATTGATTTCGCAGCTATACTCTCATGTTTCGTCCTTTCAATGCAAATTGAGTCTTTTCAGGACACAAATCAATTCAGCCAATTACGGCCATTTTCCGAACTACAAAAAAATTATGGAGAAGTTCAATAAAACTGACGTCAATTTCGCTCATGTTGAAAAAATTGATATTTTGATACAAGCTTTTGAAAATCGTTTTGTAGACTTCAAAAAAGTTAAACCGCTATTGGACATTTTTAGCAATCCTTTCAACATTTCACCCGAAAATGCGCCGGAATTAATGCAGCTGGAATTAATAGACATGCAAAATGATGATAATTTAAGAAACAAATTTAATGAAGGTAATTTACTCAACTTCTACCGTTGCGTTGATAAAAACGCTTATAAGGAGTTGCGAATAAATGCATTGAAATGCGCAAGCTTATTTGGATCGACGTATATTTGTGAACAGACGTTTTCAGTGATGAAACTTAACAAAACGATAAACCGAAACTGTCTGGCAAATGAAAATTTGGAAGCAATTATACGTGTGGCTACAAGTAATGTGGAGCCAAATATAAAAAACTTGTTAGTTCAATGCAATTCAATGCAATTGTATTTCATACAATTTAAAAATAAAAAATTTTGTGTAATAAATATTGTTTGTAGTGGACCGTCCTTGGTTTATATTTTTCCCGAGTGGCCCCTGTTCCCTATAAGTCTGTGCATCCCTGCCATAGACAATGGAAGACGATTACAATAGAGATATATGAAACATATAAATAATAATCTGTTGGACTTGTGGTTTTTCGCTGACGAAGCATGTTTTCACATATCAGGTTATGTAATAACCAAAATTATAGAACCTGGGCTGAAAAAATTCTCATACATTTGTAGCAATATTTTTCTGTGTAACTATAAATGTTGAAAGTTATCGAACTTTTATTTTAGAGCCATTTTTAGCACGGTTACAAGATGAGTTATAACAAGATGGGGCAGTCACACTAACCACAAGAGCAACAATTCAATTTTTGGAATAATTTTGTGATATTTGACTGATTAGTCGTTGGTTGTGGCCAGCGAGGTCACCAGATCTTAATCCTTTAGATTATTTCTTGTTTGGATATCTGAAAAATATTGTTTTTAAAACAACAGTGCACGAGATAGAAGAATTAGAAGCAGCAATTATTCGAGAAATCAACAGTATAACAGAACAGTATGAAAATATGCATAGGAGAGTAAATCTGTGTATTGCTAGTGCATTTTTATCGCAAATATGCAATATAGCTTACTAATTTATGAGTTTTAATTTGCAGCGAAGAGCAATGATTTGTAAATTAATGCAACTTTTTCGTAATATTATTTTATTTATGTTTAACAAAAAGTAAACTGTCTCTGTTTATTTTACTTTGTACTTAAAAAATAATTATCACAGCCCTACAAAAACAAGTGGGTGGTATCTATCTGTTTTTGGGGTCGCTGAATCCGAATACGGTGTCCGTTTGACCCGATCAGGTCTGGGTTAAGGTCAGTTCAAGGTCAAACGTAGAGAATCAATTGACAACACTTACATATCTATACGTGTTTGAGGTTTAAAGAAAATGTCGACTTTTAATGACAGTTTTCGAAAAATAATATTTTTTGTTGTACTACCTCTGCACTAAATCTAACCACTGACTGTAGCTCACATGCGCTTAAAATAACGACAAAATTTATGTTTTCGGTTATTTTTACAATATCCGAATAAGCATTTACTAAAGAAAGACCTTGACACTTCCCTGGCTCGGTGCACTTCGCGGAACTGGGCAAAAAATCGCTTCCAAGCACCGAGGGACGGTCCTCGCTCGGTCCGGCTTGTCCCGAGAGCTATAATTTAGTGTATCACATGCCTTTTATGGCTCTTCTTAAAAATCCTCCCGCTGCGAGGGGTGTGCGCGCGATATTTACAAGCCATTTTCGTGCCACGGTTCTGTTATTAATTATTACTTGTCGGATTTCAAGGAAGGACGCGACAACAAAGCGCTGCTCGGTTACAAGGATTGCAATGCGTGAGGGCGTGTATGTATTTTGCTGAGAGGGCTATGAAAATGTATAACATTCAACTGTTTCCTAGTCAACTACGAAATCTAATGAAAATGATGGAACAAAAAAGTCCTGATAAAATTTCTTGTACAAAGTCAGAGTTGCAACTCGCCTGTCGTGAGAAGAAAAATGAGTGTTAGTATACAGGATGTTTTGCAGTGAAGGCCCATTAGAATATTTCAGAGACTTTCGATTTCAACTTTAGGCATTGGGGTTTTCCGAGGTGCTCCCTTTAAATAAAATAATGCCATTGTTGCAGCACTTTCGGTTATACCGGAAGTCGCCCTCTACTTGCTGATACATACAGGGTGTCCCAAAATATGTGGGTAATCTCTCGGATTTATAAAGTTCCGATCAAAATTTTCCCTAGAGGGCCTCCCTACAGAGATAGAGGCCCCTAAAAGATGTCCCTGAAAATCGATTTTTTGTACTTTAATTAATTTTTTAATATAAAGGACGACAGATAAGACTCCTTAAAAATTGACCCATGAAAACAATTTGGCTTATTTGGTTTGCCAGGGACGGACTAGAACCAAGAGTACCTCTTTTTTAGTTTAAGGTTCAAGCTATCTAAAAATATAATTTTTGTGCCTTTATGGTAAAGGGTGTAAAAAAAAATTGGCATTATTGTGCTACAGCTAGTCCGTCCTTGAAAAACCAAATAAGCCAAATTGTTGTCATGGGTCAATTTTTAAGGAGTGTTATCTGTTGTCCTTCATATTAAAAAATAATTAAATTACACAAAGTATTTTAAAAGTTATTGCAAAAAATCGATTTTCAGGGGCATCTTCTAGGGGCCTGTATCTCCGTAGGGGGGCCCTCTAGGGAAAATTTTTATAGGAACTCGTCATGTTATTTTAACGTCCCCTTTATACAGGGTGTTTGGAAAAGTTTGTACAAAATTTAAGGGGGTGAAAGTAGAGCCAAAAATAGTAAAAAAAGTTCCTATTAACATTGGTCCGGAGCACCGTTACTGAGATATGGCTCTCGAAAGGGCCATATAAGGGGTATAAGGGGTCTTAACATTTGGATATCTTTTAAAATAACTTTCTTTCCGATTAGGATAATGGAATGAAAATTATAGGTAATAATCACACCATAAGGGTGTTTAACTACCATAAGGTTCATCAAAATCGGTTATAAATAAGGATAGTTTTGTAACCTCTTAACAGTTTTTCGAATTTTTTTTATTCCTTTGAATAATCAAGCAAATTATATTATTTTTGAATATTTTTTGAATATGAAATTGACCAAAGTGGGATTAATTCAAGAGCGATTTTCTCAGAAACCGTTAAACAAGAGTACCTTTTTAACGTAAAACAGTTCGGGAAAACGGAATTTGCTGTCCAATTTTTAAAAAGTCAAGATGAAAAAGTTACACACGCAAAGTACCCACCCCAATGGACCTTGCCGAAATAAATGGATTAGTCCATCAAATTGCTCATCAAAATTTAGCTGTGTATACCAAATTTCATTCATTTATCACAACGCGATTGAGAGATATTGCAAAAAAATGATTTCCATTCCTCCCTCTTCAATGGGTCCCTGTGCCCTTAGGAAGCATTTCCGGACCCATGTTCATATGAACTTTTTTACTTAGTTTTGATCATAGAATCGGCCTGTTCAGGGTTGGCAGCTAATTATGAGACACCCTGTATTTAATGGAACATCCTCTAATAATTCAAATAGATGGTTTTCTAGAAAGTTTAGAAATGACTCCGAATTTAATGAGGATTTTCTTGTGACCAAATATCTAGATTGTGAAAATTAACTACCCTTCGCCTTGTGAACGTAGCCTCATCGGTCCAAAGTATTTCTAGTAATAATTCAAACAACCACTGATAAAAATTCGGGCGTCTCTGCATCTCCCGGAAGTAAATTTTGCACAGATTGTAAATGGTACGGATTTCTGCCATCCTTACGTACAACTTTTCAAATTTTCGATTTACTCGCCCCAAGTTGCCGAGATGTTCTTCGTGTACCTACTTAGCCGAGGATCGTCGTCAAATGCTTTTAAAATTTCATTTCTGTGCACTTTAATTCCTTTGTCGTGATTTTCCAAATATTGTTTTAATACAAAAAGATGAAAGCGATGAGTGTAAAGAAATTTGTTTATGTGCTTACAAATTGCACTTACTTTTAAGCATAAACATAAATATTCTTGTAATATTATGGTTAGAAGTGTCTGTCACAAGGGGATTGTATTGGTATGAATAACTTGAGAACGGTGAACTTTAGGGAAAAAATTCAAGTGACCTTTTTTTACGTATTTTGTACATTAGAATATAAATCCGTTACAATAGCTTGTAAAAAATACAGTGGCGTAGGTTTTTTTTATAAAAAAAGAGGTGACCCTGTCCAGTTGTACACCACTGGTTGAATCTTTAGAGCTCATATTTTAGGGAATACAAGGCCTACTATCATACATTATCTGTACTAAATTTTATTGAAATAGGTAGATGGATTCCGGAGATATACACAAAATTTTTTTTTTAACAACTTCAACACACTGTACCTCTAAAACGAGGCCTTTCCAGACCTATGTTTATAAGGCAAACACCTACTGTTTTTAAAAGATCTATCTGCCCTCGAAGTTTCCTGCATAAAATTCGGACCACCCTGTTTAGGGAGTTCCATTTAAAATCACCAAGTCGACAACTACTACTGGATCGTCACCGTAAGTATAATTACTCGATCTTGAAAAATTGTCGGGTGTTTTTGTAAAACCCTGTGTATAACTTTGAATGCTGGTCATATTTATACGGGAGCTAACTTGACCTTCAGACTTTTTAACCTTTTCTTAGTAATTTTCATCGCCCCTAAAAAATTGACCTCACTTATAGTCACATCCCGTATAAGACATAAGATACCTTCCAGCAAACCGGCAATCCGTCATGGGAAAAAGAATTCTGTGGCTTTTGGCACTGATTTAAAAGGACGCCTGGCAGCATCCACTTCTCGGAAAGCTACAGCATTCCTATGGTAATGCCGAATGGTTGTTGGTAGAAGTTTCGAAGAATCCGAAGGCAGAGTGTCATATCTATCATGATAAATTTCCAATTGCAAACGAAACCAGTCGCTCGACAGCGAATGCCGAGCAAAAGCGGCGGCTTATGTTAAAATTCCGAATACACACAGTTGATTATGTACCCATAAACAGGAATATATCAAAAGCGAAGAATTATGCTTTTACTCCGAACGACTCGGCGTAGCTTGTACCGAGAAATCCACAATCGGAAAAAATAGCCGTGTGGTGTACAGCTGCGGACAAGAAAATGTTTCCAACGCTTACGTTTAAGTGTAAATGCGGCTTTGTATGTATAATTCTTATCGTACGTCACGCGCACCGGCCAAGTACTTGTCTCTAGTTACATAACTACAAGCGGTCAAAGTCGACGTTCGATCACCTCTCTAACTAGAACGCGTCGAAACCTGAGCGGTCTTCGGTACGATGTCACATCTGGAAAATACTGGCGCTCTCCTCCCCATGTTTGCCAGAAGCCCGGTTTGAATAACTAAATTTTTAACATTTCAGAGAGATTTTATTGTCCACAGCTGTACACGGGAGCATAACTGTGCTCGTGACTATGATAATTATAATAATTTTTCTAATTGAAGTTTATTTCTATTAGCACTGTGCGAGATTATCGGCGTGTTCTGGGAACGTGTAGTTTTTTTGTTTGTACATACATACATGAAGTTTATTTACTTTGGTGTAATAAAATGTGGCTTTTGTTTATTTTATTTATCAAAAACGATTGCTTCCGCGAATCGTGCATAAGAGAATTATGCTGAGGCCTGAGAGAAGAGAGAATCCTACAACAAAATCCCGTTGAACTACTAACATTTAGCGACATGTTTCTGTGTATAACAAGTTTAGTAAATAATTACAGCGAATGTGGTTTCTAGTTTTAAAACTATAAGCTTTCGTGGAGATATGTATAAAAAAATCAAAAGATTGGAGCAAAAACTATTTCTCATAATAATCGTAATAGATCGAAATATAATCCCACTTTTATATCATTTTTGCTTAATGAAATCTGGTTAGGTAACTGAAATAAATAAATGTAAAACGGGGAAAAAAATTCACAAAGCTGGTACGCAAATCAGGGGCGGAGATATTGAAAGATTCCTTCATTTGTTCGAAAAAATCAGTCTGTTTCGAGTTAATATTATTTAAATTTTTTTAGTCTCAAACTATTCATGTCATAAAAAATGTAAGTACGGTAATTTTTGTTGCGAATACACTGCAATTGTTAAAAATACGACAAAATCAGAATTAAAAATTTATAGATTAATAAGTTTTTCAATTTTATAGAGGTGACACTGGCGTATTTTAAAAAAATAAGAGCAATGTTTCATATTTTAAAAAAAGGAAGTGATCTTTTCTTCTTTCAAATATTATTAGGAAGCAAATGGGCTGGTTGAATTTCTAAAATGCTCAGTGNGGTACTCCTGTAAATAGCCTGGAAGAGCTGCAGCTACGGATTAATCAAAAGTGTCAAGAAATCCAAACCAAGGAGGGTGTTTTCGAAAGAGTTCGAATATCGTTGAGACGAAGATGTCGTGCCTGCTTGGAAATGGACGGAGGGCACTTTGAACATCTTCTGTAACTTTGTTTTTTGTTTGTTAAAAGCTTCCTTTGTCGGTTTATTCCTAATAAAATAAAATGTTTGAAAAATAATAGTGGTCCATATCTCCGCAACCGTTACTTTTCGGACCCATGTTTATTAAGGCTTTTCTGCTTATTTTGGTTCATACTATTACCTCCTGAAATATTTTATACTCTTTTTTTAACACCCTGTATATACCAAATCATAGAGTTGAATTGTTCTCAGAAATGTTTCCTATTCAGGTATATTAAATAGTTAAGTGCAAATATGGATAGCAGAATTCATTGCGCATAACTTTTGTCATTGACAATTCGTTCTATCTCTCGACAGAATGGGTGAGGGAAGCCCCTAATGTCTGATCAGAAAAATGCATTTTCTAAGAATTGACTCGTCAAAAGCCCTCGATGGAAAGGTCTTTTCATGCTTTATCTCGTGGTGAATGCGCAATGTTATTTACCTCAAGTATTTATTGAAATTAAAATATTAAATATTTAATTTTTAAAAATAATTTAAATTATTTACAGTGTCAAGAAACTTGGATGTATAGTTGTTATGATGTCAATTGGAACCTGTAAATCTTAAAGCACAGAGTCGTATGCACTTCTCCTGAAATTTCTTCTTATGCTTTGACCATGATGTGTCCCGTAATTTATACTCGAATAGCAATTCGGCGAGTCCGGTACTGGTAAACTAGTCCGCCTGATGTAGAATTGACATCGTACGCACTGTCGAAAGTGCGTTCTCTTCTCGGAAAAGACAATTAGCGGTACGTAGGGGGCCCGGCCTGGTCCCCTGGGGCACGTGTTCGACGGCGAAAACAGAACGGGAAACGACAGACGCGTCGTTCTCGTCTCCCACGAGCGCCGCGTGGTGCCCATCAATTTGTTATAGGCACTTATCTGTAAGGGGAAATCTCTTTAAAATCCAGATGTCGTTCCAGGAACCCGGCAAGAACGACGCTCACCAATTAGTGGAAGCGATAAGCATGGAAATGGAATTGAGCAAGTCATATGTTTGTTTTGGCGGTAATTAAACAATGAAATATTAGCAGGAATTCGATTTCGTGTGGTAATACTTTGTTTCGCCATTTTACTAAGCAAATATGAGAAAAATAGGTCCTAACAAAATTAAAAAATCTCTGAAAACTTTTGCCCCAAAAATCATTATTAGAACAGTTTTTCAGGCAACTAATAGATTACATACTTTTTGTGAACAATGGGCTCAAGTAACGATGGTCCGGGGTGGTGTACGATGGTCTGTGATGGTTCGTGACGTGCGACGTGCGAAATGTAAAATGCGGTGTGAAACGTGTGACGTGACCATTGTGATGTGTGACGTGACCATTGTGATGTGTGACGTGCGACTTGGTGTGTGGTGTGACGTGCGACGTGACGTGCTTCAACGTTTAACGTGATTAAACGATAAGTAAATAGAGAAACACTACTATGATGTGAACATTTGTTATTTTGGCCACCTGCTGAGTTTTTCGAATGCCATGCATATTAATGAATCCCAGATTAAATACAATTTATTCACTTAAAAAAAAACGCTAAGATAAAGTCGTTTATTTTCAAAACTTGGATTATTTCATCGACTCGCGATGATATCTCGAATAGCGAGGGGGTTTACATACGACGCAGGTGTTGATAAATGTGTAATTTATGCAATTAAATTGGATTCAACGTTTTAACGAGGTTATACAAGGAAACGTGATGAGTAACAGTTGTTAACCTACGCCACGTGGGGGTAGAAAAAGCAATAGCAATAGATTATTTTCATAAATTGCTTCATATATCATTCTTTTAGGCTTAACTCTCAATTTAGGAAAGAAAACGGAACACTGATTCATAAAATAAAGTGACTTTCGACTTCTACAGGATGTTGTGCTTAAACCTCCCCAGCCTGATGCCACATTACTAACAAATCAGCACGGCTAGAATGGTTTTCTTTACATTTAATGATATTTTTTTCCTTGTTTCTTTTGATAAATTGACAATTCAAAGACTTTATGACGATCAACTACAGACCTCGTCAATTTTACTGCGAGATTTATGCAATAGGTTATTATTAAATCGAGTTGTCCTGTGAAAGAAACCGGGTCTTTCGCGAAATAAAGACAATTAGCGCCTAGACCGCTTCCTAGAAAGCGCAATTACAGAAACCTCACCTTTAGTAACGGAGCCGTTGCTTTGCGAGCGCCTTTATCCCATTTACAAAATTAATTTCTCACGAAATTATTAAGCGTGGATATCTCGAGACACGTTTGTGTTGCGCTAATGCATCTGTGCTGTTACGCGAGCGTTTGCCAGCGGCGGCTCGTGACAAGATAACGTCACGTTTAGATTTAAAATAATTAGTGGCGAAAAATATTACTGCCTTGGTTGCTACGTAGTTAAAAATAGAGAGGAGCATTTATTTACAAAATTCTCCCTTAAAAGGGGGGGGGGGGCGGTTGAATTTGTGTTCGCAAATTTTTAATTTCTCAAATTTCCATTTTTTAATTTTCTTATTCATCTGCTTTAGCAGCCAATCAATGCTACACATATTAAATTAATCCAAAGTGAACAAACCAGCAACAAAATTCAATCGTGAACAGTTTAAATTTAAGCAGAATCCGATCCTGTTCCGAACGCTTACGAAGAGCACCGGAGGCTAGCCTCCGCTTTGTAGCTAAAGTTTCGATGGCCGTTTCTGAAAAGCTTCTACTGCCAGTTGACTTCACACCTGGTGAGATATGACGGGATGGTATGTAACAAACTCAAAGAGTGAGAAACTTAGAACCAGAACAGGATCCTTAGAACAGGATCCTGGTACCAGTACTCGAAGATTATCCACAAGATTTCAAGTATGTCATGTGCTGCAAAAATCAGGTGAGTAAACAGATTATTATGTGAATTTAATTTATTATGATTTATTTATTTCTAAATTATTTCGGGTGGGCACAGCCGCTACTGATGTTGGCTTTCTCGGAACAGGGTTGTCGCCCTTTTCCGAAAACGACGGGCGAAGCGCTTCCTTCGGGGTCCAGGGAATTCTTACGCCGCTAGTCCGGGTTGAAGTTCGATAACACAAATATTAGAATGGGGAGAGATGTGTACTCAGACAATATTTGTTTGTGTAGCTGGAAGTTCCCGGTAATGGGGCGCTCACCCTAAGCACATAACTTTTTATGATCGGATTCGATAGAATTAGAGGGTATATTTCAATTTTTAGGTTTATACAGGATGTTGTCGGGGGAAATGTCACCAGCGGTAGGGTACACTAAAAGAAAGTATTTGGATCAAATGAGCAGATAGTTTTAAATGGAATTATTTACCGTAAATGTTATTTTATTCTATTTAAATGTATATACTTTCGTCAAACTATGTGAAATATTTGCTGTAATCCATCATTTTTCTTAGAATTTATATTATTTGTAAATATATATAATTTAATTCAAATCATTTATAGTTTCGAAATTTATTATCTCGGACTTTAGTTACAATATCTCTTACAGTTCATAATAAAACTGCAAACATTTGTTTCAAAACTACTAGTTCCTTAAAATATATTTATATATTTAAAATTTAGTATTAATTTAGGAACTATTGTTTTCTTGAAAGAAAATTGTAGGTCACAGAAATTATATTTCTGGACAAAAATTTACTAAAATAAATAATTTTTTGAAGGAAGAAAATATTTTCTTACATATACAGTGTGATTCACTTAAAGTCGGAACACCTCAGTATTTAGGATGGCGTTGGCCGATTTCCAAAATTCTTTTTTATGTGGTGTCCTCAAAAAGGCCTACTTTTTGATATTATATTTTTTGATCTTTTCTACGGCCTACTATCATTAAGAAAAAATTAAACAACATATTAGACATTTTTTTAAGAAAGAAGTGGATAGCATTTTCGATTTGATCACACCTCAAAACCCGAAATACAAAATTCCATCATTATAGCTTTTTAAACCGATGAATATCACTACACAAACTGTGGAGACAGTTTGGATTTAATTTTATTTACTGTTATGATAAGAGAGATCCAGACAATAAAATTTAGTCATGGATTATAAACAAAAATTATGCAATATCTCTTTACCTTGTATCATACAAGATTGTTCCGTTTGGATTGAAGATCAGAGAAAATCGCCGCGCTCGGTTTCCATTTGATGTGGTTTTTCAGCGAAGATTTTCCTCGTTTAATTAACCGCAAACCTCAAATTAATTCCCATTTTCGTAGGACGTATCTTATAGTGCGCAAAACATCAGCTTCAGGGAACGACTAATCAGATTTTTGTTGTGCTGTCATCAGTAAGATTAACGGAATAGATAGGTTTTTAGGAATAATGAATCATTGCTATTGTTATTGTTGCTATATTATTGTATACGCATCCCATCGATCATCACATTTAAATATTATCTCGTAGAAAATGGTTAAGGTATTTTTAAACGGTATTTCAAGTAGTAAAAGCTGTAAAGGAAATTGTCAAGCGTGTCATAGTTTGCAAAATAATTATTATAATAGTTAAGACCAATTTTGAGTAAGATTCAAAAATGACCAAAATTCTCAGTTCATAATTTTAGAAAATGAAAGAAAGAAAAACATTCAAATAACTGAAATTTTACTACTGTCACAAAAAATAACTTCTCTTAGTTTCGGCACCCCGAACTACATCTTTGTATATATTCATAAATTACATTATCCCAAGAGCAAATAAACAATTGGCTGGTGCATTCCGTGTGAACAGCTGAGGTTTGATTAAAAGCAACCACGATATTTTCATTTCATAATAAAATATATATTGATTCCTATTATTGCAATACTTAAAAAAATAAACAAGAGTTGAATTATTGACAGTTTCTGGTCAAAAAAACGCAAAAAATCATACGTATATCTCAAAACGCTGTATGTTGCTGGTGGTTGGGTGTGTGACATAGGTATGCTTTCTGACCTTACAATCTACACTTTTCTATAAAAACATCTTAGAACAAAAAAGTTCGTCTATTCCTTCTTATTATGTCTAACTTTTCTGTACTAAAACGTATCCAATCCAACACTGCACTGGTCGTATACATAATATTTAAAAATAAAATTCACATGGAAAATTTCCAGTCCCATCGATGCAGCCATTTTTATAAATAACGCCAGGCTGAATGAAATTTTTAATTCGGCTTAACGAGGATGTTGTGTATTCCGTGAAAGCGAGCATTAATCCAATAAAATTTAACAATGGGATTCTAGAAACGAGTCAAACTAGTCGCCGGTTATCTCATTCAGTTTTTTTTTCTCGCGCGTTAGTTAAAGAAACTATTCAAGAACAGAGAGATGTGCCCATCCTCTCAGCTCAATGTTACAGAAATTAAAGAGATTCATTCACATGATCGAAAGGAGGCAATGTACGCGTTTTTCCCAAGGTTGTTTTCAAGTATCTCTTTATGTACCCATTCATTACAGTGCGGTACATTGTTTTGAATATGTGAAATATGCTTATGAAGTGCGTTTTATGACCGGCTCAATTCCCATCACGTATTTATTGTTTCTCTCAACGCCAAGTTGATTTAATTTGGCCCTAGCGTAGTGCTTCTATTTTTAAACATTATTCAAGCGAATCAGTACGTCTTTTCCAATCCATACTCAGAAAATGCACATCGTAGTTAGTTGTGCAAAAAATCTGAAATTTTTTCCAACAATTTCTCGCTTAACGAATTAACGAAAACGGAACGCGGGAAAACGCACGGAAGACACGTTGTGACGTCATACCGAGCGAAGATTGTATCACTGCCTACGAGGGTAATAGTTATTTACACCATAAGGGGGGTAAGTATTATTTACCAGTTGAGGACGGTTTTGCGCCCGAGCGGAGCGAGGGCTGGCAATAGAGTCCCCTTATGGTGTAAATAACCAACCAGTCGGCAAGAATACTCTTTCTATGATTCTTAGTAAGATTGCACAGTTTTTGAAACTAGAACATCCTGAAACATATACAGGCTATTCATTCCAAATAACATCGGCAACGTTACTGGCTAATACAGGAGACATGGTTAATTTTTACTGAAATATATATTTACAAATTTTTGGAACCCTCTAAAATGATACGCCCATGGAGTTATAATCCCCGAACGGCTTATTCGTCGTACGGTCACACTATGAGTCACAGCCTACTATTGTGAACCTGATTTAATTTGATCCTATTTTTAAACGTATTGAATCGAATTCTGTGGAATCATCGGCGATTAAGTGAAAAATAATTTGTACCATCACCCTACGATTAGACTAAACGCTAATTAGACGCTACTTAAATAAAAATCGTTAACGAAAACAATCTTATAAACGAAATACAATGTCCTACGTATATCGTGTTGGAGTCCTAACCATAATTGTAAATATTTACAAAATAAATTGTTTATGATGTTTACTATGCAGCTCTCGTGTATGTTCTGTTCGTAGTCGGGGCTGGTTTAAATAATGCATATCTGAAACCGAGCGCCTAAACCAATTTATTGCAATAAGTTCGCTCCGCAAATACCAAAAACGGGTTACGGTAAACGGAATGCAGATAACATATAAATACGGATAAGTCGAGCATTGACTAGAATGAGAAGTTTCCAACCTTATGGTAATTGCGTGGCGTGTATCTACGAGAGGTATGCCGATTTATGCCAAGGCGGATGTAAGAACCAGGGGAATTTATTTAGTTCGAAATTCACCCACGTCTCGAAAGGAATCAGTTAATCCTTTGAAAAGCTTAATACAAGGTGCAGTTCACGAATTTTTCACGCATGTTTTGAAAACTTCCGGGATTTACTCCTAAAACCACAATTGCCGCGAAAAACCCCAAAATGGCCTTAAGGTAAACACTAAGCAAAATCATTTTCAGAAGCTTAACTCCTTGGAGAAGGGCACCACCTAAAGAGAAATGGTCTTTCAAAATCCAAATTAACCAAAACAGGACACCTTGCGGAATCCAGCGTCGAGAGTGATCGAACGTCAGCTTTGATTATAAGGCTGATGGGTTCTCGGTCCATTTAAAAAATTCCTATATAGTACAGGGTGTTTTTAAATTAAGTAGCAAAAAGGTACCAGTGAATATAGAGCTAAAAATAAGAGGATTTCAATATTTTTTCGATGATTGGCGTATTTTATAAAGGAGTGAAACAGTCAACCCCATTGCAACATCTTATTAGAAATTTTTTATATGAAGAAAATTATTTATTTAAAATTATTTATTGGGAAGACTGATTTATTGCGCAACTTTTTTACCTCTTGTAATTTTTCGATAAAACCGATAGTTTTCTAGTAAAAAAACTAGAAGCGTCATCGTTCACTAAAGAGGTAATTGCCAAAAATTTGTAAATATGAAGTAGGCGGATGTCATAGCAAATAAATTGTTATTTATCATATTAATAAATTGACACTTTCTAGTTAAAATATTAATGACATTATGACTGAATCACCCTGTAAATAAGTATAACAGAGGGATAAAACTTCTATGACAATGTACTTTTTTAATTTTTGCGAATTTTTTGAGATAATTTGGCAACGCTGGCAAGAATGTAGCGTCATTCTTTACAGAATATCATGTTAAAAAAAGGAAACAGTATATTCAAATGCGCTCGAGTTAACAGCGACCAATTTCGAGAAACCCTTACGACTTTTGAGGAGCAGATTCGTCGCAGCAACCGACTTTCAGTTCCAGCAGCCTGCACCATGCAAAGTTGGCGAGCGATTTGCCGGCTTTCTGGGCGGTAACGTGGCTTCGGACCCGTGCATTTTTTATGGGTTTCCCGGAACCAGTAAACCAAGACACTTAACGATCTTGCGGAGTTATAACGCTGCGTTTTTTATTACGATAATTGCCGCGTTTTAGGAAAATTGCTTCTGAGAAAATTAATTACCGCGCTAAGGCTACGGGCGAGCATGGGAGCCGCCGTTACCCAAGCTAATTTCAGTGTAGAAAGTTGTGTTTCTTGGTTGCATCAGTGGATTAATACGGCACACAATACACAAGGTGGGCTGTGAAGTAAACGGCGAAATTCATGGAACGATAGATGGCGCTGTACATTTGTAAGATGTCATGTCATCTACCACCATTAGTTCTTTGAAGGGTGCATGAAGTTCAATATATTTATCAGGATACAGCAAGTTAATAGTATTAGGCCAGTCATTATAGATTTTTTTCGGGAAAAAAATACTATTAGAAGTTTCTCTGCGGAATATTGTTCAGAAACGTGTTATAAACAAAATATTAAAAAATCAACTCGAGACTAGTTGGGAAACTTTGTTAAAACAATGGTCAAAATTATGGAAAAGTGAAGTTTTTTGACTCGTGTAAAAGAACTGTTATTCGTAGAGAAAAAAGGTTTATACAAAAAAGGTAGATATTAAATAAATCTGTAAAATAAGACAAGTCCGATTAAATTCCGATAATTTGTTTATGCGCAAGAGCTCAAAAATGGTCGAAATTGTCCGCTTTTTTCAATTGCTAATAATTAATGCAATTTTCATCGCAGACACTTGTAATTCAGGATTTTTGAAGCTTTTTGCACCCTTAATAAGTGGTAAAAATTTCAGCCCAAAAACTTCATTAGCTTGGCGTTGGCGGAATTTGTTATCTAAGAAGATGCTATTTTCAATTCATTTTTCCCAAGCTCACAGGCGTTGTAGGGTTTCGATCATTAGTTGTTTTTGTACCTAAATAGTTGTATTGACATATGCATTTACTGATAATTTAATTTTTCAAATTTAATTTGTTTAAAAATGACTGAAAAAATGTTAATATTTATTACATCGTTAAGCGCGCATGCTAAGCCTCGCCTTCCCCACTCGTTCGCTAGACCAAGTAATAGAACGCATCGCCGCTATCTTCTTTTTCGAAATTAAATAGTTGAATTCACCTTAATGTTAATGTAGGACATGAAAATATAGCTCTTAATGTATACTCTCTCCAAATTTCGGCTCTTAATATTAATAATTAAGGTCACTGCGATTAAATAAATAAAAAAAATTATCTCAGCTTCTAATCAACTTACAACAACGATTTTTTTTTAAATTCGAAGAAAACTAAAGTAAAGAGGTTACTATTTTATTTTATAATAATTACCTATCTTAACAATTTAATAAATATTAACATTTTTTCAGTCAATTTTAAACAAATTAAATTTGAAAAACTAAATTCTCAGTAAATGCCTATGTCAATACAACTATTTAGGTACAAAAACAACTAATGATCAAAACCCTACAACGCCTGTGAGCTTGGGAAAAATGAATTGAAAATAGCATCTTCTTAGATAACAAATTCCGCCAACGCCAAACCAATGAAGCTTTCGAGCTGAAATTTTTACCACTTATTAAGGGTGTAAAAAGCCTCAAAAATCCTGAATTACAAGTGTCTGCGATGAAAATTGCATTAATTATTAGCAATTGAAAAAAACGGCAATTTTCGACCATTTTTGAGCTCTTGTGCATAAACAAATTATCGGAATTTAATCGGACTTTTTTCATTTTATAGGCTTATTTAATACCTACCTTTTTTGTATAAACTTTTTTTCGCTATGAATAATAGTTTTTTTACGCGAGTCAAAAAAACCACTTTTCCATAACTTTGACCACTGTTAAAACAAAGTTTCCCAACTAGCTTCGAGTTGATTTTTTGATATTTTATTTATAACAGGTTTCCGAACAATATTCCGCAGAGAAACTTCTAATAGTATTTTTTTCCCGAAACAGGCTTAAACAAGTTTAGAAAAGCAAAGTCAATACGAGGTATTGAATTGCCGTTCTTGGTGGTGAAAATTCGAAATATTTGGAATTATTCAAATTTCGTGGCTGAAAACATACATGGGTATTGAATTTTCGAAACCGAGAGAGTTGCGGTAATCAAATTTACACAAGGTATAGCTAATACAATGCGAAACATGGCCTTCTATAAAAAATTTTGTCACCGCCGTTCTTGGTGGTGAAAATTCGAAATATTTGGAACTTTTCAATTTTCTTAGCTGAAAACATACCTAGGTATTGAATTGCCGTTCTTAGAGGTGAAAATTCGAAATATTTGGAATTATTTAATTTTCTTGGTCACCGCCGTTCTTCGTGGAGAAAATTCGAAAACTTCTGTATAAAATTATAAACCAATTTTTTTAGCATCTCGGTAGAGATAAGAAAAATTTGGCAAAAAACAAATGACGTGTTCAAATATTTTTTGCGACCAATGCTTATCTGTGATGTGATTAAATTATTTACACCCTATACAAACTATACCTCGTTACAAACGATACAAACATAAATTTATCATAATTTAGAACTGGAAAATTACTTAAACACTTATTTGTCTTAGCAACACCGCTTTGGAAACATCCTGTAACGTACTTAAGCATCTCTGTTTATTTCCGAAAGTTTATAATAGGGTGTTAATGTCAAAGGAACGAGTTCACATAAAAAAAGCGTCCGTACTCGAAGGAAAAACAAACAAGCAAGACCAGCCTGTGGCCGTATCGTGGAACTTTACCCACATTTCCAGTGCCGATGACAAAATTATGGCGGAGTAACGACCTGCTAAGTATCGACATCGGCGGTACTGGCACATAATTTATTCATATCTGCGACAAACGTCTCCATTTTCCGAAGAAAACTATTACGGCAACTCTCCACCTATACTTTCCTCCTATATAGATTTACTAAATATGCGCGTGTACAATTAGTGCATACATTATTTATGGGCGATACTCAGAAAGCCATTTACTCTAGCAAACAATACCCCGCAATTTGAATGCGTAATACTTAACAGTCTGACGTGACAGAGGACAACAGAGCGCCGCGACATTTCCGGAGCTTTTCCTGAAAGGACAACGCGATGTTCGAGCGGGAATATCTACAGGGTGGGTTTAAATGAAGCAGCTCAAATGCTGCCGAATTATATTGAGACCTAAATGTGATAATTAGTTCAAAACGAGGGGCGATCCGCTGATGTAATCTTCGTACGTTTGCCCTGGAATCTTTATGTAATCTACGTAATCTTATCTGTAATCTATGTAATCTATCTGTAATCTACGTAATCTTATCTGTAATCCTCGCTGTAATCTATGTAATCAGCTAATGAATTTCGTCGATGTAGTCGTTATACAACCCCCCCCCCCTACCTCATTTTCCAAAGAATGCCACAGAAACCTCGACAGAAACCTATATGGTGCGATTGGTGTGTTCCGAAGGGCAATCCGCCAAGGAAAAAACAGACGAAGATTACAAAATTTCTGAAATCTCTTGTAATGTATCTGCAGATTTCAATATCAATTCAAAAAATATTACAAATTTCATATAAATAATCAAGATTACAACACATTTCAGGAGATTTCAGAGTTATTTTAGTAGATTTCAATGATTACTTAAGATTTCAATAGGATTATTAGAAATTAAAAGAATATTTCAAAATTTCTTAATAAGGTTTCAAGGAATACGGGAAGATTACAATAAGTTTTGAATGTCCATTTGAACAAAAATAATTGAATTAACTTCAAATGTCATTCATTTCATTCATTAACAGTAGTACTTTGATTAAGAATTTCCAGTATCAGGCATTTTTTGGGCAAAAATTGTAACATTCTGATTAAGTTTTTTGTTCGAATGAACGTTAAAAACATTTTGTCATGACAAAAATGATAATGCTATTTTGAAAGTAGGTAAGTATTTTCCCAAAAACTAATAAATAAAAAATATATTAAGCTTTTATTAATACTTGCATTTAATACTTTACTTGTATACAGTGTGTTTAAAAAAGACGCGGCAATATTTAAGGGAGTGATTGCTCAGGTCAGTTTATAAAAAAAGTCCTATAAACATAGGTCCGCAAACGCTTCGTTACCGATCTACAGAATGTGAAATTTCATTAAAAAACAGTAAAAATTAAATTTCTCTAAAACGCAGCCCCTTATTATTACCTACTACAAACAACAGTATGTACCACATTTCAAAAATCAATCAAATTTGATAATTTGAATTTCTTTGTTCAATAATTTAAATTTCTCAATTAAAACAACATTGGGTTTAGGTGCGCAATAAAATGTTTTTTATTTTTTTACTCAATAACGGTGTGACGTACGGTGCGTATAATCTGAGGAAAGCTTTCTTCTTCATAATTGAACAAGGAATTAAAAAATTATATTTTTAGAAAAACCAGCGGGGTCCTATTTTTTTCATTAAAAATAGCTAGTCACTGGTAAGACTAAAAAATCGTTTTGTATTGCAAAGTACGCGTCTGCCATAGCTATTGACAGGCCTAAAATTTCATTATAATATCAAGAGGTTTTGGAGAAATTTAATTTTTACTGTTTTTTTAATGAAATTTCAACATTCTGTAGATCGGTAACGAAGCGTTTGCGGACGTATGTTTATAGGAACTTTTTTTTATAAAATGATCTGGGCAATCACCCCCTTAAATATTGCCGCGTCTTTTTTAAATACACTGTATACAGGTAAAGTATTAAATACAAGTGTTAATAAAAGCTTAAAATATTTCTTATTATTTATTTTTTGGGAAAATGTTTATTTTATGTTACTTCTTTTTTTTTATTTTTATTAGTTTATTGGATTATTATATTTTTATCTTTCAATAAAAATATATACTTACCTACTTTCAAAATGGCGTTATCATTTTTGTCATGACAAAAAGTTTTTAACGTTCATTCGAACAAAAACTTAATCAGAATGTTACAATTTTTGCGTAAAAATGATACTGGAAATTCTTAATCAAAGCACTACTGTTAATGAATGAAATGAATGACAGTTGAAGTTAATTCAATTATTTTTGTTCAAATGGACATTCAAAACTTATTGTAATCTTCCCGTATTCCTTGAAATATTATTAAGAAATTTTGAAATCTTCTTTTAATTTCGAATAATCCTATTGAAATCTTAAATAATCATTGAAATCTACTAAAATAACTCTGAAATCTCCTGAAATGTTTTGTAATTGGTTGGAAGATATTGTAATCTTGATTATTTATATGAAATTTGTAATTTTTTTTTAATCGATATTGAAATCTGCAGAAACATTACAAGAGATTTCAGAAATTTTGTATTCTTCGTACGTTTTTTCCTTAGCGGATCGCCCCTCGGTTCAAAACGTTACTTTATTTGCGGGTTACAAATATGGAAAATATTTGTAAAGGTAGATTGGACAGATTTATTGTCAAATATCGTGATAAAAAGATGTCACTACCTATGTAAACCCTAGATCTGGGCGAGGTTAGGAACATTTTCAAAATTGCAAAAAATTTTTAAAAATACCTATTTTATCTGACTCTTTTACTTATATCTTGGAACGTATGCATTTTTGAAGAATATTGAAGAGGAAAAAAGTTTTAGAATTAAATTTTGCACAATATACTGTAAGTTAAAAATTTATTACCAATGTTGCAAAATAGCAATAATTGATGAAAAAAAGACAAAATAATCAAGTTTTTTGGATATTTTTAAAAAAATATTTAAATTGCTCGGAAGACATTCTAATGTTGATAAAAGAAACTTTAGAATATAATAAAACAACACACCAAATTTCATTAAAATATGTTCCATAGTTTTCGCATAATAATTTTTATTACGATAACAGATAATTACGATAATACAAACACAAATATAAGAAAATATTTTATGTAGATACTTGAAATTTCATTCACGTAGAAAAGACCGCTCAACCTTTCAAACAGTTTTTGAAAAATTGAAATGAGTTGATTAGGACGGCCACAAATTTTTAAAGTTAACACTTTTTTTTTTATTTGTAAACAGTTTATTATTATTATTTATCTACAGACAGCATGACTGCCATTTTGTGTCATCATTTCTAAAGAGGTTTGTTACCATATTATTGAACATTAAATTTTGGCTTCTAACTGGAAGATGGCGGCTTAAATTATTTACATTTAGTTACGTATCTCCGTGCCAATATTAGCTAATATTTAATAAATCATGTAAACATTTTTATTTTTTTAGGAACGATAGAATGTTTTTTATGGTTCGGCGCTTCAACCACAGTAATATAATAAAATATGTCAACCTTAAAATGACACGTCGCTAAGTTATAGAAAAGCATCTGTTTACTAAATAATTTTTCATGCCACTTCCCTCAATGTAGTTCAGTAAACAAAAATACGTAAAAATTAGGAAACATTTTACAAACATTTTGAGCCCAATCGAATGTAAATTGATAAACAAATGTATTAGTTATTGCAAAAAATGTCAAAAAATCTCATTTTTTTAACTTTAAAATATCTTTAAAACGAAAAAAGATTTTTTTATGAAACTTTCAGAACGTTTTAAAAAAATGCAATTTTCAGCCGATTTTTTGCAATAACTAATAAATTTGTTTATAAATTCACATCGGGCTGGACTCAAAATTTTTGTATAAAAAGTACTACAATTTTTGTCTAAAACACTTTTTTCTAAAATGTTTAGTTTTTTTTTTAATGAAAAAAACTGTTATTTACGAACTTTGAAGCCTCATCAATCAGTTCTACGGAATTTTTCCTAATTTTTACATGTCTATGTTTACTGAACTAAATTTTGGCTCGTAAAAATCTAATTTGATTGGGCCATAAAAACAACTGACAACGCTAATAGTTCACTAATAGCCACATTCCGGATGTTCTGGTTTATACGAACTTAAAAACATCCTGTATAAAAAAGTACTGTAGTTTATACCCCAAGAAAAGGAACAAAGTGTAAGTAATATATAATATTCACATAAATAGTTAAAATAAGAGTATAATAAAGCTGTTGGGATATATCTATAAGAATGAAGGTCTATTTGTATCGAATGTTCCAAAATGGTAGCATTTGGGGTTCAGAAAATCCACGAGTGATTGTTGGTGCGGATTTTGGGCTGGAAGCATCATCGGACATTCTTCTTCAAAAACGCTACTGCTCAGGCAATAACAGGTAATGGTGCTCGCTATTGCGACTTGAAAATCCAGTGTTTTGTGCCTAAATTGCAAGATGTGGATGAAGACATGTGGTTTCGGTTCGGTGCCGCATGCCATACAGCCCGAGAAACAATACAATTACTGCATGAATCATTTCCTGGTCGTGTAATATCCCGTTTTGGTGATCACAATTGACCGCCCAGATCATGGAAACGCTATTACCTAATGTTTATGTCAACAATTTTTAATTCGCAATTCGCCAAACCTGTGTTTTCTATCAAAATAGCTTCTTGCGTGAATTTTGTATTACGTATACCGTAGCCTTTGCCTCACGCTCGAAATGGAGATAATGCGGTTGAAATTTACGCAATTCCTTCAAATCGCGTGTAAAAGTTTGTAATTCGCTTCCGAGAAATGTACAAATATGTTTTGAATGCCTATTATGGGCCTCGCATACTTCCACAACAGCGAATACGATTATTTTATTTACTATTATTTGCACAACACCCTTGATTTTCTCTGGGAAATGTCAAAATGTTTGTCGAGATAAGATCAAGTCAACCATGTCGGGGACTTATAATAAAAACAACTCATTTCAATTTTATATCACCATTGTCTATTAATAGGATTCTTATGAGAAATTTTTGACCAATAAGAGCGCTGCGTGAATATTCCAAAAAAATGAGACATTGTGTTTGTAAGCAAATGCGATTTATGATGCGATACAGTATGATTTCATCCTGATAACCGGATGATTCAGAAACTTGTTTTAACTGTAACATATCCTTTTATTAGCTTCTGTTTTTATGAAGCAATAAAGAAACTTATTGAAATGATAAAATAACAGAATCACTAATTGTAAGCGCTGTTTGAGTCATATTTAATCTATAACTATTTCAATTTTTGTGAACATTAACAGTTCTATGAAAATGTTACATTTAAAGTATGTAATTTCGATATTCTGCGTTATGGAGTATTCCGCAAGGATCTGTACTAGGGCACTTGTTTTATTAATGATATTGGGTAAAAATAGAAAAAGGATATCATAAAAAAGTAGAGATGCAATACTAATAATAATGATATCTAAATAAAATTAAATATGTAAGGAAAACAATATATTTTTGTACATCAAATAAAATAGTTATTTATATCATAAAGGAGGTAAGTATTATTTACCAGTCGAGGACGATTTTGCGCCCGAGCGGAGCGAGGGCTGGCAATAGAGTCCGAGGATTGGATTGGAAATTCAAACTGAAACTTCACGTTTTTTCTATGCGCTTATGCCTATGTTACAACTAACCAGTCGGCAAGAATACCATTTCTCTGATTTCTAATAAGATTGCACAGTTTTTGAAACTAGAACATCCTGAAACATATACAGGCCATTTCTTCCGAAGAACATCGGCAACGTTACTGGATAATACAGGCGTTAATGTATGTATTAGCAATCAAGAGGCATGGTGGGTGGACATCAACCACAATTGCAGAAAGTTATGTTGCTGACAGTTTAAGTAACAAAATTGAGCCAATAGAATTCTTTCCACTTCTACGGTAAAATCCACTTACCTCCTTAAAAACAATGTATTAGTAGTCTATTTACTATAGTGGGAGCAGATAAACGTTGTTTTTTTCCTGAGTAAATAAGTTGACGAACTAAAAAAATTGTTCAGCTTCAGAGCGAATAGCTAATTTTTCAATTTAATTCGAAACAAACTGTAATACTACATCAAATAAATAGCTGATACTTTATCTGTCTACTTGGTCAATGTCAAAGGTCATTGATACTTGAGAATTGTAACACAATTGTTATTAAAAACTTGAAATGATTGGAAAAAAATACTTTATATCAATACGATTAGTATTTTCATTTTTTAAAACAGCAAACATATTTACCTTTATTTTAAAATATAAATTTTTGAAAGAAACTTAGTAAAATAGGGCAAATAATTTTTTTTATATAAAAAAACAATATAATCCATATAATCATGTAAATCAGCTTCTAACAAAGTCGGTTTTTGTAAATGTCATCCTTTTGTGTTCGTAGAACATTATTTAACTTCATTTGTTAATTTTATTTTTGAATTTGACTGAATTAGCTTAATATATTCACAAAAGAGTAGAAACATTTGAGAACTAATAATAGAATACATGCATTTTTGAAATAAATTAGTTTTATTTGCAATTATTACAATTAAATGTTTATAAATAGAGTGTTTTTTTTTAATAATCGGTGGTTCCTTCTCATTGACGTCAAACAAATATGGCGATTTAAAAATAACACGACTATCGTAGTTTCGCTTTCTAACAGCTAATTTAAAAAGGTAACAGTGTCACTTTCATAACTTCTAAGTTCTAAGCAGTGAAAAAATCCTTTGCCGCGTACCTATCTATCTGTTGAAAAAATATACTTTCAAATAAATTTTCAATTTAATTACACGGTATTCAATAGCCACTAATTTTCTTTTGATGCATCAACAGCAGTCACTCGACGAAAGGTCACGGTGTAGTGACAACAATGAGCGATGGTTGTACCCGGAAATAAACCGCAGGTTTTTACCACACGTCTTCGGAACCGGAAACGAGGGCTGTTTCTAACATACGCTGTGATATCGAAAAGGCCAACAGGTAGTAAAATGTAATACCTAGAAAAGAACACGTAATGGAAATCTGAATGCGTTTAATAGGTTTGACTTGAATACTGAAAATATCAAATACGTACTTTCATATACAGGGTGGCCAAATGAAAACGAAACAGAGCCATTTTCAGGAACTGCGTTAAGATTGTAGAAAAACGCTCAGACCCATCGATTTTAGATTAAAGGGGGACAATCTTTTCTGGTATTTTTGACTCCGCCACTTTCACCCCCAAGCAAGGGTAAGCATTACCCCAAAATATTTAAATAGCATTGGGGGTTGAGTAATATATCTTTTGAAAGCTCTTACAATTCTCTTTACAGCAGACTTTAAATTTTATAATTCCGCCCAATACATTGAAAAAAATTTACATTTTAAAATTTAAATTATGTTTAGTTGCTTACTTCCTACTTAGTTGATTAAATGTTCAAATTGATGACCGCCCGCTTCCATACAAGAATAAAGATTTTGTTCGAAACGTTTGCGCACATTCTGAAGCATTTCTGGAGTGATCCGACGGCATTCGTCGACGATTCATCATATTCTGGAACATTTTCAATAATATCAGTCAAGGCAGGGTCAATAGCGTTTTCCAGTAATTGCAAATACATTTGGCCAGTCAAATTACCAGGTAAAAAAAAAGGACCCGCCAGCCGGTCACCGAAAGTTCCAGCCCATACATTTAATTTTTCCGGTTGCATCTCGTGAAAAACTCTTGGGTTTGAATCGTACCAATAGCGGCAATTGTGACGATTTACAGTCCCGTTCAAGAAAAAACTGCATTCATCAGAAAAACAGATGTTAAAAAGGAACTGTGGATCCTTCCCTGCTCGCCCACTCATTATTTCGCAAAATTGCAAACGGCGGTCATAATCATCCTCATGAAATTCCTGGACTAAATGTATTTTATATGGATGTAATTTATTCTTCTTCAAAATGGTTTGTATGCTAGTTCGATTGATCCCAGACACAGATGCCAGCTGCCTCGTACTTAATGTAGCATCAAAATGAACTTGTC
Organism: Anoplophora glabripennis; assembly: GCF_000390285.2. NCBI lineage: Eukaryota > Metazoa > Arthropoda > Insecta > Coleoptera > Cerambycidae > Anoplophora > Anoplophora glabripennis. The sequence goes on along the minus strand of NW_019416227.1, from coordinate 32,973 downwards.
CCAAAACTGCAACTTCATTAGCTTCATTAACTATCGGTTCTTTAATTTCTCGTTTTTTATTGGCTACGTTCCCTATCTCTTGAAATTTTTTTACTAACTATAGAACATACTTCCACCTGACATGAATAGGTGAGTTGTTCTATTAGCATATTTATTGTTCATAAAGTAAAGCGAAATGATATCTACCCTTTCCGCAATGGAATAAACCATAGTGTTTAATTTTCAAAAACACAATTAAATAATCTGGAATCCACTAATTTTACGTTCATTGTGTGTGTGTGTATAGCATTTATTTCTGTTTTTACAATTGTATTTTTTTACAAAAGTGATAACAAATCGCCAAAATCAATATAACGCAAGAAATACTAAATTTATACCTTTGGCGTACTTAACTCGAATGACTGACATTTTTACCGTTACTAATTGTTTGTACATAAGTTTCAACTTTAAAATCAAAATTCTTAATAAGTATTGGGCGGAATTATAAAATTTAAAGTCTATTGTAAAGAGAATTGTAAGAGCTTTCAAAAGAAATATTACTCAACCCCAATGCCATTTAAATATTTTGGGGTGATGCTTACCCTTGCTTGGGGGTGAAAGTAGCGGAGTCAAAAATACCAGCAAAGAATGTCCCCCTTTAATCCAAAATTGACAGGTCTGAGCGTTTTTTTACAATCTTGACGCAGTTCCTAAAAATGGCTCTGTTTCGTTTTCATTTGGCCACCCTGTTTATGTGAATGTCAAGTTCTTCGGAAATTTGGGAGGAGAACACGGCTCACTTACTTCCACAAAATCACAGACATTAACCTCTTTTTCTCTCGTTGCTTCAGGAATTTGACGAGGTTCCTGATTGCTACATTTCGTACACCGATAATACATCCACGCACCTCGAACTTATGAAAAATATTCAAAACAGGGGACTGGTTCGTCGGGGTATGAAAATATAAATCGATCAAGAAGATCTAGCATGTATTTTGGCTGAAGGTGACAATTTTCAACATTTGTTATAATAAATCATAGCAAAGTAATTCCATTGTTAATTAATTATTTTGTTATTATTGTAAGTAATATAATGAGTATCGTAAAAATGCACTTGACCAAATAAACCAATTTTGTTGTTAATCGGTTTGCAATACAAAAAAGTGTAAAGAAACAAAAAGTGAAGATAATACAATGACGCATATGATGACCTATTTTATTTGTAATATTATACAGGGTGATATATTTTTTTGGCAAATAATGATCGATGGTACCCACACCTCCGCCACTGGTAAGCTTCTAAAGCTGGTAATTTTTTGTTTCATATCTACAGTCATACTAAATATGCGCAGCGAATTTGGTTAAATTATCTCAAGCGGTTTAGAGATTAAAAATTAAAAACTGATTTGTTTTTTTTAATTTTTGACACGCTGTATCTGGACAAGACCCCACATTTACACACCGTGTCCACCTAGTGCGCGTAAGTCCAATATCTAGGTTAATAAAAGATATAACTTAATTTTTTTTCTACAGAGTTGCCTACTTTCCCGAGCTGCACAAAACGAAAATATATTTGCATATACAGGGTGTTCAATTTTTCCCGGGCAGGTGCCAACTTATTTTTTTTAAATGGAAACCTATATTTTTTATGGCATTATCGAATTCTACGTGAAAAATTAACGGGACTTTGTGTTATGATCCCTATTAAAATATTGATAGTTTTCGAGGTAATAGACTTTTCATTTTTTTTTCTTATGTTTGCGTAGTTTTTGCAAAAAAAACATTTTCATATAAAATACCGGATTTGCGCCCGTTCTTTTGTTGGGAAAAATATTGTAAGGGTATTTATTTTAAGTTAGCTTGCGACTAGGTATTTTTTTTCAAAATTCTATTAATCCAAATTTTTTAATCTCCAATTTCACTAATAAATTTTCTAACTACGGTAACAGTGCTTGATTTTCAGTATGCCGCTAGCAAACATTTCCCATATTTTGCTAATTATTAATCACTTGTAGCGATTTTATGGTTTTTTGATTTTATTTACAAATAAATGGTAACTTTCCATGAAGATTTATTTATTAATCTCAAATATCTACATTTTTCAGTTATTAATTTTTATTTTAAATAGTGTAGCTATACAACTAATAAATTTAATAAAAATAAATACCCTTACAATATTTTTCCCGATAAAGGAACGGGCGCAAATCCGGTATTTTACATAAAAATGTTTTTTTTGCAAAAACTACGCAACTTAGGATAGGGAAAGCTATTAAAAAATTGTAGGGTCTACAGAAAGGCATCTAATGAAATCACAAAACATAGGGTGTTCTATTTGAAAAAGTCGATATTTTTCAAATTTTAAATGATCAGGTTTGGCACGATTTTTTTTTGCCCCCTGTATATCGCAGGTCAACTTTTGATACGTTTTTTGAAAGCGCCATCTTCACTCAATAGTTCCTGAAAAAAAATAATTTCTAGCTGTCATACAATCATAATTATGTCAACTACTTGAAGTGACGAATCATAAGAAAAAAAATGAAAAGTCGATTACCTCGAAAACTATAGATATTTTAATAGGGAACATAACATAAAATCCCGTTAATTTTTCACGTAGAATTCGATAATGCCATAAAAAATATAGGTTTCCATTTAAAAAAAATTAAGTAGGTACCTGCCCAGGAAAAACTGAACACCCTGTATATGCAAATATATTTTCATTTTGTGCAGCTCGGGAAAGTAGGCAACTCTGTAGAAAAAAAAAATTAAGTTATATCTTTTATTAACCTAGATATTGGACTTACGCGCACTAGGTGGACACGGTGTATAACAAAAAATTCTCATTTTTAGCCACAGAATACGCCCTGGATTTTTGACTTCTACGTAAGAAACACCCTGTATATTATGTTGCTAAGCTGGCAGCGCCAACCACAGCCAGTAGTAGTGATATTTACGCAAATTTAAAAGGAAACGTCCTACAGAAATGATGACACTTCTTTCTCTCTAACTGAACTGTCAATTTTTATTAACATTTATTAAAATTTCACTTAAGATGCCTGTCGCAGATTTGTAACATTTAGCCTAATCTTCTAAGACATTATAAAGTCCACTCTTGAAATTTCATATTCATCTTCTACACAAAGAGAACAAAAACCCGTCATCTGTCTGATACTGAGCCCGTTGTGCTGGCGCGAAGCACCCTACCTGAAATCGAATATCACGCACGTATTAGAGAACGACAAAAAAAACATATGGTTATGGGGCATTAAATAGTCGATTCCCATCTACTCTAAATAGGTCCAAGAATATTTCTGAAAAGCGCAGCTGCGCCGTTCAACGGACTGGAGCTTTTCGTGGAACCACTTCAAATTAAATCCCCTGTTTCAGGAACAGCGGCGTGCGGGTTTAGCGCGCTAGTCGAGAACGAGGTACGCATTTCGCAAAAATTAATTTTCGATCGTTTCCGAAGCTCTCTTTTTTATAATAAACTTTTATTTGAGAAATTTTTCTGTATTACTTTCCGTTTAAAAGTTATAAGCAATATCGTCCTAAAGAGTCCCAAAAGAAATACCACCTAAAAATCACATTAACGGTGCATAAATGTCACAAAATACTTGTCATTACTCAATACGAACGCCAAAAAGTAAGAGCGTTCAAATAAAAACGTGGTCGAAGTTGGCTCTGACACATTGGACGTAGGGAGTAGCTTATAACGACCAACTTAACCTCATTTTTCAACGAGCTGTATAGCAGCTGTCAGTTTCAATAACGTTAATGACTATATAACTTTATTTTAAAGAATAATCGTGATAACAATAACAAACAATTAAAGGAGCTGCGGAAAGTGTCCCCCTCCTTGTTATAACAATAAATTAAAGCAGCTGCTGAAAGTGTCCCCCTCCTTGTTCCAAGCACTTTTCACACCTGTTCCTCAAAGAATTAAAGACATTTTCTAAGATGCTCGGGGTATTGTTAATTTCACGAATCTTGTCTATAAGTCGAGCCTGCAGATGGTTTAAATCAGGAATAGGCAGTTCAAAAATAGTGTTTTTAAGGTAAGGCCACAAAAAGAAATCACACGGCGTAATATCACATGACCTCGGTGGAAATTCATGTTCAGCATTGAGACTTATTAGTCGATTTTGGAAAACTTCCCTCAACATATTCATCGTCTCGCCTGCCGTATGTGCCCTTGCGCCATCTTGTTGAAAGTAAAAGTTTGTAATTTCGTTTTCTTCCAGCTGGTTAACAAAAGGAGCGATAATTTCTTCTCTATACCTTTGCGCAGTAAGAGTACCATTAAAAAAAATAGGTCCATAAATCCTCCTTCGATTGAGAGCACACCAAACTCCAATTTTTTGAGCGTGTAGAGGGCCCTCGACAAAAAAGTTATCTGGTTTTTCAGAAGACCACATTCTCATATTCTGTGAGTTTACGTAACCACTTAAATGAAACCAGGCTTCATCAGAAAAAAAGGTGATATTATGAAGTTCACCGTAGTTGTTTAAAAACCATTCACAAAATACAGCCCGTCGCGGAAAATCAACTTCATGAAGTTCTTGCTGACAAGTTAAACGATAGGAGAACAAACGCAAATCTTTTTTTAACACTGTGTGGCAGGTACCGACTGATACTCCCACCATTTGTGATAAAACACGTACAGAAGTTCTTGGCGCATTTTCCATTATTTGTTGGACATTTTCTTTTAATTCTTCAGTCCGCTTTTTAGGTCGGCCGCTTCCTTCTTTTCTTGTTACACTGCCCGTTTCACGAAAAACATTAACACAACGCTGAACTGCACTTTGAAAAATTTTGTACTCAACAACGCCGGGAAATTGATTTTGAAATTCTATGAAACATCCCTCAATAGAATACTTCCATATTCCATCAATCTTGGGTCCATTTTTAAAGTAGGACTCTATGATAAACACTTTTTGTTCTTGAGAAAACACCATTTTAAACGCTTTTTAAAATGAAAATATTCAAATTGATAGCGGCGAAATAGCGCTTTGACAGATGACGTTTAAGTTCATTTGCTATATGCTACGCCCTACGCCCAAATTTTCAGAACCAACTTGACCACGTTTTTATTTGAACGCTCGTTATAACTTTTGTACTTACAAAATGTTTTCTCATTCAGAAAAAGTTGATATGTTGCTAATTTACAGCGAGTCACAAAAAATTCAAGAAGAACTGTAGGATTATATCGAGAAAGGTATCCAGAGCGCCTCATTCCTGATCATAGAACTTTTACAAGATTGGAGGTGACCTTGCGACGAAATGAAGATGTATTTTCTGTTCGGAAAATCAAATAATTGACCGAAGGGTAAGAAACAATGCTAATACAGCTAGACTGTAGAGAGCTTTTTAACAGGAAACAAATTTGGGTATGTTTCTGGAAAATATATAATTGATGACGGCATCAGTCGTTACAGCATGTAAAAAATTTTAAAAAAAATCAGTTTTTAATTGTTAATTTCTAAACCGCTTAAGATAATTTAACCAAATTAGGTGTTCACATTTACTATGAGAGTAGTCATGAAAAAAAAATTACCAGCTTTAAAAACTTACCAGTAGCGCAGGTGTAGGTGCCATCGACCATTATTTGCCAAAAAAAATATATCACCCAGTATAATATTACAAATAAAATAGACCACCATATGTGCCGTTGTATTATCTTCGCTTTCTGTTTCTTTACACTTTTTTATATTCTAAACCGATTAACAACAAAATTGGTTTATTTGATTATGGATGCTCCGCCACTGGGGCAGCCGTCAACGTCACCCAGCACCGTACAATGGACCTACGATCTACCCAGGGGCGAAGGAGACTGCGTCTGCTTTTCCAAGAAGGTTGTGAGCGCCCATATGCCAGCTCTTCTTTCTGATGGGCGATGATTTTTTTTTTACTCTCGCTTACCGCTGGCCATGGGTGGGTACAGCCTTTGTCTACGAACCAGCGGATTAATTTTCGGCTCGACGATCGGGTTCCGAGAAAGGGAATTACTTTATTTTTGACGAAAAGGAGGCAAGCGGTGGCGTGTGGGTAGAAAATGGCTTAGGAACGCAAGCTCTCAAGGTGATCATACTTTTTGTTTAGCTTAGGTTAAAAGCACCCAGTATAGTGATTTATTTCGGTACCTGCACGAAGCTAAGTACTTATTTGCAAAATAGTTACTTTTGTTTCTAGAACTAGTCCAGACGGTATCTTGTTTCAAAGAGTCCATATTTGGGTGGGTGAATCGTATATCCACGGAGATTTTTTTCTATGGCGCATAAAAAAAACGTGAGCTTAACTTTTGGCGGCACAATATGTTTAAAAAATTCTAAAAATGTAATATTTTTCTTCCTATTTAATTATGTCTCTCGTCAAGAGTTGATTTTAGGCGAAAATGGAAGAGGAAAAAAATGTTGGTAATTAAATTTTACAAAATATGACTAGTTACAAATCGAATGAATCATAATTATTATTGTAAAAATCGAAAAAGTCGCCAAAAATGGTGTTAAAAAACACTACTTTTTAGGGAATTTTTTTGGGGTCTTTAAGTTGGGTATATGACCTTCATACTTGGCTCAAGAAAAGTTCATGTTATGGAGAACCATCACACCAAATTTTATCAAAATTGGTTCGATAGATTTTGCATAATAATATTACAATCCAGATTTTGAAAAAAAAATTGCAAATTTCCAAAATTTTGCACAGCAAAAACCAAGGCCCTTAGATATTTGAAAATGTAATCACATATAGAAGGGCTCTCAAGCTTTCAAACGCTTTTGAAAAATTCGAATCCGTCAATTAGGAGAGCTCTGGCACTAAACATTTGTCGAATTTTTGTACTATAATTTTGTATTTTTGTAATATAATGAGTTAATTTCTCATTTGCATATATTTTAAACAGTAAATAATATCTAAATTATACTTTAATCACAAAAGATGATTAAATTAATAATTAATTAATTAATTAATTAATTAATTAATAACTAATTTTCGACATATTTTGAAAATAATTGTTTAAACAATTTTAGAATATTTAAATAAATTTGTTTTTGATCTTTGATAAACGGTATATAAGTTTATGCACTTACTTTGATACAATAAAAAAATAAAGTTGATAATTAAAGAAAGTTTAAAGATAAATAATTATCGGACTGTTGGAAGACCAATAATTATTAACGATAGGCATTTGAAAATACGCTAATTGTATTTTTTAAATCGTGAGACATCGATTTAAAAAAAATCATCAAAATCGGACCTCTAGAAGCTGATGTATTAAAAATTTTTAAGCGCGTCACGGTTTTGAACTCTCCGTTTCAATTTCGAGCAGGCCGAAGCGGTCGCACTCTCTGCTTCCCCCACCACCACCACCCGTACGATTTTCTTGAATTTCTCGCTTGCATAAATAACTTTAAACGCGTTTTATAAGTAGGTTGCCAATGAAGAAAAGTATTGCAAACTTAGACCTGATAAGTACTCGGAATACCAAAGGTATTTTTCGAAAAATTAGCCCGGATGTCCCACTACATTTAGTGTAAATGACGGTTAACTTTGATCAGCTATAACTACGTAATTAATTGATCAATCGATCTGTTTTTTTTTTTTTTTTTTTTGTTAAAGAAGCGTCTTTCCAATAACTTTTAAACCCTGTTTTAAAAAATTTGATTTGTTTGAATATTCACACTGTTCTAATTGTTTATAAGTACAAAAATTCGACCAATGTTTAAACAAGGGCCAGAGCTCTCCTAATTGACGGATTCGAATTTTTCAAAAAAAAGTTTGAAAGCTTGAGAGCCCTTCTATATGTGATTAAATTTTCAAGTATCTAAGGGCTTTGGTTTTTGCTGTGCAAAATTTTGAAAATTTACAAATATTTTTTCAAAATCTGGATTGCAAAATTATTATGCAAAGCTATAGAACCGATTTTGATAACATTTGGTGTGATGATTCTACATAACATGAACTTTTCTTGAGCCAAGTATGAAGGTCATACCCAACTTAAAGACCAAACTGTATACCCAACTTAAAGACCCCAAAAAATTCCCTAAAAAGTAATGTTTTTAACCCCATTTTTGGTGATTTTTTCGATTTTTACAATAGTAATCATGATTCATTCGATTTGTAACTAGTCATATTTTGTAAAATTTAAATACAAACATTTTTTTCCTCTTCCATTTTCGCCTAAAATCAACTCTTCAAAAGATACATACTTAAATAGGAAAAAAATTACATTTTTCGATTTTTTTAATATATTGTGCCATCAAAAGTTACGCCCACGTTTTTTTTATGCGCATAGAAAACTTTTCATTTCTAGTGATATTTGAAAGCCAAAAAGCCAAAAATCTCCGTGGATATACGACTCACCCAAAGCAAAACAGGTACCGCTTAGTTTAAACGCGAAATGGTACTTTTGCGTTCAAGAATGGAAGAAAATATCCATTCGAGAACGCAAAAGCATTTAATGTTCCAGATGCAAACAATATTTTTTCGAAAACTGCAATAAAATTGTGTTATATACAACAATTTAATTTATATTTGAAATCGTTTGAACCGTGTTTGAATCAAGACTGTGTGGGCGAGGTGACTATCAACAATTAATCCCCGAAAAATCGTCGAGAAATTCAAAGGGTGGTGTAGTTCGAAGAAAATTCAGTGTCCGAAGCGATATTACTGGCATATTTCGAACGTAGAATTAATAAAATTAAACTTTCGACATCAGTAAATTCCATGTTAAAAAGTACACTGAATGCCAAAAAGGAGAAAATACATAATTCACCACAGATGTCGCCATTGACGTAACAGTAACAACATATTTTTCATCTCATCCTCTCACATCTAAACAGAACCGCTTTGTTTAAGATTGCAGTTCCTACGTGGACAACAATGAGCGAATCTTGCGATTGCCCAAGCCAGGTCGGGTCGCGATGATGCAGCCAGAACAGATCTTGTCGATTTCTCAGAACCACATTTCTATTTGACATTTGGACCTTCTCGGAAAATACATTACATACAAGCACGGCATGCCATGCTTCTATTTTATGCAACTGTTCCTGCCGCCTACGCGATTTTTGTTTTATTCGGAGGTGAGCTATTTATAGCCGTCTTTACGACCGTTTCGGTGATTGGTGACATATTCGAGCCGCTCCCAAAAGTTTTTTTTTGTGTCATATTCGCTCTAAGATTTCATCACTACACAGACAATTTTTTTATTGCGGTTATTATTATTGCAAATTTAGGAATTTTTTAAAATTCGCCTAGGTTTTGAATATCCGTAAAATATTAAAATAGGGGTTCAATATGTGTAACAAGTACCATAAATGTTCTATTTAATAAAAATAATATAAAGGGTGTCTCATAATTAGCTGCCAACCCTGAACAGGCCGATTCTATGATCGAAACTAAGTAAAAAAGTTCATATGAACATGGGTCCGGAAATGCTTCCTAAGGGCACAGGGACCCATTGAAGAGGGAGGAATGGAAATCATTTTTTTGCAATATCTCTCAATCGCGTTGTGATAAATGAATGAAATTTGGTATACACAGCTAAATTTTGATGAGCAATTTGATGGACTAATCCATTTATTTCCACAAGGTCCATTGGGGTGGGTACGGGGGGGCCCTTGGTACTTTGCGTGTGTAACTTTTTCATCTTTGACTTTTTAACAAATTGGACAGCAAATTCCGTTTTCCCGAACTGTTTTACGTTAAAAAGGTACTCTTGTTTCAAATCGTTATCTTTAACGGTTTCTGAGAAAATCGCTCTTGAATTAATCCCACTTTGGTCAATTTCATAGTAATTTAAACAAAAAATAATAATAATAATTTAATACGTAATCAGTAATACACATTATTGATGTAGAACAATTATGATATGATGATTTGTTTATGGCTTTTGCGATGGTAATGCTGCGCGGCAGAACGCGAGTACGGCAGAAGGTTTCCAAACAGAAGGCTGACATCAAGGAGGACATTCCTCACTGTATTCCGCAATTTAGCTGCAACCGTCACTTTTCGAAGGGATCATAAGATGGAAACTTAATTTTGATAACAGACAACAAGCTATTTTAAAAACTGTTCAAAAAACCCTCCACCTTCTCTGATACAAAGTCTTGCCCTACGTGTAACACTTCTCGAAGCTATTAAGATGCTAAAACGGTTTTGACGAATTTCATTGGCTGCATCATTGATACGCTGCAGCAATTCCTCACGGGTATCGACTTCGGTGGCGTAAACTTTTTGATTTAGATATCCCCAGAAAAAGAAGTCCAGCGGGGTTAGGTCGGGAGAACGCGGCGGCCAAGCTACCGGTCCGTGCCTCCCTATCCACCGTCCAGCGAAATTTTCGTTTAGGAAATTTAGAACATTGCGACCACTATGTGCCGGGGCTCCATCGTGTTGAAAAAACATGTTACGTCGTAAATTTAGAGGCAGATCATCGAGAATTTGGGGAAGATTTTCTTGAAGTAAGTTTAAATAAAGATTTGAATTGAGACGTTGTGGAATTTCAATAGGTCCAATCAGAGTGTCGTGAATTATTCCCGCCCATAAATTTATGGAAAACCGTTGCTGGAAGTTTGTTCTCCGAACAACATGTGGGTTCTCTTCTTCCCAATAATGAGAATTATGAAAATTTAATTTTCCATTTCGGGTAAAAGTAGCTTCGTCACACCACAAAATTTTGGAAGCTTGCTCGTTGTCCAGCGACAAAATCCAGCGACAAAATTGCATACGTGGCGCAAAATCTTCTGGTATCAAGCCATGTACACGTCGATAGTGATAGGCATGTAGACCTTGTCGCTTTAATATTCTTCCAACCTGAAATGTTAGTAGCACATCTAATCAATTCTGTTAAGGAAATCTTTAAGATATGTAGTACCGTTGGCCGAGGAACATTTATTTGCCTTGAAATGTTCCGTATGCTAGTCGTAGGATCTTGTTCAATAGCGTCAAGGACCTCCGCTTCCCTATTAATCCTGGGACGTCCTTGACCCGGTGCCTTTCGAAAAGTGGCGGTTGCAGCTAAGTTGCGGAATACCGTAGGGAATGTCCTCCTTGATGGCAGCCTTCGGTTTGGAAACCTTCTCCCGTACTCGCGTTCTGCCGCTGCAGCATTACCATCGCAAAAGCCATAAATAAATATCATATCAACTAACTCTTGTCCCGTAAACTCTTCCATTTTTTTCGCTTAGAACTATTAAATTGGCAATCGGGTTGACAATACTTTGACATAAGAATACCTTGATTATTTTGTTTAAATTACTATGAAATTGACCAAAGTGGGATTAATTCAAGAGCGATTTTCTCAGAAACCGTTAAAGATAACGATTTGAAACAAGAGTACCTTTTTAACGTAAAACAGTTCGGGAAAACGGAATTTGCTGTCCAATTTGTTAAAAAGTCAAAGATGAAAAAGTTACACACGCAAAGTACCAAGGGCCCCCCCGTACCCACCCCAATGGACCTTGTGGAAATAAATGGATTAGTCCATCAAATTGCTCATCAAAATTTAGCTGTGTATACCAAATTTCATTCATTTATCACAACGCGATTGAGAGATATTGCAAAAAAATGATTTCCATTCCTCCCTCTTCAATGGGTCCCTGTGCCCTTAGGAAGCATTTCCGGACCCATGTTCATATGAACTTTTTTACTTAGTTTTGATCATAGAATCGGCCTGTTCAGGGTTGGCAGCTAATTATGAGACACCCTGTATTGTTATATTAGGTCAGGAAAGTGAATACTTTTGTTGATAAGATACCATTTTTTTTCTCAGTAAGGAGAATGTCAACCTTAGAGACTCCTGTCATAGTTTTGTCACGGTTGGAGAAAAACGTATTTTTAATATGAGTTGGTTTGTCTGCATGTATGTATTCACTGAAAAAATATAGACAGACTTTTCCCTACAGAGGCATTATAATCAAGTAGATAACACAGGTAATATTAGCGTAAATTGCTTTTCCGCGAATGAATAAACAAAAAAAATACATTAGCAGGTCAGTATACTCCCTCGGAGGCAAAAACCTATTAAATATCTCGTGGGATATGTCTGTCTCGTCATCGAACACCTATTTGGTGTGATCTGCCTAAACATTCTGCTAAAACTGTCAACTGATATAAGCCGAAATGAACTCTAATAATAATCTGAGAAGTGAAAATTGTAATAAGGTAAAAGTAATAAAATTATTATAGAGCTGTTTGAAATCAGTATTTATTGTAAACATTGACACGTCTTACATAATATGTAATACATAAATGTAGTTTTTTATACATATAGGTATCAATTCAAATAAATATGTGGTAATCATTTCTGTACTTTTATTGTCTAATAAATATATATTATATAACTCGTAGTAAATTCTTGAACGTAAATATTATAAGGTTATACCAATTTCTTTTCAAAAAACATATTCTATTACAATCCAAAGTAAAATGTAGAAACAAGTAGATCTCTACGTACTAGCTGTGTTTTTTCGTGGTCATTGATCATTTTTGTGGTCAAATTGATACATTATTGAGTAAAATTGAGTGAAATTTTTTTACAGTGCACAAAGTTATAGTCCACAGTACAGGCCCGCCCTGGAAAGTTGATTACCACATACTTTATAACTCTTGAAGAGCTTCGTTTTAACGAGTCTACATTTTTCCTCTGCGACTTTTATCGATTCCTCCGCTTTTCCACTCGGAACAGTCCAAAAATATGGCAATTTCCCGGGGTCTTGAAAAGTCAAGACCACATCTTTTATTTTTAGCTTAAGTAACTGGAAATTTTGTTGCAAATGCCGATTTAAATTTGTCCGACAGAAATTCCTCCGACATTGACGTGTCTACCGGTCGAAACATGCCAAAATAACAGGGTATTGAAAATCAATTACCACATAGGTAATTTTTAGTAAAATTAATTGTAAATAATTAATTCAGTCAAAAAGTATTGTTGTCCGACAAATTTCAAGCCGCGTTTTTTCAGTCCGACAGCTGGAAATCGGAATTTTCACGGGGTATGAAAAATCGATTACCACATGTCGGACAAAAATAACACACGATAGAAAAGTGTTTTTTATAAGCAAAAATTGTAATGTCCGACAAAAATATATCCGCAAATCGTCAGTCCGACAAAAAATGATGAAAAAAATTTCGTAAAAAATGTGCACATGTATTTATAATTTCTAATAAGGTATTTTCATGTATTAAGCAAAATTCCATATAAATATACAATACAGGGTGTTTCAGAAAGACCTCCCGTAAATACAGGGGGTGAGGACGACAAAAAATAAGAATTTTTTGTCATATGAACTATATGTCTATCTCCTCTTCTCAAAGCTCAAGCTTACTTTGAGAAAAGTCACTTATTTTATAGTGTAATATTGTAAGAGTTTAATTAAAAGCCTTTTTTCTCGAAAATCGTCCACATTAGGAAGTTCTAACAAGAGTACATTATTTTTAGAAAATAAAATTGTACAATAGAAATTAGAGCCCGACTGGTAAAAAACCTAACCTTAAAAAAAATATAACTTAAATTGTAATAAGAATGTAGCATAACTAGCGCTTTCTATGAAATATACAAAAAATAATTAGACTAGCGTATTTGGCACCCTTAAAAACCTCGGGCTACCAAATTTCATAAAAATATTTCGCACCATTTGGAAATTTTCATAAAAATGTTATTTAAAAAATTTTATTTTGTCTCTCTGTATCTCGAAAACAAGAGGAGATAGACATATAGTTCATAAGACAAAAAATTCTCATTTTTTGTCGTACTATCACCCCCTTTATTTACGGGAGGTCTTTCTGAAACACCCTGTATATATTTTTCGTTTTATTCTTGTAATTGTAAATCTCTATATGCTCAATTTAGCCAAATAAATATCGAGAAAAGAATTAAACGATTTCAAAAAAGTATGTATGGTGTAAAAAAATTATGCACAAAAGTTTTGGGATTTTCTTTTAGAAAAATAGGAAAATTTTTGTAAAGAAAAATAACAAACGCGAATGAAAACTTGAAAGAGAAAAAAGGATTTTTATATCAAGTATAATATTAATTTATTTAGAAATAATGCATTATGCACTAAGATCGTATTAATCGCCTCAAAAATAACTTCATTTGTTTATAACTTTTAAATTTTTAAGCATAAAATAAGCAATATTATAATTATTTATTTGAAACAAATAATAATTTACATAATAATAATTAATAACCATTTATAAATATGAAATTTTTGGAGTGAAAAATTTAAATTTCATCACGTTTATTGATTTATTGATTTTTTAATAATTTGCGGAAATTAAATCGTCGGACACTTATATCACTATTTTGTACAGTAAATTTAAAAGTGCAAAAAAATGAAGATTAGATATGTGGTAATCGATTTTTCATACCCCGTGAAAATTCCGATTTCCAGCTGTCGGACTGAAAAAACGCGGCTTGAAATTTGTCGGACAACAATACTTTTTGACTAAATTAATTATTTACAATTAATTTTACTAAAAATTACCCATGTGGTAATTGATTTTCAATACCATGTTATTTTGGCATGTTTCGACCGGTAGACACGTCACTGTCGGAAGAATTTCTGTCGGACAAATTTAAATCGGCATTTGCAACAAAATTTCCAGTAACTTAAGCTAAAAATCGAGAAAAAAAAATTCAGGAGTTATAAAGTATGTGGTAATCAACTTTCCAGAGGGGGCCTGTATTGTGGACTATTAGTTATTCACGCAAATAAGAAAAAAACAGTATTCATAAGATGCATTGAAATATACAAGATTTCGAAATTTGACACTACACAAATTCATATCATACAAAGAGAAAGCTTACCATTGAACTTCAACCAGCGAAGAATCCCGACAATATCTTGGCACATGCATTCGCGAAACGCGAAATTGATGAGCGATACAACGATAACGTAAATTACCGAATATTTCTAGATATTCGTCCCTGCTCAACTCACCAATCAACGGATATCAAGTCACTAAGTTGATCACGGCAATCAACATAACTTCGATTAGTCAACTATAATCACTATCACTAACACTCTTTCATCACTAAACCATTGTGGATGTGCTATTCGGTTGCATTTACACTGAAACAAAAATATTATATCAGACTTTTAAAAACACAACTATTTTCATTTTCTTTAACATCTTGTAATAGTATACTCAAGAGTACACTATAATAAAAAAAATGGGAACATAATCTTTGCTTGAAACGTTTTTTTTTTAAATCAACTCAGAAAATTGGGTATATTTTTTACAAATTACTTTTAACCGTACCTGTACAAGTTTATTATTAAAGACGGTCATTGATTTGCTGTTATACTCGGTCAACTATCAGAAAAAATAAAGATTTATGTTAAAAAACGCCGTTAATATATTTTTATCTGGTTTTTGGTAGATATACAAGAATTGTTCTTAAAAATATAGGTTATGTTATGTTAAATCTTGTCTTGATACAGGTATACAGGGTGTTTCATAATGATGCGCAAATATTTTAAGGTGTTTAAAAAGTAATTTTAGGGGGGGTATTTCCAATACATTTTTTCGATTTGGGCCCCCTCCCGAGAAAATATNTCTTAAAAATATAGGTTATGTTATGTTAAATCTTGTCTTGATACAGGTATACAGGGTGTTTCATAATGATGCGCAAATATTTTAAGGTGTTTAAAAAGTAATTTTAGGGGGGGTATTTCCAATACATTTTTTCGATTTGGGCCCCCTCCCGAGAAAATATCAAAATGGACGAAAAAATTAACTTTCATTTTTTTATTAAATTTTTAGTTTATAACGAGCGTTCAAATAAAAACGTGGGCAAGTTGGTTCTGAAAATTTGGACGTAGGGCGTAGCGTATAGCAAATGAACTTAAACGTCAATTGTCAAAGCGCTATATCGCCGCTATCAATTTGAATATTTTCGTTTTAAAAAGCGTTTAAAATGGTGTTTTCTCAAAAACAAAAAGTGTTTATCATAGAGTCCTACTTTAGAAATGGACGCAAGATTGATGGAATATGGAAGTATTCTATTGAGGAATGTTTCATAGAATTTCAAAATCAATTTCCCGGCGTTGTTGAGT